>NC_133617.1:97952398-98296148 GCF_048593235.1 Sminthopsis crassicaudata
ATGGGCATCCACTCAGTTGAAGACCTGAGTTTAAATCTAATCTGAGATGACACTAGCTCTGTGACCCTGAGCAAGTCATTTAATCTTGTTTGCTTTAATCTACTTAAAAAGGAAGCGGGGAATTATTCCTGTATCTTTGCCAAGACAACCCCATATAAAGTCATAAAGAATCAGACACTGGTAAATAACAGCAATGTGCCAAGTACTATGCTAAGTGCCTAAGACACAAATAAGAGGAAAAAAATAACCATCCCTACTCTCAAGGAGATTACAATCAAATGAGTGAAGATAATACACAAAAAAGTTGGAAAGATGGTGGTAGTGGTAGGAGGGAACTAGAAGATAGCTGACACTTGGTCATTTTGTTCCCAGGAATTAAAGCCAAGCAGAATTGTAGATGCAAAGTAAAGAGTGAGCCAGAAAGACAAAATGTTGTCTTCTCTTAAGGAAGGCTTAGGGAAGAGTTAGTGTTCTTACCTCTAATCAGAACTGAGAGGAAATTGAGGGAATTAGGAAAGTATTGAACATTTTAGGCTGGATTAAATATTCAAGTAATCAGATCATCCTATCTCTTCTCAAAATTTTTTTTTTTACATTTTGTTTACATCTCTCTAATGCTTCTATTTGTTCATACCGATACTTGTATAGATTTGCAACCCTCCTTCCCCTCACTGGATTATAATTTTATTGAGAGAAGGGATCACTTTTCATCTAAATATCTCCAACATTTAGTATAGAAGACTGGATATAAAAAAATGCCGAAATTTAAGGATCGTTTGAAGTTATTCAGGATTTTTAGCCAGAGAACAAAAGACTTTATTGGGGTAGGATGATTAGAGGTCCTGATAGCTACCTTTATTAGGTGAAATGAAAAAGGACTTGTTCTTAATCCCAGAGCAATGGATAGAAATGGCATAGAATTGATGGAAATAAAATTTTTGGCACAGAGTTGTCTAGAAGTTGAAAGATACCATCTCAGATCAAAGGGGGCTTTCCGTCATTGGATATTTGCAAACAAAGGTTGTATGACTACTCATTGGGAATATTGAAGAGGAATTCTCTGTAAGATACTGGTTTCTGAGATTTCTTTGACTTGCAATTAACTATGCAATGTTGATTGAATTGAATTAGTGGGTTCAAGGAAATTGCAATTCTGTTGTTCTTATCTGTTAGTTTTTAGGAAGATTGTTGTTAATTGAGGTAAAAATTACAGCACAGTAAAGGAAAAATCGTTAAGAAAAACTTGAGTTTGAGGCTTATACCTATCCTTGTTTGACTGACCAAATCATTTTACCTCACAGAGCCTCAATTTCCTCCTCTGTACAATGGAAATAATGATACTTATAATATTAATTTCATAGAGTTATTATGATGAAAGTTCTTGGTGATATATATATATATATATGATGAGCTATTGTTATTCTACTTCAAACAAAAGACAAGAATTGTGTTAAGTAAGAATGAAAAACTTTGAGGATACTAAAATAGGAATAGGTTTAGTATAAGGAATGCAGTATGTTACTAATTTATAATGTGAGAAACATTAGCATTTTCAAAATAAGATTTAAAAAGGTGTTCTGGTTGCTGTTGACTAGAAACAATATTACAACATCTTTTATGATCATTCTTTTTAGTGACTTTTGTTCTCAACTGGGCTTCAAAGGCCTCTGGTGTGGGGCTTACAAGTGATTAACACACTAAGTCAGAATCCTGAGATGGATATGGGAATGATTGAACGGGAAGATTATCCTCCATTGGGGGGGAAGGAGACTTCCACTTTCCCCCATAGAATCATGGAATTTCAGAGTTGGTACATTAGAATTATCTAGTCCAACAGAATTATAGAGCATTAAAAATGGAACATAAGAATTTAAAGAAACTTAGAATATAGAATTTTAGACCTGAAACAGACATTAAAACATAAAACTATATCCTTGCAAAATGGCAGAATTGGACAGATCTTAATACAGTCTTTGATAAGGTACAATGGTGTGCCTAAATACATTACTAGCAAAACTAAGATCAGGACCCTAGTCGTCTGACACTTCATCTCTCTCTCCTAGACTATCTTGCATTTTTTCATGTATTTTTGTTTATTTTGTCTTGATATATTGGAAATTTATTTCATACTATAGAACTCTTACTCTCTCCTTTTTCCTAGTTAGGAGAAAGATAGAGGAATACTTTGTTGAATATATCTCCATTAGTTCTGTTTTAAAAATTCTTACTTTTTGCACAGAGCTCAATGTAGAACGTCTCAGGTTCTAGTGTGGAAACTTTCCTTTGCAATTCACCTCTGCAATAGTTTAGCAGCTCTCTAAGTGTCTCCTGGGATCACTGAGAAACTAAATGACTGGATGGTAGTCCCAGAGTTGGGGCAGCTAGGTGGTATAGTAGATAGAGTCCTGGGCCTAGAGTCAGGAAGACTCATCTTCCTGAGTTCAAATCTGGCCTCAGATACTTACTAGCTGTATGATGCTTAGGTAAGCCACTTAACTCTTATCTGTAAAATGAGCTATAACAATAGCTTTGTCACAAAGAGCTGAATACAACTGAAACAACAATAGAACATATCCAAGAGCTAGTGTCAGAGAAATGACTTGAACAAATAGATATCCTGTTGTTGAGAATAGCTCCCTAAGTCACACTGACCTGCTTCTGCCTTTTACTATTCCCATCCTTCCAAAGAGTAAGTTTGTCAATAACCTCATCAGTGTTGGATGAAACCAGCTCCTAAAATCACTCTATGACAAGGATAGTTCACACCACCTGGCTACTTTGGTTAAAATGATTGAACAACTGCCAAACCTGTGTTTCATATCATGACCAATGAGTACAGCTTTTTGCATTGTCGCCTCTGAACCAAGAGAGAATGCAAAATTGAGAGACATTTAGATTCCTTTAAAGTTGTTTGATGACCCAAAAACATTTTTTAAAAAGTACTTTTAAATAAAGAAAAATAAAATAAAAAACACCTTTTTTTTTAAAAAAATGAAATTTTGCTTTCCAATTCATGTAATTGAATACATCAAAAATAAAAATTCATATCAGTTCTTGCTTTTCTTCCCTCAGGTATACATGATCTATCTTCCAAGCACTTTGTGGAATAAGGAATGTCATCCTGAGGTATACAAAGGTTTCAACAAAATATGGGGCCCATCTGTTCTGGTGACTGACTTGAACTCTTGTTGATAAGCTTCTTTTGCTAGTGTAATGACACTGGATTTCTTTTTTTAGGGAGGGAGTGCTAAATTTCTAAGTAGCTACTAGACCTGAATTTTCACACTTCTCTAGCTCTTAGTGGGGAGGAAGCAGAAAAGAGAAGGTCTTGGTAATATCACCCTTTGTCTCCTTTTTTCCTCTGAGCTGGTAGACATGTTTATAAGGCACTGGATTTCCCCATCTGCTACATCAGCTTTCAGACTGATCTCTCATTTCTAAAACAGAGGAGAACCAATTTAATCAAAAGCAAACAATTAGAGGTTACTTATTTTAGGTTGAAGATAGCAAGTGTAATTAGTTACTAAAAAACAATGCCTGGGAGTCAGGTAGCCACATGAAGCTTGGTATTCTTGGCTTTGCTTTTGACCTGTGCCACTGACCTTTTAGGAAGTCACTTTGTGTCAGAGAAAGAGAGAGAGAGAGAGAGACACAGAGAGAGAGAGAGAGACAGAGAGACAGAGAGACAGAGAGAGAGCGACAGAGACAGAGACAAGGAAAGGAAGGAGGGAAGGAGGAGGAAAAGGAAAAGAAGGCAAGAGGGAGAGACACAGAGAGAGAAAAAGAAACACAGACAAGAGAGACACACAGTTTTAATTGCAGTCATCCTAAAAGGAGATAAATTGGCCATTTTGTTTCTAACCTCATACATCCTTATTCTACAAGACTAAGCATTAGTTTATTTTTTTTTCTAGGAAATCTTTCCATGTTCACTCACTGACATGCTTCCTTCCTTTTTGAAGTTCTTTTGTCACTAGCTGGCAGAATTTAATAGAAGAATACAAGTTATTCTTGATGTCAGGAAAAGCCAGTATGTAAATTCCACTTTCTGTGCTTATTAACTGTGTAACTATAGGCAAATCATCAGATTTTTCTGAGTCTCTGTTCTTTCTTCTGTAATATGGAGATTATAGGGATGACAGAGCTATTATGAAAATCAAATACAAATGACATATTGTAAGTGTTTTGTGTACCTCAAAAATATTCCATAAATGTCACTTGTGTTAATACATAGACATTTGTATAGAATTTCAAGATCTATAAAGTTCTTTAAAGTGAGAAGCATAATATTTAGAACATAGGAAATGATAATCCCCATGTTCATTTTTTTCCTGCTTAGGCCATCACATCTGATCTATTTTTGGTTTGGAGTGCTAAATTTAAGAAGGACATTAAGAAGTTGGTATGTATCTAGATTAGGGATAACCAAATGTTGAAAGAACTGGAGACCATGATATATGATCAGTTGAAAGAATGAGGATGTGGAAAAGAGTGTTTAGCCTAAAGAAGAGATGTCAAGGGACATACATTGTCCCTCTTTTAAAATATTCAGGATTGCCATAGAGAAGAAGGATTACATAAACTAGTAACCTCAAGGAATAGAAATAGAAGCAAAAGATACGTATTACAGAAAAGCACGTTGACTCAACCTATACAAAAATTCCCTATTGTTTAAATCTATCCAATTGTGAAAAGGATTCATTCAGAATGTAGCAAATTCTCCATTCCTGTAGGTTTTCAAAGAGTATCCAGATGACTGCTTGGGAATCTGTTGAAGATATTCCTGTTCAAAGAGGTGTTAGACTTGATTATATTTGAAATTTCTTCCAACTCTGATTCTATTTTTCTCTGACTTTGGAATGCTTAAAGTGATGATTTAATTCAACTTGATAATTCAATAAAACTTTATTAGTTGCTAAGTATTGAGAGTACAATAAGAAAAAAATAAAAATAGTATTTGCTTTCAAGGAACTTTCAATCCTATGTGCTAAGAAAACACAAAAGTAAGCTGGAAAGGGGATGTTACAAGGGGTACCTATTTGAAAGACATCATATTCTTTGGAGTCCAAATCAAGTAGAGCTGCTGATGGAAAAAAAAATACTGTCTCTCTGATTTGAGAATAGAAAATTCCCAAATCATTATAAACAGATGATTGTCTATATGACTTCTAATATTCTCTATATTAAAAAGTTTTACTCTCTTAGCCTCTATTTTCTGTAATGGCTGTTTACATATTACCTATGTGTAGGGAAAAGGAGCCTTCTATCTACCTACTTGCCTGCCTATCTGTTTAGCTATCTCTCTATCTGCTTATCTACCTTATTTATTATCTATTATCTCTCTCCATCTATCATCTATTTATCTTTTTGTCTATCATTTATGTATGCCCCACATAGAAAACCAAAGGACTGATGCTATTCCAAATCTAAAATTCTCTAGTTCTATGGTTTAAATGATTAAATTCTCTGGTGAGATATACCAAAGCCTTAAAAGTCTTGGCAGTGCCCTTGACTTCTATTTATTTCAACAAACATTTCTTAATTATCTCTTATTTGCAGAGCAGACCCTAACATAGCTCTTATCATTATCACCAAGGACTAACTGAAGAAATTAGAAATGTCATTTTGATGTAGGAAGAAATAGAATACAAAGATGGAGAGGACACAGAAAAGGCCAAGGAGACACAGTCAAGGTTAGTGCTAGAGGTAATACATTTTGAAAACACTGAAGGATTGATTTTCAGGATAGACAAGGAGAGAAAGAAAAGTAAAATGAGAGAGGGGAAAATGCTGAGTAAATGGAAAAAAAATCATGGATGATATTTCCAACAGAAAAGGTAGCCCTAAAAAGCATCAACAGCTAGAGATCCAAATGTCTACTTTCCTATATAAAATTTTGATAGGAAGAAATTTACATATGGAACAAAGGTATTTTCATAGTCAGAAAATAAATTGAGCATTAATTAAACTGTTCTTTGATAGACATGGGGGGTTGGTGGAAATAATCACTGATCTCAAAGAGTTTATGTTCTATAAGAGGAGAAAACACAAACATGAAGAAGCTGGACATGACTAAAATGACTGACCAACAATAAAGTAATTCTTTGGCGTTTTCCAAGCCTATAATGCCTTGTTTTCCAGTTACTAATGTCTATGTCTTATCTTTTGTAATAGATTATAACTTTCCTAACTACAGAGATCTGGATCATGTCTTATTTATATGTATATCTCCTGAGGTGCTCACCTTAGGGCCTTACAAACCACTGGTTGTTGATAAATGTTTATCATATCAAATTCAGACTTTTCTTAAATCAGGCTGCAACTTGTCTTCTCTCTCCAATCCAAAGTAACATACCCCTTGTTCCTAATCTAGTGCATTCTAACTACTCCTCAATATTTTAAACTTTAAGAAATCTGATCTGTTATCTTCAGTAGAGAAAAAATAGCTGGAGTTTAATATTTGTAACAATAATTTATCATTATAAAAGGTCTATGATTGTCTGGAAAATATTATTATTTAGCATATAATCTAATAAAAGCTCTAAGTTGAGAAACATTTTCTGCTTTTGTTTGTAAAAACTATTATAAGTTAATGACTAACTATATTCATCCTTCACCATATCCTCCTCAATTTGCAATTCTACCAGTAGGCTTTCAACCATGTCTGTTTATTTTTATAGTTCAAAAAATCCTGTGATTTCATTTGTACGATCATTTCCCCCACTAATTTTAGGGTCACAGGTTTAGGGATGGATGGACACCTAAAGGATATAATTTTATAAATAAGTAAATTGAGATCCAGAAACAATATCACTTACTCAAGTTTATATAAACAGCAACAAACCTGATGTTTTAAAATCCCACCCTATTTCCAATATTTCACTCACTTTCTATGATACAGATTACAGCCTATCCATGACTAAACAGATATTCTTCTGAAATTACACAGTAGGTAAAAACATGTCTTCTATTATTTAGTTTAAGTCAGTGGAATTCATTAAACATTTGTTAAATGGGAGATAACCATATTTGATATGGGAATACATACTGGGAAAACACACAGACATTATTTCTCTAAGTTAGGTTACAATCTAATTGAAAGGTATTATCAAAGAGATGCACTAACATTTCTCTAACAAAAGGAAAACACTCATGCAAAGTATTCAACTAGGAAAAATGCTGTAAGTGATTTGAGGAGGGACAGATGACTTTTGACTTTTGGTAGTGGATAGTAGGGAATCATAGGGAAGTATTAAGGGAGGTGTCAGGTGTCAGCTTCTCTTAAGGAAAGAGAAGGACTTTCATAGATAGAATTGGTCTTGAGAAAGTCCATTCCAGGTATGGAAGAGTGCTTGAATAAAGGCATAGAGAGGAGAGATCAAGAGGAAAACTGGAGATGGCAAGATGGCAAGTAATCTTTTATTGCTTGAAGAGTAATTGAAGAGCAACAGAAAATGTATAATTGGGCTGAATTGTAGAGGACCTCGAATACCAATGTTAAGAATTTATTTACTTGGTAGACAGTGAGGTTCACTTAGGATTTCTGAGCAGAGGTTTGCCATGGCATGAGGAATGAAATTATTATTTGGGGAGGAAGAGTGTCCATTTTTTATTTTTTATTTTATTTTATTTTTTGTAATTTTTAAATTAATTTTTATAATTATAACATTTTCTTTGACAGTACATATGCATAGGTAATTTTTTTTACAACATTATCCCTTGTACTCCATTCTGTTCCTAATTTTTCCCCTCCTTCCCTCTACCCCCTCCCCTAGATGGCAGGCATTCCCATACATATTAAATATCTTATAGTATATCCTATGTACAATATATATGTGCAGAACCAAATTTTGTTGTTGTTATTGTTGCAAAGGCAGGATTGTATTCGGAAGCTAAAAATAATCTGGGAAGAAAAACAAAACAAAACAAAAAAAAAAAAACAATGTTCGCAATTTACACTCATTTCCCAGTGTTCCTTTTCTGGATGTAGCTGATTCTGTCCATCATTGATCCATTGGAATTGGATTAGCTCTTCTCTATGTTGAAGATATCCACTTCCATCAGAATACATCCTTATACAGTATCATTGTTGAAGTGTATAATGATCCCCTAGTTCTGCTCCTTTCACTCAGCATCAGTTGATGTAAGTCTCTCCAAGCCTCTCTGTATTCCTCCTGTTGGTCATTTCTTACAGAACAATAATATTCCATAATATTCATATACCATAATTTACCCAACCATTCTCCAATTGATGGACATCCATTCATTTTCCAGTTTCTAGCCAGTATGAAAAGGGCTGCCACAAACATTTTGGCACATACAGGTCCCTTTCCCTTCTTTAGTATTTCCTTGGGATATAAGCCCAGTAGTAGTACGCTAGGTCAAAGGGTATGCACATATTGATAACTTTTTGGGGCATAATTCCAGATTGCTCTCCAGATTGGTTGGATTCTTTCACAACTTCACCAACAATGCATCGGTGTCCCAGTTTTCCCACATCCCCTCGAACATTCATCATTATTTGTTCCTGTCATCTTAGCCAATCTGACAGCTGTGTAATGATATCTCAGAATTGTCTTAATTTGCATTTCTCTGATCAATAGTGATTTGGAACACTTTCATATGAGTGGAAATAGTTTCAATTTCATCATCTGAAAATTGTCTATTCATATCCTTTGACCATTTATCAATTGGAGAATGGCTTGATTTCTTATAAATTAAAGTCAATTCTCTGTGTATTTTGGAGATGAGGGCTTTATCAGAACCTTTAACTGTAAAAATGTTTTCCCAATTTGTTACTTCCCTTCTAATCTTGTTTGCATTAGTAGTTTGTTTGGGAGAAACTTTTTAATTTGGTGTAATCAAAATGTTCTATTTTGTGATCAATAATGGTCTCTAGTTCTCCCTTGGACACAAACTCCTTCCTCCTCCACAAGTCCGAGAGGTAAACCATCCCATGTTCCTCCAATTTATTTATGATTTTGTTCTTTATGCCTAAATCTTGGACCCATTTTGATCTTATCTTAGTATGTGGTGTTAAATGTGGGTCCATGCCTAGTTTCTGCCATACTAATTTCCAGTTTTCCCAGCAGTTTTTGTCAAATAATGAATTCTTATCCCAAAAGTTGGGATCTTTGGGTTTGTCAAACACTAAATTACTATTTTTATTCACTATCTTGCCCTGTGAACCCAACCTAATCCACTGATCAATTAGTCTATTTCTTAGCCAATACCAAATGGTTTTGGTGACTGTTGTTTTATAATATAGTTCTAGATCAGGTACAGCTAGACCACCTTCATTTAATTTTTTTTAAAATTATTTCCCTTGAAATTCTTGACCTTTTGTTGTTCCATATGAATTCTGTTGTTATTTTTTCTGGGTCATTAAAATAGTTTCTTGGGAGTCTGATTGGTATAGCACTAAATAAATAGATTAGTTTAGGGAATATTGTCATCTTAATTATATTCGCTCGGGCTATCCAAGAGCACTTAATGTCTTTCCAATTATTTAAATCTGACTTTAGCTTTGTGGCAAGTGTTTCATAATTTTGCTCATATAATTCCTGACTTTCCTTTGGTAGATATATTCCCAAATATTTTATACTATCCACCGTTATTTTGAATGGAATTTCTCTTTGTATCTCTTGCTATTGGATTGTGTTGGTAATGCATAAAAATGCTGAGGATTTATGTGGATTTATTTTGTATCCTGCAACTTTGCTAAAATTCTGAATTATTTCTAATAGCTTTTTAGCAGAGTCTTTGGGGTTCTCTAAGTATACCATCATGTCATCTGCAAAGAGTGATAGTTTGATTTCCTCATTTCCTACTCTAATTCCTTGAATCTCTTTCTCGGCTCTTATTGCTGAGGCAAGCATTTCTAGTACTATATTGAATAGTAATGGTGATAGTGGGCAACCTTGTTTCACTCCTGATTTTATAGGGAAAGGTTCTAGTTTATCAAATTACATATGATGTTTACTGACGGTTTTAAATATATGCTTGTTATTATTTTAAGAAATAGTGCATTTATTCCTATACTCTCAAGCATTTTTAGTAGGAATGGATGTTGGATTTTATCAAATGCTTTTTCTGCATCTATTGAGATGATCATATGGTTTTTATTAATTTGATTATTAATATGGTTAAGTATACTAATAGTTTTCCTATTATTAAACTAGCCCTGCATTCCTGGTATAAATCCTACTTGATCATAGTGTATTATCCTGGGGATGATTTTCTAAAGTCTTTTTGCTAATATCTTATTTAAGATTTTAGTATCAATATTCATTAAGGAAATTGGTCTATAGTTTTCTTTCTCCGTTTTCGATCTACCTGGTTTAGGTATCAGTACCATGTCTGTGTCATAAAAGGAATTTGGTAGGACTCCTTCAATCCCTATTTTTTCAAATAGTTTATATAGCATTGGAGTTAGTTGTTCTTTAAATGTTTGGTAGAATTCACATGTAAATTCATCTGGTCCTGGGGCATTTCTTACTTTTTTACATGACATCATAAGATAGTATAAATTGGAGCTGAAATGTGTCACTATCCATTCTACTTATGTTGATACTACTCCTTGGTAGAATTCTAACCATCCTGGAATTGCTAACAGGTAGCATGAGAGATCAATATTAAGAATCTAGCCAACCTGCAAAGTGTCTTATGTCCCCACATACAAATATGTAAGTCATTTGTAAATAATTCTGGTCCTCCCCTTACATTTTTAGCATGGTACCTTGTAGAAAGTTGAGTATAATAGAATTTTGTTTAATGAATGAATTAGTCCATCAAGGAATTACTGGGGGTTTAAAATCCACAAGGAGTGACTTTCTTATAGATTTTGCTGGTTGGTCTTAAATGTGAAAATTTTGGTCCTTTCTCATGCTGAAAATCACAGTATCATCAGATCAGCATGTAGGTTTTAGGCATTTTTTTTCCAATCTGGACAATGCTTGGGCTGCATTTAGGATAAGAGAGACTATTTATACCTGAAATCCTTATTCATGATAAATGCCAAATTAGAAGATGGAAATGATTCAGCATTAAAGAAGTTTTGTTCTTTTTTAAACCACAGGGAGGAAAAAAAAGATGTGTAAAAACATTTGCATATGGTTTAAATAAAATCCAAACTGTGCCAGGGTACTAAAAGTTTGGAAAGCTATTTTTAAACCTTCAATCCAAAGGCAACAGATTGTGAGTTTGGGAGCTGGAAATGCAAAGAATACAGTTTGAGAAATGTGATCAAGGCTTTCCTTGCCACTTTTGTCCAAAGCCTCAAACATGCCAGCATTCTAAAGGCAACACAACCTCCAAATATGAGCATATATCTTTCTCTCTTTTATCTTTATCACACTACCTTAGCCTTCTCACCTTTGCCACTCCTTTGTTTGAGTCATATGGTTTTTTTTTGGGGGGAGGGCAGTTTATAGAGATTATCTAGAAAATGAGGCAATATATTGAAAAGCTTAATCAAGGTTATACAGACATTTACTATAAATTCAGAACATAAAGGCATCCTGGCAGAGTAGAAAAGGTAGTATATAGTGGTCAAAGAACTTTGGTTTGAAAATGTGCACTGCCTCTTATTGGCAGTTAAACTTTTGGGGGAGACACTATGCTTATTGAGTCATAGTTTACTCATATATAAAAAGAGGGGCTTAAACAAGTTGGCCCTTTGACATCCTTTACAGTGTTCCCATTCTACTTGTTACTACCATTTTTTCCTCTCCCATTTCTCTGCTGAAATTGAGCTATTTTAATCAAACAACAAACTTGAGCACCTTGGTATAGTAGGAAAAGTACTGAGTTGATGGTTAGAACCCATGATTTTGAACTGTAATCTTGTCTTTTACTAGGACTAAGGAGAGTGTCCAAGCAGGCAAACTTTTTCTCAATGTTAAGAAATTTCTAACCATTAGACCTGACTAAAAATGAAATGGACTAGTTTGTGAGGAAGTAAGTTCCTGTTTGTTAGAAGTAATCATTGAAAGCATAGATGACCACCTAGCAGAAATCTTGTAGATGAGGTTCTTGCATGATCTAGTAGGAAAGGAAATGATTAGACTAATGGACATGAAGTTCTATGCTACTTTTTTTTTTTCTTTTTTTGTGACCTAAGATATCAATAGTCAATCTCACAAACTATCTTGTGTAAATGAACAACTGATTAAAAGAAAACATTTGAACAAGGTCACTGAGACATGGAGTGCTTCTCCATTAGATTAATGTCCTCTCCCTTCCCTCTTCTATTGTCTGCCATTATTTTGGCTCTAAACTAAGGAATTCAGAAGCTGTGATATACTTGAACTTCATTGCAGAGGAGAATCCCTACCTTCTTATCAATTAGAACCTATTACAAATAAAATGGACTGTTTTGGGATACAGTGAATATTTGATCATAGGAGATCCTTAAGACAGAGGATAGATGAATACTCACTCAGGGGGGATTCCTCTTTAGGAACTAATTAAATCAGGTGCCCTCTGAGATCACTTAATGATGACCTTTCCTGAAAGAATATCATGATAAAGTAGAAAATAAGGAGATCACGAAGACATTAAGGTTTTGAGGGGGTTGGGATAGAATAAGGTTTGTAGGAGTGAGTCCAATGTCAGTGTCCTTAGTTTAGGTTTTATATTGGAATTATATGAGGCATTTCAGAGTCACCAAACATTTAACAAAATAAAAAAAATATTTTGTGCTTTCATATAATGCACTAGTATATCATATATAATATAGGTCTCAGGCACTGACCAAATCTTAGAAGTGCCAGCTATAAGAGGCTAGCATTTTTTATGTCCCTAGACCAGGAAATGATGATTTCATCTCAATAAAAGGATAGAGAAAGGAAGAGCCTTGTTGAAGTAGGAGCAGAGGTAGCAGGGATCGATATTTTTCAGGGAACTTGTAGAGGAGAACACACATTTTAGACAAAAGTTGGAGATAATGGACTCTGAGATCCCTTCCAGTTCTGAGATTCCATGATTCTATGCTATTTCTTTATTCCTCTCCCAAAATCTATTCCTTCTTCTCTTTCTTCTCCCCCATATCACTCCCATCCGAGTCAGCCTGGTACTCTGGAAGGAGGACAGATTTTGAAACTAGGCAATTTATGTATGATTTCAACTTCTGCTATGTGGCTTTGGACAAGACCATTTGGTGCAGTAGAATTTGCTTTGGAATGAGAATCATAAAGTCTGGGCTTATGATCTTAGATCTATGACTTACTTTCTATCTCATGAAAATCTTTTTTTTTTCTCTTTTTTTCTCTCTTTCTCTTTCCCCTCCCTTTCTCTCCTTCCTCCTCCTCATCCCTTTCTCTCCCTCCTGCCTCCCCTCCTCTCTTTTTCTCTCTCCATTCTCCTTCCCTTGCTCCCTCTCTCTCTTCCTCCTCCTTCTTCTCTCTATTTCTCTGTGTCTCTTTCATAGGTCTTCTCTCCTTCACCTAATTTGTTTCCCTTACTTATCTTCCTTTTTCTATTCTTCCCATATCTTCTTTCCTTCTTCTGGGATTCAATAATTCCCCTCCTTCCATTTATTTTCTTTTCTATATGTACTCTCTCAAAGCTTCTCTCTCTTTCTCCTCCTTTCTTCCTTTCCTGCCCTCACAAGTATATCATTTATCACATTCTTTTTTGAGCTCTCCTTAACTGTGTATGTATATATGTTTTCATGTATGTATATATACACAAATATGTCCATACACACATATATGTGTTCTCTTTCACATTATACAAAGAAATTCTTGAGGGTAGACATGGTGCTATTGATTTCTATAGATCTTTACAGTTACCAACAAAGAGGTTAAAAAAGAAGAACTAGAGAGGTTTAGTCCCAAGCTGTCAACATTTAGAAGATGCTGATACCATTTGCATTCCTTCAGGATTTAGAAAGAATTAAGCTTAATATCTAGTTATCAGGAATGGTAAATAGTGAATAGTAAGCTACCAGATGTCTAGTAACAGATATCTGCATTCTAGGTAAGCTGCTTCTTACTGCCTGGTTTTGTCCTTCCCTTGGTGGTGACTTTTCTAGTTGTAGAATCTTCATGTCCTGGTGTCTCTGTCTCCTAAACAAAAGGAAATATTTTTGGGTTTCTCTCACAACAGGGCTTTATATCCTGAGGTTCCTTATATCAGACAGAACTATTTTGCATTATTGAGGAAGCAGCTAGGTAATCAGGAAAATAAGTTCAAATTCTGCTTCTGGTTGTATGACTCTGGGAAAATAGTCATTTAACCTTTTTGAACCTCAGTTTCTTCACTTTTAATATATGTATTATAACAACAACAACAATAATAATGCTTGCCTCACAGGGTTGTTATTGAGAAAAAAATGAAGTAACATAAAGAAATTTGCAAACCACAAAGCACTATGTTTAAGCTAATTATTATCATTTGTCCTCCTAGCCAGAATTGTAATTCTAGGCTTTTACATAGTAGGTCTCAATAGACATTTTCTGAGTGAAGGAAAGAAGGAAAATGTGATGTGTTAACTAGGGAAAATCATTAATACTTGACTTTGATATTTGGATCCCCTGAGATCTCAGGAAGATAGAAACTTACACAAATATCCTTGACATCCTTTTGGCTTTAAATTCATCTCTTATGTTTTATAGCTCTCTATAAATCCTGCTTTTTGTTTAAGAAAAATCCTCCTTATAACAAGAGACCCTCTGTGTCCTTCTGCACTAATGTCTAATTTATGAGGCTGGTTATATAAACAGCAGGTTACATGTACTGTCAATATTGAGTATTTGCCACTTCCCTTAGAAAATGACTTTTTAAGTTGCAGTAAATCCTTCTGAAATTACCTGGATTTAAAAGTAGGTTTGTTAAGTACCCACAGTTACTAATGTTGTAGAAATAATTGAAGGCACATGAACTTATCTCTCTGCTTGACTCTGGGGAAAAATCATAGAAATCTTGGGCTCATAGAGATCATTGGGTTAGAAGGGAAATGAGAAATGATTGAGTTCATCTCTCTCTCTTCCATACACATACATTTACTTTAAAGGAAAGGAACTGAGTCACAGAAGTTACCTCACACAAAAGGTCAGTGTCAGAATAGGTCTTCTGACACCTAGGTCAGTACTTAAGGGCATTACCAATATGTCACTGGAGGGTTCTCTTAGAAGTTGAAATCAATGCAAGCAAACCTGCAAAATCATTAGTTAATATTTTTCTACTTTGGTTATTAACTAGGCAATGGTGCATTGATGATAGCTCAGTCCTTGCCCTAAGTTGGGTGATGGAATGCCTTGTTCAAGAAAGCAAGTATTATATTGAAGTGATGTAAGTGGGGTGGAGGGGAGGTAGGTATAGAAGGTATAAGAGAACTTGAAAGGTTTGTGTGTGTATGTGTATGTATGTATGCATGTTTAAAGTAATGAAGGGTTTTGAATATCACATATAAGATTTTAAACTTGATTCTGAGAGTAATAGGAAGCCATTGGAGTTCCCAGTGGAGGTTGGGGGTTCTTATGATCACTTATGTGCTTTAGGAAGATCACTTTGATAGCTTGAGAAGAGGATGGACTGAAGTCAGTAGAGATTTGAATCAAGAAGAGTGACTAGTAAACTATTTCATTGGTTTAGGATTGAAGTAAAGAGTACCCTAGAGTGTTGGCAATAGCAGAGGAGAGAGAACAGCATATTCAAAAAATATAAACAAGGTAAAATCAGTATGATTTGACAATATATTGGTTATCTGAGAATAAAGATGACACTTGTGTTTGGAACCTGGATGACTGAGGGGTGATGGTACACTTGACAGTAATAGGGAAATTTTGGAAGGGAGGGGATTTTCAATGAAATGATAATGAATTCAATTTTGAATATGTTGGGTTTAAGATGACCACAGGATATCCCAGTTCAAGATTCTCATTAGGCAGTTGGGGATGTGAGAATAGAGGTCAGTAGAGAGAATAGGACTTGATAAGCAGATTTGAGAATTATCTGCATAGAAATAATCTTTGAATCCATGGAAACTGATGAAACCATAAAGTGAAATTGTATAGAGGGAAAAGAGGTGAGGGACCAGGACAGAGCCTTGCATATTGTATTCCCAGCTATTGCTTAGTCATTGTGTGTTTAAAGAATACAAATTAAAGTAAATTCCTATTTTTCTGGAATTCAAATACCTGGGAAAAGTCCAGCAGCCATTATTTATTTTCTCTGCAGGCCTTGTTAAGGAGTAGAAAGAAATGGTGAACAAACAGGTCATTGCCTAGAATTTACTTAAGCTTCCAGTTCTTAAAATCAACCTGACCTCTAATGCCTTTTGTATACCTTGTCCTAAGAACTATGATTCATACTACTGTCTCTGAGGCATCAAGAATTGATGATTCTTTATGGACAAAGACAGGTTCAGTGACATCGAATTTAATATTAACTCTAGTAACTCATGGTCACTATTGATTCTAAATAATACTCGGCTAGCTTGACTTTCCCTGGGATATAATATATAGAATTGGAAGGTATGTTCTAGGTTACCTAGTTCAACTTTCAATTTTATGGATGAAGAAATTGAGGCACAAATACCAGTAGATTTGGAATGGAAAATGCCATCCACACTAAGAGATTGAACTATGGAAATTGAATGTGGATCAAAGACTGGTATCTTCACCTTTCTATTGTTGTTTGTTAGTTTTTTTCTTTCATGTGGTTTATTACCTTTTGGTCTGATTTTTCTTGAACCACATGACAAATATGGAAATATGTTTTAAAAATTGCACATATTTAACCTATATCAGATTGCTTGCTGCCTTGGAGAGAGGGGAAATAAGGTAGGGAGAAAGAAAAAATCTGGAACACAAAGTCTTACAAAAGTAAATGTTGAAAACTATCTATACATGTATTTGGAAATATAAAATACTATTGAAAAAGAAACAGGAGAAAAAATTATAGCCCAGAGCAATTTGGTGACTGAGCAAGGTAATATTGCTGATTTGTCACAGAGCAAAGTTATTAACCCAAACTATGATTCCAAAATCAATGCTCTTCTGTTGTACCATACTGCCTCTTTGTTTACTCTCCCTTCCAAATTTTGATTTGTAGTCCTTTTATATCTATTTTAAAGATTAGTAAACAGTGTGACTTTTCTAAATACACAGCTAGGGAAAGTTTGGACTCAAACTCAAGAATCATAGAGCTGGAGGGAAGGGACCTTAGTGGTCCACTGAATCCATAGTTCCTTCAGCTCACTTTAAAAAGCTGAGTAAATAGCAAAAGTAGAATTTGAACTCTTGTTTTCTTGACAAGTAAAACTAGAAGAGATTTTAACAATAAGATAGTGATAAGACTTTTTGCAATTGCAAACTCCTATGATTGTGCTAAGGAAAGTACTTTATAAGTCTAACTATGAACAATTATTAATAAATCATCTAACTCATTCCATGACCAAATATTAATGCTTCCTATGTAGTCTTCTCTTTTAGATCATTTCTGGCAAAACTCTTCCTAGATTCCTTTGATTTTTATTAATGCTGTTTTTTTTTTTTTTTTCATTTAATCATTCACTGGCCCTGAAGGTATCTGATTAAAGGAACAATTTTCTCCACTTTTATTATAAATGTTCCCTTGTCTCTTTCTTACTGTCATTTTTGCTGTGAACAATGGGCGACCTAGAAATCAGACTGGCTAGTGGGATTTCATGTGGCATAATTGCTAATTGTTAGTGAGTTAGGACTTTGTTCTTATCACCAAAGGCAAAGCACAGCATGAAGTCAGTTTTTTTTTTCTCCTCCCTAAATCTTTTTATTTTATTTTTCTTTCCTTAAAGGTTAGCTTGGATGAGGCTTTAGCTAGAATTCTAATTTTTCCGTCCAATTTCCTTGAAAATAGTCCTTATTTAGAATGCTCTATTTGAGCATTTGTCATTCCCTTTCCTGAGGATTTCAAGACATAGATGAGAATTTATGTTTAGAATATCTTCTGTTCCTGATATGGAAGTGACTTTCCCTGATCATCACTGACATCTGGCCTTATAAACTCAAACTTGGAGGTTGCTCAAAAGCTTGACTACTTCTTGAGTTATACAAAATTTCAAATATTATTTTTGGCCAAATACAAAAAAAGAACCTGTTTCCAGACATCATGTTGTCTTGTGATGAATTTCATAACATGGGGTCAAGTTTTTATAAAGGAATAAAATGTTTTCCATCCCACAAAATGCTGCTTTCTGAAGCTTCACTTTATTAGGTAGACTTTGCTGCTTTAGCCTTGAAGTATGTTAATGGATCTTCATTTAAAAAGGAACAGGATTCTTCATGATTGCTAGTAATTCAAGGCAAAGCAGATCTGGTGGGAGGGAAATTCAGCCTCATCCTCCTTTTCACAGATAAAGCAGGGAATACAGAAAGAAGCAGGGGGAAGGGGACAGCTAGGTGGCATAGTGGATAGTATTGGGCCTGAAGACACTTAGCTGGGTGACCCTGAAGTCATTTCACCCTCTTCCAGAAAAGAGGGCCATTGAAACATATAAAATTTATAAAAGAAACTAGGAACTAAGGACAAACAAGCAGTTTGGCTTTGGAATTGAATGTATTGTATATTTAAGAAATTGTGATAAATAATACATTTATGATTTCACATGTAATTCTTTCTGTTGTACTTTGTATATGAAAATGTTCTTTTTGTTATTGTAAAGTTCAGGAGATTTTTTAAATAGCACAGGTGCTATGAATATAGATTAACAAGATTTAACAATTGATTTGATATATGGAAGAATGAGGGAAAACTTGAAGATGACTCCAGGTTTTTGAAGGAAAGGTTGAAGGAAAAATAATAGTGTTCTCAGGAGAAATAGGGAATTTATAAAGGAAGTAGGCTTGGGAGAATAGATGATGAGATTTTATTTTAGACATGAGTGGTCTGAGGTTCTAATGGTACATACAGGTACAGCTGTCTACGAGAAAGTCGGTGTCACAGCACTGGAGCTCAGATGAATAGTGGGTAGGTAGATAAAGGTTTCATCTTTATAGGAGTAGTTGAACCCAAGGAAGAAAAGAGGAGTAGAGAAAATATTGGATTCAGAAGCAAGAGTTTAAATCTTGGCTTTCCTATAGAATTGACTTTGTAGAAATTACTTACTAGTTATTTACATCTGTTATTCCATCTGTAAAAAGGAAATGGCTGATGATCATTCATTGAAAGGTATGGCATCAAGGTTCTAATAAAAAGGATAACTGTTTTGTTGTAGGGTAGGGGAAGGGGAAGATTAAGAACATTATACATTGTATAATGAATATGTTATTAATAAAATAGCAGGGGGTCCCCAAGGAGCTAGGGGGCAGTAAAAATCTAGAGTTTGAGTACCAGAAATGGAGAGAAGTCAAAAGGCTGGGTAGAAAGGCCTCAAAGACAAATTTACCTTATTCATAAATATACTTGGTACCTATTTTGTTATTGTTTATTGTATGCTTGGTTAGCAAGGCAGATTGTTGTAAAATGGGCTAAAGACATGGAAATATTTTAATAAATCAATTAAAAACCTTCTTTCCTACTTTTATTGAACCTTATTAGAGACTCACCTGGTGGTTAACTCGGACTCATCTTAAACCAGTGATTTGAATCCATATTTGTTTCTAATTTAATTTATTATTTATTCAATTTGTCATAGTATGGAATGTTTTATACACACACACACACACATATATATCTATATCTATATCTATATCTATATCTATATCTATATCTATATCTATATCTATATCTATATCTATATCTATATCTATATCTATATATATCTATATATATATATATATATATATATATATATATGTAACATATAAAGACAGCTCAAATAAATGCTACAGTTGATAGTGTCACTATCAACATTTCTGAATCTGGTCATTGAGTGAATTTCTCTCCCTCCTTCCCTCCTTTCCCCCTACTCTGTCACCAAATATAATCCTTCTCCACCTCCACCATCCCCTTTAATGTCTTGACAGCTCAAGGTAGATTTAAAGATCAAATATTATATCAGATTTGGTGTTCTGCATAGGAGTAGGCCCATTACTGTCATGGTCCTGAATAAATAATCCTTCCCTTATTTGAAATGAATTGATAGTCCCTAGTTGATGGAGGTCCTGCTTATATGTCTACACTGTAGTACATTTTTCAAAGCCCTATGTCATTCACACACTTTTCAAAAATTGAAATAATGAAACGTGTTGAATAAACTAAATCTTTGTCTCAAAAATAAATGAGAGTGAATATGATATTGAATGAATTGGAGGGTTTTTTTCTTGGTTTGTGTTAATCCAAGATTATATACTGAGAGGTAGCTCATGTAATGGAAAAGACCTCGGTCTGGGGAATCAAAAAAGGTGGATTCTTCTTGTGGCTTTTTTAGTATTTAGTTTTGAGACATTGGGCAAGTCAAACCACTTCAATGTGTTTCATTTTCTTTCATTTGAAAAATAGCAGGAATTGGGACAGATTATACCTGAAAGTCTCAATTTGTAAGCATCCATGATTTTAAGATTTAAAAGCCTAAATAAACTTCCCATGAGAAAGGGAGAAGGCTCATAAGAAATATGAGTTCAGTGTGTGTGTGTGTGTGTGTGTGTGTGTGTGTCCCCATTCACAAAGTCATTCATATAAAGGACTCTTAATGACTCATGGGACTTCCCCAAAACTGAATCTATCTTACATTGTAATTGCTAACACCTGGTTAGATGTAAGCCTTTACCCCCAAGTAACACAAAGTGGATCCTTAGAATTCTTACCATCTCTGCTAGCTTTTGTTATCTGCGTTTCTCAGCCTAAAGAAATTTGCTTCCTTCCTAATCAAACAACTTTAACTACATACTCTCCATCTTTGTTTCAAGGAGATCTCTTTATGTCCCTAGAATAATTTTTTAATCCATTTTCCGTGTTTTATCTTGAACATGGAATAAATTTTCTTGGGAGAATTGAGAAGTGTCATTGGCTTAATAATTATCATTATTATCCAAAGTACTTATAACAAATCTTTGGCCATGGCAACTCATGAAGGGAGTAGAATATATAATGGTCATTAAGGTGCAGCCCTTTCTACCCCTGCAGTGATTGCAGCAGAGTAATGGGAAAGAGAATCAGAGAATGCTAATAATCGCAAGTTTAGTCTGTCAACTTAATTATATGTACTCAAGAAATGAAAAGTAGTCTAGTGTACTGGATAGACCTTGGTGTCAAGCAAACCTGGGTTCAAATCCTGCCTAAGACACCTGCAAATCATTTTACATTTCATTGCCCAAGGCAACTCTTTAAAAATAATAAGTTAGTTTGTAGCCTTTCACCAGATTCTTCTTTCATTGAATTTTCATCCAATGCTGATACATGCTACTCATCTCTTGACTAAGAGGTGATGAACGTGAGTTGCAGAATGGTATGTATGTTTTTAAACATGGCCAATGTGGGTATTTGTTTTGCTTCCCTATGTCTATTTGATGCGATTATTTTGTTTTTACTTCTTTTTGTTTTTGAGTGTGGGAGGGATCAGAGAAAATAAATAACTGTTAATTTAAAAAATGTTGAGTCCCCCCCTACAACAACAACAACAATAATAAAGGAATAGGCTACAAAGATGTAAATTGGCCATCTGTACCCTTGGGAGTGGAAGAAGGAATACCCTTTGTGATGTGACATCTTTAACAAATTTTCCCTCCTGTCATTCACACTTTCATTTATCTTCAATCTCTTTTTGTCTACTGACTCTTTCTCTACTATCTACAAACATCCTTCCATTTGACTCATCCTCAAGAAAACTAACCCTTGATCCTCCATCCCTGCAAACAATTGCTCTGTAATTCTGCCCTTTGTCCTTAAATGCTGAGAGAAGGCTGTCTACAATGTCACCACTTCCTCTCCTCTCACATCATTTTAAAAAAATTCCCTATGGTCTGACTCCTGATTTCATTATTCAACAGGAAAGTTACTAAAGATCACCTAATTGCCAAATTATTATTTTTTTCTCAAACCTTATTATTTTAGATTTCTCTACAATCTTTGACACTCCCACTCTTTTTCTTGATACTCTCTTCCCTAGATTTTTGGGACATTCTCTCTAATATAGTTACATTTTATTTTATGCTATGGTTATTTGTAAGTTTGTCTTATAACTCCCAATTGGACAAAAAGCAGGTAAATAGCATATTATTTCAAACTCCATGTGTTCCAAGATGAGTTTATCATTCTTTCTTCTAATCCTGCTCCTCCTTTCAATTTCATTATTTGTTTGCTTCACTTCCATTTACCTAGTTTACTATATTTGAATTTAAATGTTATCTTGAATTCTTCATTACCCTTTACCTAATATCCAATAGATATCAACTTCTTTTGGTATCTCATTATCTCTTAGATGTATCCTGTATTACTACTGCCGTAATACTCTTTCTTATTATTATTTGAATAGACTATTATTCTAACTTCCTTATTTCTCTTCCTATGTTTACTCTACTTTTCCCCCTTCTCTTTCAATCTCTGTATTACTATTGCCAAATTAATCAGTTTCATATACATATTTGGACAAATCAATTTTTAGCTCAAAAATCTTAATTGATTCCCTATGGCTTACTGAGAGGCACCTTGAACCCACCTTGTTCAGTATACTCTGCATCTATTAATGTAGCTATTTTGGAGCTGCCATTTGCCTCATATTGCGTATGCAGTACATAAAATCATTCAAGTCTTTTTCATATGAACTAATCTCTTTGGTGATTTCTTACCATTCTTACTCTGTAAGATTGATATTTTTAAAACCCAAATGCAGGTCTTTTATTTACTCAAGTTGACTTTTTCTTTAACTTGTGTTCATCTTATGAGAACAAATTAAAAAAAAAGTTAGTATTTTTTTTATTAGAAAGTTGTCTTCTTTAGGGAAATGAGTGATAGTTTCCTAGTACCCTGTTGCTTTGAACAGGTAGGATAGCTGGTGATCATGGTATTACCTGTGACACTGGAATTTGTCTCATCATCCTTGTGTGCGTGTGTCCAGTCATTTCAGTTATGTCTAACTCTTTGTGACCACATTTTGGGGGTTTTATTGACAAAGATACTAGTATGGTTGACCATTTCCTTCTCCACTTTATTTTACAGATGAGGAACTGAAGCAAACAGGGCTAAATATCCAGGAACACACAGTAAATAAGTATTTGAGGCCAGATTTGAGGCTCACTTCAATCTTGGCTTTCTATCCACTGTACCAGTTAGCTGCCCCATCATTTTTGTATGCAGAGGTCTTTTTCAGATCCAACCTTTTCTGGTAGGTATAGATTACTCCTCTATTTGATTCTGAGCCAAACTTGAACTAAGGCTGTAACTATAGAGAAGATGACAATTTGAGATACTTTAGAGGAAAAAAAAAACAGGTGTTGCCAGTTGATTGATAGCATGGACTAAAGGAGAAATTTAGAAACAAAAATCATTCTTGTAGACTTTGATACTTTTGGCAGAGGGCTAGACTAACTGATTTCTCTCTTGTTTCCTTCCAATTCCATCCATCATCCAGTGATTTTACTGGATTGTTGCCACAGTGAGCTTTCCTCAAGGCTCTCCCAAAGAGCCACCCACATCCCATGTGACAGTCTGTTGCAGAGGAAACTTGGCCCACATTCAGAGGAGCATTGTCACCTCAAGAAATAGTTGGTGTTCGACCTTTGTGAGAGAACTATATTGCAAATCTCTTAAAGATTCAAAAATTTAAACACCAGAGTCTAAAAAATATTTGCAGTGAATAACTTACTGGCAAACATGAACAATAGGAATTCAATTGTGATTCCTTTGGTAACCATATTTTTCAGTAGCTTTGTTTCAACAGAAGCCCAAGAACTCTAAAAAAATGGTGATCAGGTACCTTTTCCATTTTAAACATGTATCTCCTGTGGGAATCAGGAAACTTGATTCTAGTCTAGGTCTTACATTAACTAGCTGGATGATCTTACATAAATTACTAGTGGTCATAAAATCTTAGTATGCTTGGGCTGGAAGAAACCTTAGACATCCTTTGGTCATAGATTACAGACTTATTCAAGCTCAGAAGGCTCAGAGATTATGTAGTCCTCATCGTCTCTCTCCCTTAAATATTTTACAGAGAAGGAAACTGAAAATCAAAAAAGTAAAATAATTTGTCCAATGTCTCATAATCAATTAGTGATATTAGGATTCCCATCCAGTGATTTTCTTCTAATCCATCTTACACATTTAAAAGAAAGAAAGACATTGAAATCCAGGTTTGTTTGTTTTTTTTTTTTTTTGTTTAAGTCCAGGGATATTTAATGTTTTGCCTAGCATCACAACCTATTAATTGTAACTAACATGCATATAAAGCTTTACAATTTGCAAAACACTTATACATCCATATTGTATTTGAATTCTTCAACCTTTTAGGGTAAGTATCATTGATAGTATTATCCTCATTTTACAGATAAGAAACAGACTCAAATTTAAAAGTATCAGTCATTCAGCTAGTCAAATTAGAGTCAGAATTTGGACTTGTTTTTTTCTGATTCTAAATTCATTACTACACTGCTTCAGCTTATAAATGAATGGCAAAATTGGGATTTAGACTCTACATTTTCTGGCTCACTGTCTGGGGTTCTTTCTTTCCCTGTATATTCCTGTAGATTGCAAGTTTCTGGAAGATAGGATCAATGCTTTCCTCTTCTCATCTTTTGTATTACTCTAGCAAACAGGTGCTCAAATAGACTTTTTCTTGACTTGCCTTGGTGAAAATCAGGGAAATATTTTTCATAGGGCAATGGTTATGATGAGAGTTAGGAAAGGGGAACCCCCTTTTGGATCAGCTCAAGATTAGTCCTGTGACAGCGCAGAGTCCCCTATAAAGAAATTTACAGGCCCGAAAACCTAGACTGATAAAAAAAGGTTTATTGTAGGGATTTGGAAGTAAAGTTTAGTTAGTAAAGTTGAGGATAGAGATAAAAGGGCACTGGAATAGGTGGGCAGAAACTCTTGACATGACTGACATAAGGATGCCATGCTTAGTGATGAGGTAACATGGTAAACCAAATCATGAGCTATATGCCTCAATAGGATTAAGTGAGGTCTAGTGGAAGGATTCGGGGTGCAGGGAGTAACATGGAGCTCCCCTGCAAACCCTTAGGATTTGGCACAAGGATACAAAGTTAAATCAGGTCTAGTGGTGGCGAGAGTCCCCTGTAAATGAAATTACAGGCCGAAAACCTAGATGGGTAAAAAGATGTTTATTGCCAGGTTTGGAAGCAAGGTTAAGGTCTGGTTAGTAAAAGGCATTAGATAGAGGAAGATACACATCGACAGCAGTGGCAGGGACAGAGGGTCTCTGATGCAAAGCAACTTGGCTGGCATCTTTCAACTCTCTGACCAAAGAACAACTCCATCTTTGCTGCTTTTTATCGGCTTGAAGAAGCAGTGGGCAGAGCTCAGGTTGATTCCTGATTTTTGTCGGGCTTTTCAGATAGTTGGGGGTTGGGTTATCCAAGCCAGCTCAGATCCAGTGGGGGGGGGGGCTGGGTACAAGCCCAAACTAGTACCAGATCTTGTATCAAAGTGGGGCTGAAAACCTAAGCCAGCTAGGGGCTGGGTACAGCCCAAACTGGCTCAGATACTGATCTCTCCCCTTGGGGTTTTGACCAGATCTTGTAAGCCAAAGGTACAAGGAATCTTTAAGGGGGCTAAGCCCTCAACATTAGGACACTCTCTCCTGCAAAGATATTAACTCATCACAGAAATACAAGATATTAAGAATTTATGATGGGATATTTGCATCTCTTTGGGTTGATGTTATATTTGCTTAGAATATTTTCTGTGCTTGTCGTGTTTTAACTAGGGGAAAGATCCTGGATGAATTATTGTTTTCTATCTCCTCCAAACCTCATTCTCACAATCTTGGATATCTTTTCCACCTTATCTCCTCCCTTCCCCCTCCCAATCTTCACACATATATATAGACACAGCCAACCAGAAGACTAAGATAGTGAGGGACTTCCCCCTTAAATCATGTCTTATTCATCTATAGCTTTGAGGCAGAATTGCTGATGAAGGCTTGAATAGGCAGAATTAAAAAGTCTTTGGGGTAAGCACTGCTTTGTAGGGTTTACATTCTGTAAGCTGTATCACTACAGCTCTGATCTAGAAAGATGCAAAGACCAGATCCTGCCTTTGTTGACTTCTCAGATTATGTTTCTTTAAAGATTTAGACCAGCAACTTTGATTCCTGCTTTAATCTTTTATCGTCACCCGGCTAAGTACTCAGGACTGCCCAGGGGACTTTGATATCAACTTTCTCTGAAGGGTACCTGCTCATTGATTCTGTTCCCACCAATCAGAAAGCTTAGCAGAAAGGCACAGCAGCATACACCTGTAATCTTAGGTAATGGGAAATAAGATGATGAAAAGTTGCTTGAGTTTTAGAGTTATGAATTGGACTAGGAACATGCTGATAGGATGTCTGCACATATTATGCCAATGTGATGGGCTTTTGAGGGGTAAATTGGTCTGGATCAGAAATGGAGGAGTTTGAGTTCCATTGGGGAAGCTAGGTGGCATAGGGGAGTAAAAGGCTGGCCCTATAGTCAGGAATATCTGAATTCAAACTTGACCTCAGAAATTTCATAGCTCTATGGCCCTGGGAAAGTCATTTAACTCTCAGTTTTCTCATCTGTAAAAAGAGCTGGAGAAGGAAATGTCAAACCAGCTATCTTTGCCAAAACCCCAAGTGGGGTCAGAAAAAGTCAGTCATGACTGAAAAACAACTGAACAAATAAGAATAGTGGTAAACTTGGATCTGGACACTGGATTCTTGACTTCAATCTCAGAACTCCTTTCGTTTTCTAGTGAATGTGTGTGGGTGACTAATGCAGGTGCCCTAGAAGTTTAGCTTGAACATCATAAATAACACCTTTTAAAACAGAATTTACATGGACAAGAGGCTTGGTTTAAAATTTAAATGAACAAAATAATGAAAATGATTTCTGTAAACAGCTTCAGAAATCACAAGGCTTTCACCAGATATTTATTGTAAAAAAATATTATTGCTGTATGTGTACTGTTTTACAGAGTCTAAATGGCATTGCTTTTCCTTTTCAAACTCCAGGTTTATCTTCAACTAACTAGTTCTGGAGGGTAGAGTATAGGAGAAGATGAATCAATTGTTATTTCCCTACAATAAGAGTACAATCAGAAAAAAAAACCTGGACAAAGTGCTTGGAACTCACTGGAGTTCCAGTCAGAACTGGAGTCAGAAAGACCCTGCCTCTAACCCTTACAGTTAAGTGATTGCAAGCTTCTCTAAGCTTCAGGGAATCCTTTAAAACTTATCTGTTAATTCACAGACAAATTGTCATCTACCGTATATCCTTGGGGTGTCATGACATAATGTAGTACCCAACTCGAGCTACTGATGTGAAAAAACATTAAATTGACTTCTGATATTTTTGAGTTTAGCAAAGGTAAGCTATGAGGTCTGAGAAAACAGAAGTCATAGTCACTTAGTTTAGAGTCTTCTTTTTTCTATGTTACAATATGGAAAAGAAAGGGCAGACCAAGAAATTCCTAGAAACAAAACAGAGAGAGAGAGACAGAGAGAGAGAGACAGAGAGAGACAGAGAGAGAGAGAGACAGAGAGAGAGAGAGACAGAGACAGAGAGAGAGAGAGAAAGAGAGAGAGAGAGAGAGAGAGAGAGAGAGAGAGAGAGAGAGAGAGAGTGAGAGTGAGTGTAACATTGTAACATCTGGGGTTGGTGATATAAAAGGTCTCAGCACTTTCAATGTAGTTCTATTTCACATCCTCATTGTGGCTGAGTGACCTCATGTTCCTTGAAATGTGTGTTATGGCGATATATATGCTATACTATGTTATGTAAATGCTTGTTTTATTTCATCAATTTAAATTTTTTAAAAAGATGTATAATGGAGGAAGTGTGGTAGGATGGAAATAACACTGGCTTCAGAGCCAAAGGACCTACGTTCCATTTCTAGTTCTTCTACCTACTAATAGACACCGGACACTGGTCATCTAAATCTTCTCCTCTTTCCTTCCTTCTTCTCCTCTTTCTCTTCTTCTTCTTCCTCTTCCTACTCCTACTCCTCTTCTTCATTCTTTTTCTCCTTCTCCTCTTTTTATTCCTCCTCCTTCTCCCTCTCCTCAAATCTCTCACCTTGCTCAAATGAACACCTCAGACTCTGCTGGACCTGAGTCAGATATTAACTGGTCATCTATTGTTACATTCCTTTCATGCATACCTGCCTTTCTTAGATTTTAAGAATTACCAATAATGCTGTTTTCTGAATTGAACTGTCACATAGTTTATATATTATATAAACTATATTATATTATATATAACATGTCAAGATATATATATATATACATATATATATATATATATATATATATATATATATATATATACACTATATATTATATGTTCATATTGAGCTGAGAAGTTCCCAAATAGTACAAATGCTTAATATCATGGAACATAGACTGAGTATAAGTTCATTTTTGAACTCAGAATTTCCTCGATAATCCATGTGCCTCATTAAATTACTCTCTATCTTTCCTATATAAAACTGCATCTTTACTTAGTGGGGCTCAGATGTCCAGCAGCTCTACTTGGCCAGTATAGCTCTTGTGCCCTAAATATTTGAGTTTTGGCAGGCTCATTAACAGGTGAAAAATAAGGGCATTTTGTTGGTGGTGTTCCGTTGTTTCAGTCATAGCCAACTTTGTGACCCCATTTGAGATTTTTTTGACAGAGATACTGGAGTGTTTTACCATTGCCTTTTCCAGTTCATTTTACTAATGAGGAATTAAGACAAATAGGGTTAAATGACTTGCCCAGAGTCATAACGTTAATAAATGTATGATGTCAGATTTAAACTCTGTTCTTCCTCACTCATTTCAATGCTCTATCCACTGTTCAGTGACCTAGATAGTCAGTTCTGTTGAACTTGAAGTGTCATTCAGACTCCTCCAAAAGGAGACATATGTCTAGGAATCTAAGTATTCCACTGCACAATGGATGGCTAGTTGGATGGATGACCTCTGAGATCCTTGTAATTCAGAGAATGAGAACCACACTTAGCCCTATAGTGAGCAATAGATCAAAACCTACCACTACCTGTTTAAGAAAGGATCCCAATGAAAGAACAATACACTTGATAGCAAATTATGTTGTAGCTTGGCTAGGGAAGAGGGAGGCTCCCTCTTCTTTCAAGGGAACAACTAAAAAAAAAGGAAATAGCACTTCCTAGTCTTTGTGTATTTTATTTCTTTCTCTCCTGAGTACATTGTTCTCAAAGAATGCCTCCTAGCTGCAAGCTGTTTTGTTGCTAGATTTATTTGCTGTTTTTGGAAGCAGCTTAAAAATAGCCCCTGTGTTCTAGCAAGGCTACACAAAAGGAATTACATATGTACTCAGCCTAAACAACAGAACTAATCTAGGTGCTAGCTGATTTTGAAGGGGGGGGGGCGGTTAAGGGGGCCTTTTGATTCTTTATTGGGTGGAGCAAATAGAAAAAAAAGAATAAAAAATGATTTTCAAAATCCTAAGTGGTTGATAATGGAACATCTGTACCCAAAGGGAGAAGATGGCTGAGGTAAGTCCCTCTCTGCCTGAGATGTTCAGATCTATTTTCAATAAAAAGGGCTTTAATCGCTTTAAAGATTTTACTAAAATCCTCCATGGGCTAATTGTGGCCAATTGTTCCAGCCATGATTTATTTGGCAATCACCTCCAAGAACCAGGCTTATCCCTAGCAAGCTCTTCATTCCTTTCTTCTCTTCTCTTCTAATCCCTTTTTATTTTCTTAATCTTCTGACCCAAGAGTCAGAGGACTGACTTCAAACCACCTTTGATGCTTATTATCTTTGTGTCTTTGGGCAGGTTGCTTAACCTTCCTGGGCCTCAGTTCCCTCACCTATCAAAGTGCATGATCTCTGAGATAATCTCAACCTATAGATCTATGAGTCTGCTAAGAATTTTCTTAGTGTCAGAAGAACTGGGTTTGAATCCTGGTTTTATGATATAAAACAAGATGGTTCATATCTTTGAGCCCAAGTTCCTTAATTTCAAAACAAAATTTAATACATGGTGTTCCTTTGCCCAAAGAGCTATTAAATTGTGCATACCCTTTGATCCAGAAGTGTCTCTCCTAGGTCTGTATCCCAAAGAGATCATTAAAAAGGGAAAAGAACCCACATGTGCAAAACTATTTGTAACAATCTTTTTTGTAGTGGCAAGGAATAGGAAATCAAGTAGATGGCCCCCAGGGGAAAGGCTGAATAAGTTATACTATAAGTTACAGTATATGAAGGTAATGGAATAATATTGTTCTATAATAAATAATGAGCAGCAAGATTCTTTCAGAAAAGCCTGGAAAAACTTACATGAACTGATGCTAAATGAAGTGAGTAGAACCAAGAGAACAATGTACACAGTAACAAGATTATGTGATGATCAATTGTGACAGGCTTAGCTATTTTCCACAATGAGATGATTCAAGGCAATTCCAATAGACTTAGAATGGAAAGTGCCATCCGAACCCAGAGAGAGAATTGAATGTGGATCAGTTTTTTGTTGTTATTTTTTGTTTGCTTGTTTTTTTTCTGTTTTTTCCCCCTTTGGCTTGATTTTTCTTGTATAGCATGAAGAATATGAGAAAGAATTATATGTTTAACCTGTATTAGATTACTTGGTGTCTTGGGGAGGGGGAAGAGAGGGAGAGAAAAAAAATTTGGAACACAGGGTTTTGCAAAGATGTATTTTGAAAACTATATTTGCATGTATTTGGCAAAAGTAAAATAATATCAAAAATGAAAATTAACAAAAAAAGAAATTTTATGCAACTATTGATTGGATTAGCTAAGATCCTTCTGATATCGCTCCCAACTCTGAGAATCTGAGTCTGAGAATGATGGTATACTTGAATTGGTGGAGGAACCCAGTCCAAACTATGACCAAACTGGCCATCCAAATTTTCATTGTAAGGGCAAGTTTGATTAATTTTTAAATCAGCCTGCTCTATTGACAGGTGGCGCCTGAATACTGGGTCAGGAGTCAGTAAGACCTGAGTTCAAATGTAGCCTCAAAATATTAGTATCTTGTGTGCTCCTAGGCAAGTCACTTACTCTCTATTTACTTCCACGTCCTCATCTGTAAAATGAGGATAATAACATTATCTACCACTCAGAGCTACTGTGAAGAAGAAAAGAGATAATAATAAAGTAGTATATAAATGTTATCTCTTATTAAGATTATGATTTTTACTTTTGCAGAAGTTGTATCATCATAGCTTGGTTAAGATGATGTGTATAAAAATCTTTTAAACCATAAAATAATACAAAAAGTAATCAATCTGTAAGCATTTATCAAGTACCTCTAAGCAATGGAGAAACAAATAGAACAGTAAATTCCAACCCTTAGAAGGTTTTAAACAAGGAGTACTAATGCAAGCAGATATAACATTTTGACATATAATTAAATGCAGGAAGGAGCAATTAAATGGTATAGTGAATACTGTGCTGGTCCTAGATTCAGGAAGATTCTTCTACCTGCTTTCAAATGTGGCCTTAGATACTTATTAGTTGTGTGATCCTGGGCAAGTCATTTCACTCTGCCTCAGTTTCCATATCTGTAAAATGAGCTGGAGAAAAATGGCAAACTGGAAAGGACATTAGAAGTTACTCAATTCAATAAGTTAATTTTATAGAGAAGGAAACTTAGGCCAAGATATGTTAAATGACTTGCTCAAGATCACATAGTTCATCAATTAGAATTCGAATAACATCTTTTGGCTTGAAATTTAGAGTTTTTCTTATTTAAAACAAACTAATTAAAGATTTTCTTTCTGCTATCTTGTTCTGCTGAGAATGAAAGAACTCAGATTTAAGTTCAAGCTTCACTGAAACCAACTCTATGATTTGCTACCTTTGTGCTATCAAAGTCATAGTTATAAAATTTTAGAGTTGAGAAGGACTTCCAGTATTTCCAGCTCACCAGATGGAGCCTTTTTATTTTTACAAATGGGGAAGTTAAATTTTAGAATTACATAGTGGCTGACTCATTATTGCAAAGGGAACAAGAGACTTTGGAATCAGAGCTTGGGACACCTGAATGATTATCCTTCCTTTGCTGAAAATGTCCTCTTCCCTAATCCTGCCTCAGTTGCTTAATATGTTTTTGTCCATTGAGGTCTATCTGAATTGTCACCCCCTTCATGAAGTCTTCCCAAATCACCTAAGCCAGAAATAATCTTTCTTTTCCCATTGATATCTCTGTGTCATTCTCTTTTTTATGTTATACATGTTAAAATATGTAAAATTATATATATATATATAATATATGTGTATATATATATAAACATATTTATAAAATTATGTTCTGCACAAGGATCAGTTCAAAAAGGAAAGAAAATGAGTAAGAAAACAAAATGCAAGTAAATAACAGCAAAAAGTGAGAATGTTATGTTATGTCTGTATCACTCTCAACATATATGACATAATATTCTAGATAATTAAAAATGTGTACAATTTCCTCATAAGGGGGAAGAGGACATAGGAAAGAAACTTTTATTAAGCACATACTATTTGCTAGGCACTGTGCTAAGTGCTTTAAAGTTGTTTATACTTATTTGATCCTTATAACTTTAGGAGGAAGATCTTATTATCGCTACTAGTTTCTTTTTTATAATTGAAGAAACTTAAGCAAACAAAGTTTAGGTGACTTGTTCAGTCACATAATCAGCAAATACCCAGAGTAGGAGAGTTGAATTCATGTCTTCTTGATTCCCAACTTCTGGTCTGGACTGCTCTGCTCACTGTACCACCTTTCTGTTTTTCTATTCCATCTTTTCAGTTATGACTTACTCTTTGTGACTCTATTTGGGATTTTCTTGGTGAAAATACTAGAAAGATTTGTCATTTTCTTCTTTGAGTTATTTTAGAGATATGGAAATTGAGTTAAATAGGTTGAGTGACTTGCCCAGAGTCACACAATTAGTGTCTAAGGTCACATCTGAACTCTTGTGTTCTTGACTCCAAATTTGGAGCTCTATCTGCTGTGCCACTTAGTGGCCCTTCACTGTACTTCCTAGCTACCTCTAAAATCTGTGGAATCCCGAGAAGTTTCTTGTTTTGTCTTTCATTTTTGAAGGGACCATGACATCAAGGAGGTGATACCATGATATACATATGAATTGGACTTAAGTGAAGGAGAGCTGTGCAAGGTCCCCTGCCTTACTGTCTCCTCCAGAGCCATATGGATCCAGTAGCAGATTAAGAAGACTAGAGATGGCCTGGATGAAGTGGGAGACCTTAGCTTTTTTTAAACTAAGGTCTTTCCCAAGTCTCAGTCTGACTGATTTTTTTATATGTATATGTATGTGTATATATGTTTACACATACATTATATATATATATATGTATATATATGTATGTATATATATATATGTATGTATGTATGTATTATATATATAATTAAGTCTAGGAGTACAAGAGTCATCTCTGTATTCTTTACACATACCTACTCATTTGGGATATAATAGGAAGGGAAAGATTGCAACAGGTGGAGATGTGAAGAGAGCATGTGTCAGGCATTAGGGAAAATATTGTATAAATGCAGAAGGATCAGAAGGAGAGCAAAGAACAAAGTACTGGCCTAATTTGGACTTAGGAAGACTTGGGTTCAAATCCTATTTGTGATACAAATCTATATATATATGATCATGGACAAGTTATTTAACTTCTGTAAGCCTTCTGTAAGTAAGGGGTTGGATTAGATGGCCTCTAAGGTCTTTTCCATCTCAGTAAACTTTTTAAATTTAAATACTAGGTTTTTTTAATTTTCAAAATATATGCAAAAATAGTTTTCAACATCCACCCTTGCAAAACTTTGTGTTCCAAATTTCTGTCTCCCTTTCTCCATCTGCTCCCCTAGATAGCAAGTAATCTAATATATGTTAAACATGTACAATTCTTCTATACATGTTTTCCCATGTATCATGCTACTCACTAAACTCTCAGTAAAGAAATATTCAGTTAAAAAAACCTACTCATTTTTAACACATTCATTTATTTCTCTTTAACATTCACTTTTTTTTAAATTTTGAATTCCATTTTTCTCTTCCTCTCTCTATTCCCTTGCCTATCTACTGAGAAAGTAAACAAAATGATATCAATTATACATTGTAAAACATATTTCATAGTAACTGTGCTAGAAAAAAAGAGAAAAATAAAGAATGTTTCAAAATATGCTTCACTTTGCACTCAGAATTCATTAGTTCTCTCTTTGGAGGTGGAAAGAATTTTTTTTATCATTCATCTTTTAAAATTGTTTTGAATTATTTTATTGAAAAGAATAGCTACATCTTTCCCAGTTGATCCTTCTTACAATATTGTTGCTACTGTGTACAATGTTCTCCTGGTTGGAGTGCTCCTTTCACTATGTATCAGTTCACATAAGACTTCTCAGGTGTTTCTGAAATCACCCACTTCATTTTTTATAGTTTAATACCATTTATCACAATTATACACCACAAATTATTCAACCACTCCCTAATTGATGGTTATTGCCTCAATTTTGAGTTCTTTTCCACCACAAAAAAAGCTGCTATAACTGTTTTTGTACATGTAGGTCCTTTTCCTTTTTCCTCATTTCTTTGGGACAAAGACCTAATAGTGGTAATGTTGGGTCAAAGGTTAATAAATATTTATTAAAAATCTACTCCATGTAAGGCCTTCTAATTAGTCCAAGTAAAATAAGCCTTATTGCTGTCAAGGGCCATGCAGATGAGGAAGGAAGCAAAGGAGAGATTCAGACCAAATACTCTCAGAAAATTTAAGACCAGAGAAAGGGCTTTCTTTCATGCATAAATATTAAAGAAGACTTTGTGGAGGTGGGATATAATAGGAAGGGAAAAATTGCAACAGGTGGAGATCTGAAGAGAGCATGTGTCAGGCATTAGGGAAAATATTGTATAAATGCAGAGGGATCAGAAGGAGAGCAAAGAACAATTCACATAAATTGTACAAAAGGAAATTAAGTAAGTTAAAGCTGTCAGGATAGGTAGTCCTGGACTATGTATGCTTTTGAATGTCATTTAAAGAGTTTTGACAGACTCAGAAAGCTAGGGTGGGTGTATTTAACACTAATAAACATAGGATATGTTAAAGGAAGTCATTAGAAATCATGCTTGGAAGATAGGTTAGAGGAAGATTTTGGAGACCCATAAAACAGTATAAGAAATTTATATTTTATCATATGGGCAATAGAAAACCAATGGAAATCTTATAACAGGGATGTGACCATCAGTTCTGTGCCATTAAGAATATTATTTTGGCAGCTTTGTGGAGGATATATGTAAAAAGGGATGTAGGGAGACTTCTTGGGGGACTGCTACTATGGTTCAGGAAAGAGGTCAAGGAAAAAAATGTAGATAAAGAAGAAAACAGATCTCCAAACTGAATTCTGGAGGATGCCACAGTTGGGATGACTGAGAAGATAGATCTCCTTTCTATGAGGAATTGGAAGAAAGGGTATAAACGAGAGAAAAAACTGGAGAAAAACTATATATGAATCATGCAATGGGATTCAAGAAAAAAAGAGGGTATCCAGGACAGGAGTATCAAATGTTGCAGATAAGCCAAAAAGAATGAGAATTGAGAAGATGCCATTTGATTTTCCAGTTAAGATATTCATCGAATTAATGAATACAATGTAATACAATGTAGTTCATCTGATGAATTGATGATAGTTATCATAGTTTGATGGGAATCTTCAATGTCATGTAGTACAACCTCTCCCATTTTTCAGAAGAAGCAACTGAAGCCCATGGATATTTATTGAGCTCACACAGTTAATGAGTGGCAGACCTATGATTTGAACACACTTGTTCTTACTTTCAATTCAGTGGAATTCCACAAGTTTCTTCATTAGGTCCTTATCAGTATAGACCAAGTAGCAAGGATATTGAGTGAAACAGGTTCTAGAATCATGACTAAACTTTAAATCTAATTTCTTCTTCACTTCCGTTTTACAGAAGAGGAGGCAAAATGACATGCTTCAGGTCATATATAAGATTAATGGCTGAGAGATAAAGAAAAACGCACGTCTGCTCACCCAGTGTTCTTTCAGCGACACAAATCATTGATATTGATTGAAACGATGTCCTTGGTCATTCAGTATCCCTTAACACAGTTCCTTCTGTCCAAGCAAGACAATCAAGATAACTTCATCAATCATCCAGCTCAAATGGATCTCTAAACTTGCTAATTAACAAAAGAGAAGGGAATCAAGGGACAAGAATTATGTAATTATTCTGTTCAGGAATATGTGTTCATGCAATTCTAAGTATAATTGTTCATTTCCATTTTGTTTGTCCTCTTTTGATGCAGTCTACTAGTAGGACAAGTAGGAATTGCCAGTTAGCTCTAATTCATTCCAGGAAGGGTTCTAAATCAGATTCATTTGAGATTATGGGAGAAGAAAACATAGCAGCATCTGAGAATATTCAGATGGAAACAGTGCAAGGAACATTTAGGATATTCCCTTATAGTGGTTATTTTAAATCCCTGAAATAATTCTTATGACCTAGTTTGAATATGCTTGTGGTGTGCTTATAATTAACTGGTAAGAAGAGCAGAGATATTTTTTTAAATCCCATGCACACATTTAGATGTTTTTCTGTTTAAATTTCAAAACACATGGTCTAGTTCATTGAGCACCAGATTTCAAGCTGAAAGACTTAATTTTGGGTCCTGATTTAAAGACTTGGTATAAGGGTTTAATGATGGGCTGGTCATTTGACTTGCCTGGGCTTTAATTTGCACACCCATAAAATGAGAATGATTTATATTTCATCATGGATCTGTTATAAAGAAAGGATTTTGTCATTGGTAAGATGTTTTCTAAATGGGAGATGTTCTGCTCCTTCCTTTCCTCCCATCCAACTTCAGAGTGAAGATATCTAGTGATCATGCACACTGTTAAGAATGATGAATTGAGATCTAGTAGAATTGTTTTTCATAAAATATATCGCTGAGCATCCAAATCAAGATCTATGTATCAGAGTGCCTAATTATAACAAGGTTCATTTTCATGGCATGTTGTAGTTACCAAGCTATTTAGAGATGTAATTTCATTTGATTCTTAGAATGATCCTATATAACAGTTAGAAAATATTTTCTCTAATCTCATTTTATAGATCAGGGCACTGTATCTTACAGAAGTGAAGTGAGTCAGTTAGCTGGTATAGTTGATAGAGCACCAGTCTTGGAGTCAGAAGGACCTGAGTTCAATTCACTAACTAGCTGTGTGACCTTTAGTAAGTCACTTAACCAAATTGCCTCTAAAAAATAAGTTATTTACCAAAGATCACAGGGCTACTAAGTAGAAAAGTTGAGAGTAAAATCCTAGGTTTTCTTATTTACATTCAATCTTCTTTCCATTTATCAAATGTTTGATGTTCTGAATAACTTCTATTGAGATTGATGCTATCCTCCAATAGGATATATTTTTCTTGAGAGAGGGATTATTTATTCTTCTAATCCCCACCACCTACTGCTTAACGCATAGTAAAAATTTAATAAATGATTGATGGTTGAATGATTGAGTGCAATTAGAAGGCATTTATGCCATCTTTTACCACCATACAGATATATTGATATGGTATATTTCACAGTGATCTGACAAGAGTTCACAAAGGAGATCAATAAAGTCTTAAATTATTTTTTGTGAAATAAACAAAACAAAACAAAACAAAAAAAGGAGTTGTCTACTGTAACGTGCTGTTGTTTCCAGAAACTACCGATCGCCCTCTGGTCTAGAGGAGAGACTTCTTCCTCTAGAGAGCTGCCTCAAGTCTGGTCCAAACAAGACACTCCCTCCTTCAGAGAGCAGCTCTAACTCTGACCTAGAACAGAGACTCTCTTTCGAGTGCTGCCCTCTTTTATCCTCCCAGAGAATGGGCGTGGGATAATGCAAGGGCTTCTGGGAAAAAATTACTTCAACCAATGAACTTGCTCCTCCTAAGCATGCAAGTTTCTCCCCAGGAATTCAAAGGGGTTGAATTCCTAGTAAAGACCAGAACTAGAGAATTGTTAGGTACTGACTTAGCACTTAGTAAGAACCTAATATCTCATTATCTCATTAGCACTTAGTAAGAACCTAACAGTCTACTACTCCTTTATTTCAATTATCAGTATGAAAATTTAGGAAGCTAGAAGAGAAACGTGGAAGAGTTCCTTCCTTCCATACACTTGATATTAAAATAATAATTTATATTTTACCTTATCATCTAAATTGCTTTCTTTTTTCATTTATAATTTGTTTATGAATACCCTATGAGAGACTGCTTTGGCACATCTTGGCAATAATATTCCATTACCACTTCTGGAAATGGGGAGTTTGGACTAGGTGTTCTCTGAAATTTTATCCACCTCTAATGTTCTATCATGTTTTTGGTTCTAAAACTCTATGTTCAATATTCCAAAGTCCTTTTGAACACTTAGATCCTCTGTGATAGACATTTTAACATTTTGAAGTATAGAAGTTCTTAAATATTTTTGAGCCATGAATTCTTTTGGCAACCTGGTGAAACTTAAGGATCCTTTCTCAGAATCATGTTTTCAAGTGCATAGAATAAAATACATCAGATGGCTAAGAAAACCAGTCATATTGAAATATACAGTTATTAATTTTTAAAACAAGTTCATGGACCCAAGATTAAAAATTCTTAATGTAATACGAATTTTCTTTTGGCTGCAATATTTCATGTTACAAAGTGCTTTTTTTTTAAACACTAAGATTCTGTGTTCTGTTTTCTAAGGTTCCTTAGAACACTAGCTTTTTAATTTTCCAGGCAAATGTCTATATGGAAGTTAGCTTCTTTAGAAAATTAAGGTGCCTTTCAGATTTGAAATTCTCTGATTTTGTGGTCCAGCCTTTGCTAGTGGACCAAAGGATTATAGAACAAATTAAAAGTATGGACATATGTTATTGACCATGTCATCTATTAGCACATCTTGTGTACATAGAGAGTTCTATAAATTGGTTATTCACCAAGACAGAAAAAAAAAAAAAGCAGTTAAGCAAACAAGTCTGTTTGTCTAAAGGATTACTCCTTTGGGTTTGTTCTGACCACAATGATCTTCTTTATGGGTCCATTTGGGATTTGGTTAATCTATGTCTTTTTTTTCTTCCTTTTCTAAGGAACACAACCCACACATTTGTCTTGGGTTTAAACTAGAGAAACATTCTGTCCTAATCCTAAATGTTTCAGACATTAGGAAAAGAGACAAGCTGAAAATGTTACTGTGATGTCTCTTCAAAAGACAATCCATGGTAAAGTTGGAAGGCAAGCAAAAAGTCAGGTACTATGGCACTTACTATTATATACTGTTACTTAGGCCTCATGAGGTCAATTACAAACTAGTAACACTGATAGTAGAACAATAATGCCAATTCTTAGACAACAATAGGGTATCTTTCTAAGTGGGAGGCTATGCAGTTAGAACAAAGAGTCTTCCATCAATCAGTTTATGAACCTTTGCTCTCAGTCTTCAAAATAATTGTAATGCATATGTATGTCCACATGGGTTGTTTAAATATATAGAAGTAGCTTGCAGATAGCATTGGTAAATAAGATCAGAGGTATATCCCACTTTCTTATAAAAGAGGAGAATTAAATGCCATGGCAACATAACCAATATGCTAGCTATGGAGAGGAAGCAGATAGTTTGCAGGAGCCCTTCCTTCTCTTTCTGAGAAGGGTATAAGGCAAGAATTGTAACTATCTGAATTCCTCAAGTTCTAGCAGTTCTGAGGATGTTGGATTCAGTAAAAAAGCCACTTCCCAGGGTAACTCTTAGGGATTTGGGTACTACTTGGCTTACATTCATCAACTTATTCCCTTTTCTCCAAACACCAGAGAGTGAATATGAAGTAAACCCAAACATCAATATAAAATAACAAACAGAAATGAAATAAGTTATACAGATTAGAACATGCCAAAGAATTCATAAGAGCAAAATGAGTTTTTTCAGTTGGGAATGAGATGAGTTCTCACCTCAAATCAAAGAGAGAAAACAATCTCACTTAAAGGAATTCCATTTTTGAATAATTTCTAGAATTATAAGCAAGTTCAGAGGCATGAGAAATCTGGCTCCTTATAGATGCCTACCATTTCAAAGTCTGTATTTTTCTCCCTTACCTTTTTGGAGTGTTCTCTGCTCCTGTGTTTCTCCAAAAGAGTGGATAAAGGCAATTCAAGATACATGTCTCAGCATTCCCTCTGGCAAATACTAAGTACATTGAACCAAGGAATGGAAAGTGATGTATAAGGGGTGGGGTTGGGAGTTGAGGGGGTATCAAAGTATAATTTCATTAGTGTAGGAAATTAAAATTTTGGAAAGTCTTTCTACTAGTATAGACCGTTAACTTAGTTGCAACTTATCTTAGGGAGTGATTTGGGTGAATTAAAGAAATTCTCTAGGCTACACAATTAGAATGGAGAGGCAGGACATGAACCCATATATTCTCTATTTTTAAAATCTGCCCTTTATCTCATATTTCATGATATCTGTCATATTAATAACAACAATAATGAATAATAAACTACTAACCCATTGAAAATACATAAAACAATTTTGGAATCATCTCATTAGTTAAAACTTCATCCTTTGAGGGTAAATTATATTTTTAGATAAATTATATTTTTAGAAGCAACAGAACATTTTAAATCAAATCTGTTGAAGATAAGTCACTCTTCTGGGAAGTAGCCATATTTATTTAAAAAAAAAAAGATGGATTGGAAGTAGTTGTGAATATGTGTAATCCTATTATAATTAATCTAAGGCTGATGAATTTCTTGAGCTTTAAAATTCTGAATTGCAATTTTACTGATAAGGACATTAAGGACAAGAGGTGAAATGATTTGCTGATTCACTGATTTTCAGACAATCAAGATATATTTAATGAGCTCCTAAAGTCTTGTGGATGATGATGATGGTAGGTGGAAGAGAGAGAGAGAGAGGGATAGAGAGGAGAAAAGAGAGTTGGGATATGTCTTCAAAATACTTACAATATAGCTGGGGAAACAGCCTGGACAGAATAATTTAACATAATAGAAAACTGAATGTTAAGCACAATATAATAAAGGACAGGTACAGTTATCTCCCTATATTTTTGTGCTTATGGTCCTGTTATATTTGATATAATGAAGCCCATGTATGACTGGAAGAAGTGAATCAAATAAGAAAGACAGTCCAAGTATGATATTGGAACCCATGTCTCCTCTGTCCCCTTCCCATAGAAGAGAATATGAAGAGGTCCTTCAGAACCTTGGATAGAGCACTTGTATTTTTTAATTTTTTAATTTATTATTATTATTTTTTAAATAAAGGGTTTATGGGAGGATATGATAAATTGAAAAGATGGGGATAAATTAAAGCCTGCATCAGCAGAGTAGATTACTTACATTGAGGAGATTAGATTTTTTTCATTTACAATGATTGAAATTTAAGGTTTATCTTCCAATAACAGTGAGAAATGCAGATGGTATAAGGAAAAGACTATTTCCCCCATTATTTGCCAGAGGCCTATATGCTGTCAAGAAGGCATCATGGTGAGACAATGGTTAGAGCTGTGGACTTGGAGTCAGGAAGGTTTGAATTCAAGTTTGGATGTAGCCATTTATCAGCCATTTGACCCTGGACAAATACTCTAACCTCTATCCACAATAGTTTCATCTCGGTGTATTATTTGGGCAATAATAGCACCTACTCCCCATGGTTGTGGAGAAAATAAAATTAGATGTTAATAAAGCACTCTTCAAATAGCATATAAGTACCAACTATTATCCTTATTATAAAGTTGAAAATATGGGGATTATAATTTTTGCCTTATTGGACTCCATTCATGTGCTGATCAAATAATCTAATATATGAAATGTAAGCTATTTAGTTCTCTAAAGTGTTGGTAGTGATATCTTGTAAAGGTCTATGTATGCTTAAAGAACTGTATAAATGACTGTTAGGAACTAGACTTGTGATTTCATTGATATAGAGATTCTCCAGTGAAATACCTTCTCTACTATTGCATGTTTGAATATTCCCTGCCACTCAAATAGTTTCAGAGGTTCTTAGTAGTGTTAAATGACTTGTCCAGGTTCATAACAGATAGTACTATAACAGAGTTGGAATTTTTCTTCTTGAAACCTGGAGCAGCTCTTTATTTATTAGGCAATGCTGCTTCTCAATTTATGCTTCTTATAAATTATGCTTCTCATAATTTATCATTGTAAATAATAATAATAACAACACAAAGAAAATAAGAAAGGGAAGGTTAGTCAATCCAAGAATATTTTTAGCACCTTTTCTGAAAGGCTAGAATTAAGAACTACTAGCTATAGAATTTAATGACCTAGATTTATAGGAGCATAGATTTAAAGCTGTATGGGCCTTGGAGGCCCATTCTCTACCTTCCCCCAATCCACCCCTCCCCCCATTCATTTTACAATGAGGGAACGGAGACCTATAGTGCTTATGTGACTTTCCCATGGTTACATAGCTAATAAATGTCTTAATATTTCTTTCTCACATATCATATTCCATCTTTGGACTGCAGACGGTTTTATGGACTGTTCCTCCATGCCTAGGACTCTACCTCCTTACTCCTATCTCCCCTGGCTTCCCTTCAAGTCTTACCTTCTGCAAGAAGCTTTTCTTGGTCTCTGTTCCCCTTATTCTTAATATCCTCTCTTCAAGATTATTTTTATACTATATATATATATATATATTGTTTTTATATAACTGTTTGTTTTTTGTCTCTTCTATTAGATTATAATAGCAGCAGCAGCAGCTGCTGTTGTTATTTGGTCATTCCCCCTTTCTTCTAAGTTTTTATGTTAATTTGTATTTATGAATTTTAACACAATAGTTGGCACATAGTAGGTACTAATAAATGCCTGTTGACTTGATTGAAAGTCGTGATCAAAACCAGGTCTCCTTGACTTCAAATCTACTATCTTTTGAAGCTATTATTTACTGCCTCAGTGAACATGGACAAGTCCCTTCAGTTCTTTTGGCCTCAGTTTCTTCATCTGTAAAATGAGCAAGTTGATCAGGTGACTAAAGGTCCCTTCTCACTTTAAAATTGTTATTCTATAGTCCTAGAATTAAGAAGATTTGTGTGTTAGTACCAATCTGTCACTAACTGTTAGTTTAGACAAATTACTTTGATTTTCTGGGTTTCAGTTTCCTCATATGAAATTGGAAAGGGGTGTTGGATTTGATATCTAATTTATAATTTTTCCTGTTTTCTGTTGTAAACATAGTATTATGTTTTTTTTTTTTTTTTTCAGTTCCATTATTATTTTTAAAAATGTAGTCCTCTTCCTATTGATTCTCTCACCTTTGGTCCTTTCCTCATTCCTAACATCTTTCCATTTAGGGTTTTATTTATTAGTTCCTTTGTCCTCTAGTTTTAATTGGTTATATATTCTCCCCCTGACCCCATTTTTCCCTCAATCAAATAGATGGACTTAATTTCTAAGGCCTCTTGAACATTCAGTGATTCCATAGACTAACATTCCAAAGCTCCTTCCAGCTCTCACAATCTATATTCAAAAGCTCTCTCTTAGCACTAATGCTCTAAAAATGTGTGTTTATGCATCTATACAGAAATCCACAGGGGAATCATAATTTAAACCAGGAAGACTGAGAAAATCTGGTGGATTTGGTTAGTATTTTCCATTCTTACTTGACAGTTTACTTGTTAATCTTGATAATTTATTTGAAGAGAGAATCCTCATTACAGAATTCATATACAGCTTGCTGGGTTGTTGTGGTTGGGCTGTTGTGGGTGATTATTTGATTCTTTGGTATGTGAGGGGTTAGGGGGAGGAAGGAGGAGGAATTGTGTTCTTTAATTCCAGCCTTATAATCAGCTCCCTGTGGATTGTGTTCTCTTCTCTACTGGCAGACGTGCTTTTACTCTCATTAGTGGTCATGGGGAGCCAGTGTTTGCTGAGATAGGACAATGCCCTCCTTGCCTCTTCCCCAGTCTTTTCCTTGTATTTCCAACAGAACAATTGCTTTCCCTTCCTTCACTGGGTAAACACTCATTTTATGCTGTTTCTTGGCTTCTAAGAACATTAATTTCAGGGATATTTTGTCAGGGAGTTAGTTGGTTTTACTTCTTGGGAATTTTCACACATTTTGGGACGGAGTGCTCTGTGTTTTGAGAAAGAAAGATCTTAGAGCAGTAACATAAGGATCATACAATGTGGAACTAGAAAAGAATTTAAAGATCACATAACCCAAATCCTCATTTTATACATGTGAAAACTGAGGGTCAAAGAGATGAGTGATTCACTCAAGAGTAGTAGAGCCAAGTTCCCTGACTAAACTCATGACTCTTTCCATTAGGTTTCCATTTCTTTTGCTCACCCTTAGAAATGAGGTTAGAGTCTGTAATTTTCAGTGACCCACTTTACCTAGTGACAGAATTGCATTTTACATCTTACTTTGAAGGTATGATGTGAAGGCTGGCTAATTTGATAGCAATATCCCTGGATTATAGGACAGGAAATCCATATGTTGTATAATCTTAGAAATAAATTTCTACATCTGTTTAATAGGAAGAATAAATCCTTACATCAAAAAGATAGTCAAGGGTAAGCCTTGTTATTTCTTTAGCATAAGGAGCTCTTAGTGAGTAACCTTCCTTACCAATGCAGGTTGGAATGCTCTCTGCAACTTATTTAAACATACAGAGTTGCTTTGAATATTGAGAAGTTAAGGGATTTATCTTGAGTCATATGTTAGAGTTGCAATCTTAGTTCAAACCCATTTTACAAATGAGGAAACTGAACCTCAGAACAGTGCAGTGACTTGTCCAAGATTAATAAATGTGGCAGAACTGGTATTTGAACCCATGAATTCTTAGTCTAAAACCAGGTTTGCTTCTGCTACATCAAGTCGGTATTTTGATTCATAAAGGACTTCATATATGTGGAAGTACTTTGGAAATAGAAAAGCCAATATACATGTAAAAATAATTATTATTGAAGTAACACATACTATTTCTTTAGAATGTGTTTGGTTTAAAAAGGAGCAACTAAATTAATTTATAAATGATAGGATCATTGAAAATTAATGTGGAAAAAGTCCACAGAGGAAAGGAATAAGAGGAGAAAAGTCTTGCTACTATCTTTAAAATGTAAGGGGGAAAAGTACTGCCAAAAAGATTTTTCAGTTTATCTACATGTTAGTTGCTGGAAAAGTGATGATGTTTCTATGAACTTAGAGAAAGTTTAGAAGGGATGGTGGAGGAATAGCTTTCCATCACCAGCCATAGGGTCACTGGATTTAAAATTGGATAGAGAATTTCAGATTATAGGATAATCTTTTTATATCTCATTTTATAAATAAGAGAATCTAGATTGAGAAAGGCTGACATCCTCTGTCATACAGCAAGAAAATGGTAAAACTGATATCATAACCCAGGTCCTCCCCAACTTCAAATCCAGCATATTTTCCAATATATCTCAGAATTGAACTGAATCTCAAAAAAAACATTGTAGCCCAACTGATACCTAACAAGTGGACATCTAACTTTTGCCTTAATACATCAACTGTGGATGGACTCTTTCCCTGAGGCTAAATCTAATTCTATTTTAGATATTCACTAGATGTGGGACCTTGAGCCAATTCTTAAGTCACTTAACATCTCATTTATATGATTATATAATTATATATATATATATATAACTATTATATATTTATAAAATAAAAATCTTACCTCATAGTTGTAAAGATCAAATGAGATAATGTGGGCAAAGTGCCCTATTCTGTACCAGGATATCATTATCATTATCCTTGTTATTTTTGCCACATTAGTATCATTAAATTTGCTTCTCTGCAGTTCCATTCATTAGCCCCTCAGGGGTCAAGAAGAATAAATCTCATACCTTTCACTTGACTACATTTTACAAGACAGGGCAATTTGATACTGTTTTAACTTTCAGAATATTGGGACAAAATCATAGTGTCAGAGTAGAAAATGACTTTAAAGATCTCAATTACCTCATTTTATAGAGGAGGAAACTGAAACTTCCTTCTTTCATAAAGGTACATTAATAACAATAACATCAATAATAACTAGTATTTATGTAGCACTTTAGCATTTGAAAAGTAATGCATGTATCTTTTCATTCTACTGTGCCCCAACAACCCTATAAGGTAGATGTTATTATCATCCTCATTTTATAGATGATGAACTAGCTGAGAGAGATATTAAGTGGTTTGTCCATGGTTACACAAGTAGCAAGTATCTGCGGTTGTATTTTAACTCAAATCTTCCTGGCTTCAAGTCTAGAATTCTATCCACTATACTACTTAGGTGCCAGGAAAACCATTTTCTAAGGGCTCTAGCTAATAGCAGAAAGACCTTCATTAGAACACTGGTCTTTCAGTTTTCAATTCATTGCTCTTTTGATTACAACATTGCTCCTTGTGGCTTCCTTCATTAAGCATACACAAAAGCCACTGATATTCCAGAAATTAATTCCTTTATTTTTCATTCAAGCTAACCTAATATGTCTTTAAGGAGCCTGTGATAATATGAACTCATCTCTGTCTTTTCCTCAAGCACAAAAGTATTTTTTCTGTTTTTTTTTTTTTTTCTTTTTCTATCGGTTCATGTATAACTTTCCTTCTCATTTAAAACCTATCATAAATTAGGATTTTTTTTACAGTCTCCATCAGAGTTAGTATAATTATTAGATTGGAATTGCAGAATATCTCTCTTCTTGACAATCATTAAAAGAAGAATAAAAATCTACCTTTTTCCAAATGGTTTTGGTGAAGTTCAGAAATTAGACAGGACTAGATGATCCCTCGAGATCCTTTTCAATGTTGTGATTGTTTGATTTATTAATCTATAATTCTAGCCATAGATGGGGCTCTGTCCTACTGTTCCATTTAATTAATTGCATATATTCATATACATCTTATATTGCTTCAGAATGTATTTACAATCTCATTTGTCAAATCAGGAATTCTTGGACATGTATTACATACACCATTGCATTATGGCATATATGTGACACTCCAACTATGGGAAATGGTGGTAGATGGGAAGAGGTTCCTTTTTTTTAAAAGATAGAATGCATAAACAAGAAAAATAATACAAAATAACACATGTTAATAGTCATGTTAAGAAAACCATAGAATTTCAGAGAGAGAAGGAATCTCAGAAATGACATAATCCTAACTCATTGTAAACTCTTCCCTTTTATAATGCATTCATTACTTGTTAGCCATGATTTACTTGTCAATCTCCAAGAAGGGGAAATCCACTGCCTCTTAAGGCAACCTATTACATTCCTGAACAATTCTAATTATTAGAAAAATTTCCTGATACTAAACCTACTAAGTGACTCTGTCCATTTTTTTTTCCTACAGGTTTAGTAGATGATGCTTCATCAAATGTTTTGCTAAAATTTAAATCCAGTTTTATTAAACATTTATTATATTCCAGGGACTATGTTAAATTCTGGGAAAACAAGGAAAAGCAAAAAAAAATCAAGAAAAGTGAGTTTAATTTGGCAGAACCTGTACTGGATGAAGCCATGTTGGCTCTCTCCATTACCAGTGTCTTTTACAAATATTTACTAATGATTTATTTTATAAAATATTTTATTGGATTCTTACTTCTTTTGCCAAATATTTTCCAATTATGCTTTTATTTTTAACATTAATTTAATTTTTTTGAGTTCCAAATTTTTTCCCTCTCTTCATTTTCTCCTTCATCTACTGAGAAGGTAAGCAATATGATATTAATTATACATGTGAAATGCCAAACGTATTTCCATATTAGCCACATTGCAAAAATAAACAAAAAAAAAAAAACATCCAAGACATAAAATGAAAACATCTTCCTTCAGTCTGCATTCAGATTTTATCCATTCTTTCTGGAGGTAGGTGGAATTTTTCAACAAGAGTATTTTGGAATTATTTTGGATCTTATTTAAAATGTGGAAAAACTGGGAAACTGATACATTGTTGGTGGAACTGTGAACTTATCCAACTATTTTGGAGAGCAATTTGGAATTATGTTCAAAAAGTTATACAATTGTGTATATTCTTGACCTAGCAATACCAATTATTAGATCTTGTTTCCCAAGGTGATCCAGGAAAAAGACAAAAGAATCTATGTGTTCTAAAATGTTTATAGCAGCTTTCTTTTTGGTGGCAGAGAACTGGGAAATGAAGTCCATCAATTGGAGAATGGAAAGAAAGAAAGAAAGAAAGAAAGAAAGAAAGAAAGAAAGAAAGAAAGAAAGAAAGAAAGAAAGAAAGAAAGAAAGAAAGAAAGAAAGAAAGATGGAATACTATTATGCTATAAGAAATGATAAGTTCTCTGATTTTAGGAAACCATGGAAAGACTTGCATGAAACAATGAAAAGTAAAATGAGAATGTTGTATGTAGCAAAAGCGGTATTTTTCAAAGAACATATGTTAATGGCCAAGTTATTCTGAGTATTATAAATGATTAAATCAACTACAAAAGACTTATGAAGTTAGACACTATCCACATCCAGAGAAACAACAAATAAATAGAAAAGCATCGTTTAGTTTTGCATATATTTATTTATTTGTGTCAAACGGTGGCCTTCTCTAGTGTGGAGTTGCAAGGGAGGGAAGGAGAGAATTTAGAACTTAAAATGTAACAACAAACATAAATTACATATTAAAAAAAAGAATAATCTTAGTTTATTCTATTGATGAGTTGATAAGTTTTTCCCATTTGATCATCCTTATAATATTGCTGTAACTGTATACAGTATTCTCCTGGTTCTGTTCATTTCACTTAGCATCTAGTTCATCTCTAAATCTTTTTAGGTTTTTCTGAAACCATCCTGTTTGTCCTTTCTTTTCTTTTTCCTTTTTTTCTTTTCTTTCTTTATTCATTCATTCATTCATTCATTTGTTTGTTTTTTGGCTGAGGCAACTGAGGTTAAATGACTTACCTAGGGTCACACAGCTAGGAAGTATTAAATGTCTGGGATCAGATTTGAGCTCAGGTCCTCCTGACTTCAGGGATGGTGCTCTATCCACTGTGCCACATAGCTTCCCCCTGTTTGTTCTTTCTTGTAGCACAATAGCATTCCATCATAATCATTTACCACAATTCATTCCGTCATTCCCCAGGTGATGGACATTCTCTCAATTTCACATGTTTTGCTACCACAAAAAGAATTGTTAGGAGCACTTTTGTACACATAGGCCCTCTGGTGTCTTTGGGACAAAGATCTAATGATAATACTGATCAAATGATATGGACGGTTTTATAGTCCTTAAGGCATAATTTCAAACTGTTTTCCAGAGTGGTTGGATAGTTCACAACTCTAACAACAGTGCATTAGTGTCCCCTTTTTCCCATAATCCCTCCATCATTTGTAATTTTCCTTTTTTATCATGTTAGTTAGTATCTTAGCTATGAGATGATACCTTTCTTTTAATTTATATTTCAATAATCAATGGCAATTTAGTAGATTTTTTCATGTGACTATTGATAGCTTTTTTTTTCCTTCTGAAAAATCCCTTATCTTATTCTTTGACCACTTATTAATTGGGGAATGACACCTATTTTTAAAACTGAGGCCTTCATCTGAAAACTTGTTGTAAATGTTCCCCCACCCAGTTTCCTGCTTTTCTTTTAATAATAGCTGCATTAGTTCTATTTATGCAAAACATTTTCAACTTAATGTAATCAAAAATTCCATTTTATTTACATTAATCCTGTCTATCTTTTACTTGGTAATAAATTCTTCACTTACCTATAAATTTGACAGATAATTTTTTTATGTTCCCCTAGTTTGTTTATATTACCCTTTATATCTAAATCATGTACACATTTTGACCTTCTTTCAGTATACAGTATTAAATGAACGAACATTTCTTTAGTGAACCATTCTAGAATTTTCCCAATAATTAAAGAGAAACATTCTGGCCTGTAGTTTACAGACTATTTTCTGAAAATCAGAACATCTAGACTTCTCTAGTTCTATAGTATTATTCTTGTTATTCAGTCCTTTGAATATCAATGACAGTAGCCCTGCAATCATACCTGCCAGTTCTTTCAGTATCTAATGATTTAATTTATCTAGGTCAAGTAACTGGAATTGATCAAAGGCTACTTAGTGTTCCTTTTTTTGTTGTTGTTCAGTAGCTTTTTTAGTTCTGTCCTATTCTTTTGACCTCATTTGGGATTTTCATGGCAGAAATACTGGGATAGTTTGTCATTTATTTTTCCAGCTCATTTTACAGATGAGAAAATTGAGGTAAACAGGATTGTATTGTCTGAATAATTGTCTCCTATCCCTACTATAAGGTGTTTTTGTGCTACTCTAGGTGTTTATTGAACTCTTCATCTACTTTCTTTTTCTGTTCAGGTGACCTACATTATACTGTGATGACTACATCACTTCTGTTTATCCCTTCTTTGATCTTAATTTTCCACTGTGCTCCCATCCTATGGTTCCTTATTTTCCTTGCATGAGCCTTTCTTAACATAGGGTACAATCCCAAGTCACTCCTTTAACCTATTCTATTTCTTTGGAATGGGTGATTTATGTTTCAATCATGAGCTCTATTTTATCATTAGATATAAACAAAGTTCAACCTGAAAATGAAGGAGAGATCATTTCTTTGAGGATAAAAACTCACCCAAACCAAGATAATGAGAGAACTTGAGACCATACTATATGAAAAGGAGTTGAAAGTACTTGACATGTAGAAGAAAGAATTTGGCAGAGAAAAGAATCATATTCTAACACCGTTATGCATTAGGGATTAGAATTGTATTGCCTGACCCCCAGGAGTGAAACAAAATAATGGTCATAATGTGAAAAAGAGGTGTTTTACAGATGTGTATAAGGAAAAAAAAATCCTGACAATAAGAATTGTTCAAAAGTGGATAAAAATGAGAGGCAGTATGGAATAGTGGATCAACGTCTGATCACATAGTCAGGAAGACCTGGATTCAAGTCCTATCTTTGATCCATAATAGGTGAGTCAACACAGACAAGTTACCAACTTAAAATGCTCTATATAACTCTCTAAGACATTTAACTGGCAAAGAGAATGACCTTTCTTAGTAAAGGCAGTATTCTCACCTCAGAGTTCCTTATGCCTTATCTCTATCTCTAAAATGGGATAAATTACCTTGGGAGGGAGTGAATTCCCCTCAGTAAAGGTTTTTAAGCAGAGGCGATATACTTTGGACAGGATCCTTGTTCAGATAGATGGGGGACTAGTTGAACTTGAAGGTATTTTGAAACTCTGATTCTAGGATTCATTACAGCCATGACAACTGTGAAGATAACCAGGGTCTTCCATTAATTATTCCTCACATATCATCAAATTTAGGTATAAAAATATAATATCAGTTAAGTGAGTTGAGATTTCAAACCTATGTGAAAGCCCACAAAATCCCACAGGCAAGTTCCCATGCTGCCATATGGTTTCTGAAGTAAAAGCAAGGATCTTCTTCCCTACTATAAAAAAATATGGAGCCCCATTGCTTGCTAAAATAATGCCATGTTACAGGAGTACTTTGATGCTAAACTGGGGTCTTGGTTAACCATTAATAACTAACTGAAATGGAGAAGAAAAGATAGAGAGTCAGAAGACTTAGGTTTGAGTATTACTTAGTTCTTCCACTTACTTGCTAGGTGAGATTGGGGAAACACCCTTCCTTTTTAGGTTTGAGTATTACTTAGTTCTTCCACTTACTTGCTAGGTGAGATTGGGGAAACACCCTTCCTTTTTCTGTTTCAATCTAAAATGAAGATATTCATCTGAGTAGATGGAGCTCTAAGTTACTTTACACCTATAAAATTCTATGAGTTTCTGTATTTACTGGAGCCACCTTTTTGGAAAGCTTAAATTAAAAAAAAAAAAAAAAAAAAGGTTGGAGCTTCCCCGCCTCAATTTCTTCAACTATAAAATAGGAATAATCCCTTCCTCAAATCATAGTCACTGAACTGGAGAATTGAAAGGAACCTCATATGAAAGGAATGCCTCACACACACAAAAAAGGTCATTTAGTCTCTGTTTTAAGACCTCCAAGAAGATCCTACTACCTCCTAAGCAACCCATTCCATTTTAAGAAAGCTCTAATTGTTAAGATTTTGTTTTTCAAGACCAAGCTTAAATTTTCCTCTTTACTACTTCTATCCATTGCTCTTCATTTGCTTTCTGGGGGAGTAGAAGGAGTCTAATTTCTTCTCCTTATCTTAGCCTTCATATACTTGAAGATCACTATCATTTTTCCCTGAGTCTTCTCTTTTCATCCCTATTTTTGAAACTAAGGGATTTTTTACTAAGTTTAGATAAGATACAGTTTTTGTACCTGAAGAATTCAAGATCAGTTTTATGTAAATGTTCCAGGTTGGCAATATTATTCTTAAAATATCAAACATAGAACTCCACACAGTATTTCAGACAGAACAGAACAATAATATCTAATGTGTACATATGTGCATATATGCACTCTATACAAGTATGCATAGATATGTACATATGTATAGATAGAAAGACATGCAGCTTTAACCATTGCAATGGACCAAATAAACTTTATTTTATTTGATTTTCAGAAGAATCTAGTGAGTTGGGTACTACAAATTTTATTGTTCCCAAGGAGCAGATGAAGAAACTGAGGCTGAGAGAAGTTATGTGACTCATTTGTGTTGGGGTAGTTGGAATTGGAGATAGGATTTGAAGTCAGGACCGAAGTCTTTTCCACTGTAACAGCCTTTTTTCTTCAACACAATGGGTTGATCTCCTATGTGGATAATTAACTCATAACCATTGTGAGCTAGTTTCTTCAACTATAAATGAAGATGAGAAATTATAAACATGCGGTATGACTCGTACTGAATACTGCAGATTTCTGCTTTAACTGAAATAAATTAATGGGATACACTGGGGGCAGAAACCCAGAAAACCCAACAAGCTTTGAATTTAGAATCAGCATGTCTTGGTTTGTGTACAGATCTAACAATACTACTTTGGAACATTTATTTTACCACTATGTAACTAGCACAAGATTTCACACTAAAAGTAGACACTTAAATGCTTGGATATTGAGTAATTAATTGTATATCAGGTATTATCTTCTCAGACCTCCAGGAGAAGCTTCTAAAGTTTCTAGAAGTATCTCCATTTTACAGCTGCAGAAACTAAGACCTATGAGGTCCTGTTTTGCCCAAAGACATGAAGATAGTAAGTAGAAGAGTTGTTAGTTTCACCCTCTTTGTCTAGTATTTTCCCCTTCTCCATGTTATAATATGGAAACCTAGAGATGTGAGTAAATGAGCTCTAACAAAGGTACATTATGACACAAAGAGCCTTCTCATTCAGAGATGAGTCAAGGTCTGCCAGTTATGGGTCCTTAATCACTTAGGCCATTTCTCTTACTTTTTCCAGTCTCAGTTTCTTCACCTGTAATAATTACCGTGTGCTCCCTACCTCTCAGGGTTGCTATGAGTATCAGATGAAAAGAGAGACAGGATACCTTCCAAAGCTATGCAGTTCTCTGCAGATGTTATTTATTTATTTGTTGCAGGTCTAAAAGGACCTTTCTGCAGAGCTCTCTTCCATTGAAATAATTAAACAGGCGGGGCTGTTTGTTGGACAGCACCCCCTCCCCTTCCCTTCTGCCCCTTAGCCGCTTTCATGTCAGCTCCTTAGCTGTGCGTAACTGTGCAGCCAGCCAAAAATATCGATTTAGCGCAGGGGCTTTGGCTGCCGGAGAAAGAAACCGCCTGACGGAGCAGCTGGATTTGACAAGGCCATAGCTCATAAACACTTGAACCGACTCCTGCGTGGGGCTGAGAATTTTTAATACGATCAGGTGAGCTGTTGCGAGAGGAGGGGGGTCTGTACGTTGGGGGATTCCTTAGGAAGAGCCCCTTCCCAGTCAGGTGTCCCTCCTCTCGCCCACCCTTGCCTCCGTCCTCACCTCCTCACCCCCACCCTCAAAAGGCATTCCCCTGCATGCTATAACACCCCCCCCCCCCGCCCCCATCCTCGCTGCTTTGCAGAGCTTTCCTGGTCTTTGCAGGTCTGGGCTCGACACGGGGGGGATGCATAATTCATCAATTGCTTTCTCTGCTAACAGCCTCATCCACAAGCAGGGCTGCGGATGAATTCATTTGTCAGGGAAGGGGGTGGAAATGGATGAACAGATGGGATTCCCCCATCACGTGTGCTTCTACAGAATACATGACACCAAGGCGGAGGAGGAAGCCCGGTGATGGGGAGGAGAGGGATGTTTACCTGCCTGGAGGCGGGAAAAAAAAAAAAAAAGAAAAAAAAAGGCTTAGGTGGGATTGGACAGGTTAGTCTTGAAGAAAGAGATGGGAGGATTTTCAGGTGCTTGCATGTTGGGATGGGGGAAGTGATGGGAGTGGGATCATTTTAATCCCTGCGGCCCTTTCGGAAAAGCGCTGCCACAGTTTGTTAACTGTTTAATCCCCGGTTTTGGAATGGGCTGGGCTGCTTTTCTTTAGATCCCCTGGAACAAAGGATCAAGGCTTTGAGAAAGGCAGAAAACTTGCCGGGGTTCGGTGACGCAGATGACTTTGTTCTAACGTTGGTGTGATGGCACGGGAATTTCATGGGTTATTAGGGGAGGGGAAAGGAGGACTGCTCACTGTGTGATCATGGGCAGCTCACTTAGCTCCTCTGCGACACCTTACCTTTTCTAGGCAAAATTAGTCATCACCACAATATTGTTCATGAGAATAATTCCTATCTAGAAAATAGCTAGAAAGGGTTAAGATTTTCAAGCTTTACAGATATCATCTCAATTTATCCTCAGAACCACTTTGGGAGGTAGGTGCTTTTAATGAAGGGGCTGGACTACATGATCTCCGGAATCTCTTTCCCCTCTGATATTGTGGTGTTGTGATTACTCTTTTTCAAGGGTTCTTAACCTAGGTCCTGAATATATTCTTTTTAAATTTTAAATATTACTTTTATCTACATTTCAATATAATCCGTTTCCTCTGTAATACTCTTCAGTTTTATTTTGTGAGTTTAAATCTATTATTCTGAGAAGAGGTTGTATATAGCTTTACTAATCTTGCCAAACAGGGGCCCATCACACACACACACACACACACACGTTAAAAAGGCTTGCTCTTGAGGAACATGGTTTGACTGGATGTATAATAAAAGGAAGCATAGCCAGGCTTTATGATGGAGCTCCCTGTAAGGGCATTCATACTGCTTTGCTAGCTCTTTGTCTTCACCATGGGTTAATGACACTGGGCTGAGTAATTCAGTCTGTGATATGTTATGTGTGATATGTCTTCCTTCAACTTAATGTGATATATAATTCCAGTTTTACCAGAGAAGATAAGAGGGTGGCTATTACTTTTCAAAAGGAATTTTCATTTTTTAATAATTCAAATACTCCATTTCAATTTAATAAGCATGAATTAAACATTCTAGACACAATGCTAAGCCCTACAGATACTAAGACTCCCAAAAGCTAAAGCAACAACAACAACAAAAAAGAAAAAAAACCAAAACAGTTACTGTCCTCAAGGAGCATACATTCTGGGAATAGAAGGTGAGGAAGACAACAAAATATGCCAAAAATGCAATTAAACAAAACAAGCTTTTCTACTTATAGGAGTGGGTGGATAGATGAGAAAAAGTCTCATGTAAGTGAACTTGGACATTCTTAGAGGTAGAAGGAAGGAGAGAGTGCATTCCAGGCACAAATACCTGCCTATCCAAAAGTAGAAGTGGAAAATGGGATGTTTTGAATAAGGGGCAGCCAGTAATCCAGTATGACTGAAATACAAAACATGAGTGAGTGACATAATTTAAGACTGAATAGTTGGTGGAGAGCTTGATTTGTGAAAGGCTTACATGTCAGGCTGAGTTCTGCATTTTATCTTAGAGGTAAAGGGAAACTGACAATTCTTTAGTAGGGAAGTAACATGGGTAGATCTGTATTTGAGGAAATCATTTTGGCAGCTGTAAAGAGGAATTGGAGCAGAGACAGACACATTTGGATCGTTCCAAAGGCTTAACCTTGAATAGAAACTGTGTAAAGGAATAAGAGACAGATGCACTAAATGTTGAGAATGTAAACTAGACACAATTTGGTAACTGATAGGATATAGGCGGAGGATGGGTGACAGAACCAAGTTGGAACTGATTGTTAAATTTTCATTCACAACTCAGAAATTACTAAATACTATAAATCAGGGGTTGTTTTATTGTCTAGATTTAAGAAAATTATAGAAAAATGTTGACAGTTTAGATTAAATTCAAAAGTGTGTCTTGCCTGTTTTGGAGAACCAGTTGTTAAATATTTAACTAGCATGGCTCCCGGCATGCAGGAGAAGGAAATTCTAAGTAAGAGATTTTGAGGAAGCTGAATATTTCACTAATTTTCTTTATAAGTTGTACTTCTCTGGATGACAAAAGTTAACTTTAGACTATGGAAAAAAGGTTAATTTTTAACTGTGAAAGAAATTAGTTGTACACATGATTATCCAAAAATACTTATTAACTACCTATTGGAGGCAGAGTACTAAACTTTCACTTGGGGAAAGAGAACATTTAAATATGACACAATCATTGCTTTCTTGGACCTTTCGTCTAATAGGATCGATAAAGCGTAAGCAAATTTTCCCAATATTTCAGTCTTTTAGGAACTATCATTTTGGTGGGGAAAGTTTTGCCTCCATGGATGCAGATTGTAATCCATCTCTGGTTTTGGCCAGTTGCTGTGGTTTAAGCAGTTTGCTACTCATTGTTTACTGTAAACCAGTCATACTCAGAAAACAGAAATACCATCTCTCATCAAGTGCTTGCTTTCCAACTTGGTAAAAATCAACAGAATTTATACTACACTGACTTAGCCCAAGATTACTTGGCTATTGAAGTCATTGAAGGAGGATTTTGGTGGAGGTAATCCTACATGCAGACTACTATAATATATAATGTTAGGTGATAAATATATTAGAAAGTAGGCCAGAAGAGGGGAAAGGTTAGGTCAAATTTTGAGAGAGAAAAATAGTAATGATGATACTGATGTTATTGTAATAATGTTTATGTGGTATTTTAAAGTTTGTAAAGAACTTTAAACATCTCATTTTAAAAGGGAGGGGGAAGACATTCAAGGCCTTAGGGAACAGTATAAACAAAAGGTACAGGGCATGTTTACAGAGTACATAGTTGTCCAATTTTATCCTATAAAAAGCATACAGAGATTAATAAAACATAAAACTAGAATAGCAGAGTGATACTTGATTATGAAGGGCCTCAAATGCCAAGCTAATGAATTTTAATTTCATAGGGAGATATTAGGGAGTAACTGAAGATTTTTGAGCTTAATAATAACTAGAGGAAGCTAGGTAGCCCAATGAATAGAGTGCTAGACTTGGAATCAGAAAGAACTGAGTTCAAATTTAGCCTAGAATCTATTGTATGAACCTGAATAAATTACTTGTCTCTGCTTCTTCACCTGCAAAATGGGGATAGTAATAGTATCTACCTCCCATGGTTATTCTGAAGATCAAATGAAACAATATTTGTAAAGCACTTAGCATGATGCCTGACACATTGCTCCTACTTCTAACACTTCTTTCCGGAATGGTGCCTCTGTGACCTTGGCAGCTGTAGTTTAAGACACTCAGTTTTAGACTTTTGGAGATGCCTCTTTATTAAAAATGGGATGGGGTAGTACTTGGCTCTTGGGGTAGATGGGAAGCTTGTCAATTTAACCAGGAAAAAAGTTTCAGATGAAGGTAAAAGGGTTCTGTTTTCTAAAATAACTCTCCTTTCTCTGCTATTAGACCTTCATGATTTCCTAAGACCCTTTTCTTTCCTTTGCCTTCTACCTTTCTTCTTCCCCTTTCCCCCTCTCCTTTCTCTTATCCCCCTTTCCCTTCTTAGACTTCCTTCTTCCTCTTTCTGCCCTTCTTCTTCCTTTTATTCTGATTTCCTTTACTTTTCTTCCCCTTCCCTCTTCCTCTTTTCCCCCTTCCCCTTTCAAAAGAAAAGTGCCACAGTGGTTAGAGTGCAATCTGGAATCTAGTGGATCTGGAATGAGAAAGATCTGAGTTTGAAATACTATGTCAGATTCTTACTTTGTGATCCTGGACAAATCACTTATTCTCTATTTACCTCAGTTTCCTTATCTGTAAAATGGGTTTAATACCAGCATTTACCTCCCATTATAATGAAGAAAAAAATTGTAAGGCACTTTGCAAACTGAATAGTATTATATAAATGCTGGCTATTACTTTTTATTGTAGGTTCTTTGAATTTTCTTTTTCCTGTCATTGCTGGTTTTTCTTATTGGGGAAGTGGTCTCTACTTGTTTGAAGTGGTAGGGGAAGAGCTAAGTTCTTAAATACCTCTTACTCCACCATTTATCTAGGATGCTCCAACCTCCATATTTTATATTCAAGAGGAAACAGACCCAACTGACATAAGTGACTTACCAGAGGTTATACAATTAATTAGTGACAGAATGAAAAATAGGACTGAGACTTCTGGGCTCCTTATCTCTTATATTTTCCTCCCCTTTAAGCTGCTATGATTAATAATTCCATTTGTTTATGGGTAGAGAAATGGTAATACATATTTAAAATACCCTGGTATTCTACAAAGTGATAAAATCCACTGTTAGGTTTTGGCTTGATAGATTTTTCTTCCTCATAGCCTCCAATAGTTCAACTGAATTTTTTCTTTCCTCCTCCCTCCTTTCCCCCTTCTCTCCCTGCCTCCCTCTTCCCTCCTCAATCTCTTCCTCCCTTTTTCTTTCCCTTTCTTTTCTCCTTCCCTCCCTCTTTCTTCCCTCTCTCCCTTTCTCCCTCCTTCCTTCCTCCCTCTTCCTTCTTCCTCCCTCTTTCCTCCCTCTCTTCCTTTTTCCTCCCTCCTTCCTTCCCTCTTTCCTTCCCTCCTTCCTTTTCTCCTTCTTTCCCTCCTTTCTTCCTCCCTTCCTCCCTTCCTTCCTTCCCTCCCTACCTTCTTCCTTCCCTCCTTCCTTCCTCCTTTCCTTCCTTTCCTCCTTCCCTTCTTCCTTCCCTCCTTCCTTCCTTTCCTCCCTCCCTTCTTCCTTCCCTCCTTCCTTCCTTCCTTCCTTCCTTCCTTCCTTCCTTCCCTCACTCCCCTCAGTCCTTTCCTCCTTCCCTTCCTTCTTTTCCTCCCTCCCTTCTTCCTTCCCTCCTTCCTTCCTCCTTTCCTTCCTTTCCTCCTTCCCTTCTTCCTTCATTCCTTCCTTCCTTCCTTTCCCCCCTCCCTTCTTCCTTCCCTCCCTCCTTCCTTCCTTCCCTCACTCCCCTCAGTCTTTTCCTCCTTCCCTTCCTTCTTTTCCTCCCTCCCCTCCCATCTTTCCTCCCTCCCTTCCTTCCTTCCTTCCTTCCTTCTTTCCTTCCTTCCTTCCTTCTTTCCTTCCTTCCTTCCTTCCTCCCTTCCTCCCTTCCTCCCTCCCTCCCTTCCTCCCTCCCTCCCTTCCTCCCTTCCTCCCTTCCTCCCTTCCTCCCTTCCTCCCTTCCTCCCTCCCTCCCTCCCTCCCTTCCTTCCTTCCTTCCTTCCTTCCTTCCTTCCTTCCTTCCTTCCTTCCTTCCTTCCTTCCTTCCTTCCTTCCTTCCTTCCTTCCTTCCTTCCTTCCTTCCTTCCTTCCTTCCTTCCTTCCTTCCTTCCTTCCTCCTTTCCCTCTTTCCTCCTTCCCTCTTTTCCTTCTCTCTCTCTTCTCTCTCTCTCTCTCTCTCTCTCTCTCTCTCTCTCTCTCTCTCTCTCTCTCTCTCTCTCTCTCTCTCTCTCTCTGTTCTTCCCCTACCAACCACACATACATTCTTTATTACTTAAATATCTGGGCCCTTAGACTGGAACCCTGTATAATTAGCCTATTTCTTTTTTCTATCATCTATTTCCTCGATGTGATGGTTTAGTTTACTTCTCAAACACAGCCCATTAATGGGCATAGGCTTCTGCTCACTTGTCATGCTATTTAACTCTTCATTTTTTTTGGCTGACCTGCAACCTTTATTCCTCAGAGATTGTGATGTTCCATTCTTTGCACCCATTGAGCATCACTGGGAGGACAGGCATTTAAAAGGTAGGTACTTGCAGTGAGGAACAGATTGCTATCATTAAATTTCTGTGAAGTTTCCCAGATGGAACCCATTCTGCTCTCTTCCTCCTATTCCATTCTGGGCCTAACTGTCCATCCACAAATATGTCTATCTCATATCTAAATTTATGTTTTTCTGTTTCTAAAACTTTCCACCTCTTTATCTCCATATATTTCTCTATTCACTGAAGTACTAATTCAACAGATTGGCCATTTAACTACATGTCATAATCTGAACAATAGATATTTTTCATCCATTTGTTTTTTCCTGTTCATCTGATTGCCTGCCCTGGATCTTGATGCAAAGAGCTCATTATTATGCATAAAGGAGTATCTGAAAGGAACTCACTATATACTGGGAATCCCTGTTCAATTTAAACCTTAAGCAAGCCATTCCAACCATCACTGCTGACATCTTTTGGTTAATGAAAATTTTTCCTTTTTTAAAATCTCACTTAATGATAGAAGGCCCTTGAGTAGTTATGACAATAGTTGCATTTCTCAAAGAATCTTCATGGAACTACAGAAGCGCTGTCATTTCCATTGAACCCAATTCATGCTTGAAATAAAATAGTACAGCATTTCAGACCTATGACTATCTAACATGTGCTTGAAGCTTTCCCATTGGAGGAAACCCATTGTTTCTGCACTAGTCTACTCATGTAATTTTTGGGCATCTTGTCAGAGGGTCAGATTTTTTTTTGGCTGGAGAAAACCCTTTAGGATTAAATTTGGCTCTTCAAGTCAACTTTTCTTACGATCAACAAGATATTCTCTACATCTTTCAGTCAATTATTTAACTATAAATATTTAGGTTGCTGTGCAATACTGTTTGCAAATACCTGTTTATTCCCTGATCATATTTTCACTGAGAAAACCTTTCATGCACATGATGATCATTTTCAAAAGGATTTGAAAGAAATGATAAAATAAACAAGAGTTGATAATTATGTATATGTAGAATGCTTTGCAAACTTATATGTACTATCACCGTGATGATGATAGATTTCCTTTACATTAATTTTCACAATCATCTTTTGAAGGTTGTTTTTTAAACAAGATAGATAATAAATGCTTCTGGATAAAACCAAATTTAAAAAATAAAAACAACAAATTAAACCCCAACTAAATTAAAGTGGATGGGGAATTTGGACACAATTAACCAAAAGTGCTCTTCTCATCCACCTGCCTTTCTTGATTTCCTGATCTGATGTTTTTCATATTGAACACTTTTCTCAATTATCTCCTTCCTTAAAGCCCCAAATGGTGAAGGATTTAGTGCTTAGTCAGTGTTGAGGACTATGGTAAAGATGAAAAATAACTAAATTAACCAGCTTCTTCTTTTCTATCTGTCCCATTTCCTACTCTTTTAAAACTCGACTCTAGACAAATCTGAACGTGAAATTTGAATTGTCTTTATGCTCACTGACACAGTGTGGTCAATTGATAAGAATTGGAAGGCAGGAGAACTAAGGTACTAAAATTTCTCTGGAAAGCAGAAAACATTAATTTATTAAGTACTTACTATGGGTCAAAAACTGTACTAAATGTTTTGCAAATATTATATAATTTGATTCTCAGAACAACCCTGCAAGGGAGGTAACATTATTATCCCCATTTCATGGTTAAGTAAACTGAGTCAAACAGAGGTTAAATGACTTTTTTAGCATCACGTAGCTAGTAAATGCAAGGATTTGAACTGGCAGCAAACTTCAGATCAATCTGCTGTGCCATCCAGCTTTCTGAATCTTAGTTAATCTCTCTGTAAAATGGGGATTGTAATAACCTGTCTCTCTTAATTCCCAGACTTTTGGGAGAGGTTAAAGAGAACAAACACAAAATTGTGAATAGACTTCAGAAGTAAAATCCTGAAATCACAGAATTAGAAATTGGATGAATACTATACTTGGACCTGAAAACTTGGGTTTGACTATTTCTTCCACTCATTAGCTATATGCCTTGGGCAAATCTTGCTGGGCTTTAATTAGAAGGGAGCTTAGAGAGTTGAAAGACTGTCCAGTTTAGAATCCCACTCTTAAAAGAAAAATTGAATGATCACTTCTTGTGGACATTGTAGAAGGAATTCATGTTGAGTCATATAGAGTAGCCTATAGGTCCCTTCAGTTTTGAGATCAGTGATTTCATTAATTTTCTTTACTATCTCTAGCAATTGTGTGTTCAGTATCTGCTAAAATTCTTCTACTGACAGAATTCTAATAAAATAACCAATATTTTATTGTTGGATACTTTTAGAAGGTTTTAATATCCTATTGGTCACCATATAAATTCTTTCTTTTCTTTCTTCCTTCCTTTCTTTCTTCCTTCCTTCCTTCCTTCCTTCCTTCCTTCCTTCCTTCCTTCCTTCCTTCCTTCCTTCCTTCCTTCCTTTCTTTTTTTTTTTTTTTCTGCTGAGGCAATTGGGGTTAAGTGACTTGCCCAGTGTCACACAGCTAGACCATATTAAGTGTCTGAGGGCAGATTTGAACTCAGGTCCTCCTGACTTCAGGGCTAGTACTCTATCCATTGCACCACCTAGCTGTCCCATAAGTTCTTAAAATAATATATCAATGCAATGCTCACTCTCTTCTTAGTTTCTTCAAAGGTAAAGTTTGCAGAGAATGACAGCCATCTTTTTGAATGCTGAAATGAGACATGCCTGCCATGCCAAGAGGTTGCTCAAATAATTCATTTGCTAATTAGTGAATCTGAATCCATAGCAGTTTCAACGTGTCAGACATGGTGTTTGAAAATAAACTGCCTCCCAGGGAATGGGAATGGGATGCAACTTTATGCAATAAGTTCTGGTTATATCCAGCCCTGAAAGTGGAGAGCAGTATTCTGAAAAGAAAAACAAACCAAAACAACAGCAAACAACCAAAAAAAACCCCCAAAACAAACAAACAAACAAAAAACAAACAAAATAAAACCTCCAACAAAAAACAACTCCAAAACAAAAATCGAGAGTCTGGGTGTATTACCTCTCCATTTGAAGATTGGGGAAGATATCGTCCCATGAATCTATTTATTTCTGTAAGAATAGTGGAATCAATGAAAGCTAGCACAAAACATGGAGTTCTGACGATCTTAGAGAATTTCTCTGTTTGACATTTTTCCTACTATGAAATCATTTCCTCAAATTAAAAACAATGGCTAGAAATAAGTCAGGGAATTTGTTGATAAATAACTTGGTAAGTGTTTTAGCCATGGCTGCTAGCCTTCTGAGGACTATCTTCCATAATCCATTATTAAGTATTTTGTCCAACTTCAATTGCTAAGATAGTTTTGTTTTGGTGTTTCCAAGTTGTTTATGTGGAATAAGGAAATTAAAGGAGTTATGTCTTTATATCAAAGCTTTCACTGGAAGCATGGAAAGATTGTTTAATTTGCCTGAAACCAGATAGAAAGATAACTGATAGAGTAGGTGATACAGTGGATATATCACTGAGCCTGGAGTCTAAAAGAACTGAGTTCAAATCTACTCCGCTCTTGAGAAAATCACTTAACCTCTATCAGCCTTAGTTTTCTCTATTGTAAAAATAAGATGGTATTTATCTTCCAGAGTTTTTGTGAAGATATACTGATATAACATTTGTAAAGTGCTTTGCAAGCCCTTGAAAAGTATAATGATTAATAATAACTATTATCATTAATGTTTATAGCACTTACTGAATACTATGTACTGTTTTAAATACTTAACAATTTTTATCTCACTTGATCCTTGCAACAATCCTGGAAGGTTAATGCTATTATTATCTTCATTTGATGGATAAGGAAACTGATAAAAAGAGAAGTTTAAATGACTTTTTTCAGCATCTCACCGCTAATAAGTATCAGAAGCTAAATTTGAACTTTGGTCTTCCTGACTGCAGACCCAGTGCTAAATTCTAGATATTAGCTAGCTATACATTACTTTTGTTCTTGTTTTTGATTATTATTACTAATATCATTATCATCACATTGACATTATCAAGCCCTGGAACACATTATTTCATATGATCCTCCTGAAAATCTTGCAGTGGGAGGTTTTTAAAATTTTTACCATTTTACAGATGAACAAACAGATTTTGAGGAGTATATTGCATAATTGAAATGTATCTCAGTGCATAACAATCCAGTACTTTTTTCTTCTTTATGATATTACTTCCCATTAAGGAATTATACCACCTAATTAAATCGGAATCAGAATCTTCACTGCTCCTGGAGAAGAAACTGGCATTTCAGAGGTGATTTTTCAAATGAAAGCAGAGAACTCCACCATCAATATGAGAAGTCCAGCATCAATTGCAGCTAGGTTGTGCAGTGGACAAAGTTCAAATTTGAAATGGCATCAAACTGTTACTAGTTGTGTCACCTTAATTTCTGCCTCAATTTCTTCAACTTTAAAATAGGGATAATAATAGTATTTGCTTACCAGGATTATTCTGTAGATCAAATTAGATGATTTTTGTAAAGTGCTTAGCACAGTGCTTGGTTATTATTGTTTATGGAAGCTATACAGGGAGGGTTTGTGGATTTTTTTTTTGATGGTTTGTTGTTTTTTAAGATGAAATCAACTTTTTGTGCCATTGACTATTTCCTTCATTATTCCTATTATATCTTTGAGAAGATCAGGTTCTTGGCCAAGGGCTATTTAGGAAGCCCATGCCATGAGATCCTGGAGTTCTCTGGGCCTCCTGCTTTGGTAAGGGCTTACAAAGTATATGCTAAGCCAACCCAGCAGCTGGTACTTTCATCCTTGTCAAATACTAAGAGAAGTACAGACAGGGTTCCATGCCAAAAATGGAGAGATTAGAATTTTGCCTCTCTGCCAATATTGGCAGGAGGGTTGGCCGGGGGTGGTGGTGATAAGATGAAAAGCTGAATATCTACATGGATGATCGGTGTCTAGTTTCAGACAAAATTGTCAGGGTGATGAAGCTTCCAGGTCATAGGAATGATCATATTCATCACCAGTAGATTCCATATTGCTGTTTCTATATAGAGTCATGGCTGATATTCAAATTTGTAGATGTTCCAAAGTGCAATGAAAAGATATATGATGGACCTAAATATACTCTAACACATTGCCAACAATGATTTAAATTCAATAATGGGTTAAAAGATCTCAGTGAAGAGATGAAGGGATGTGAACTAGTTATGTTGTGTGAGAGTAAAACGAGATTGCAAACAGCCCCTGTGATGCTCTGGTAAAAACAAAAAAAAATTAAAGAATCTAGAGGATGGGGCCTATTTAGTGAATGATCTATGAAAGATTCTTTGGAAGACATGAAAACAGTTGCCATGAAAATACACAAAAAGCTGTGATCAATTTAATTTAAGGACATGCAGTGACACAGATTAGCTGAAATATCAGAACAATGGAAACATTTGGTTAATGTTGATCCTTCAGCTTTCTGGTCAACCTTTCATTTATTATTTCTTGGATGCAATTTTGTCAACACTAGATTGAAGAAGATGAAAGGAGTGATGGTATAGAGATGGTACCAGCTTCTCCCATCTTGCTTTCCAGTGGCTACCACAGCAAGATATTGGATACAGTTCTCAGTGAGATAGGAAAGACAATAAGGCAATAGAAAAAAAAAGAAAGAAGTTTCTATCCTAGTCATAATTTTTTTTGTTCTTTTTAAAATTGAAAAAAATTAATGCTTCACTTGAAAGTTACCCAATCTTAGAGCTCAAATTGATCAGTGGGACCATCCCAATATCTCAGGCAAAGTTGATTTTTAAACCATACAAACACATGACAACTTGGATTACTAGGTGGAAGAGAAGTGACTATTCTTTTCTTCCTTTTGTTTGAAGGTCTGCCTTGAAATTTAAAGACTGGTTGTATTTTTTATTCAATTTCATTTAATCATAGAACTAGGATTTTAGAGATCATTTGTTCTAATCCTTTCATTTTACAGATGGAGAAACTGATGTTCAGAATAATGAAGTAACTTAGTCAAGGTCATACAACAAGTAAGAATAACATAAATGTAAATTTGAAACTGACCTTAGAAGCTCCTTAATATAATCCATATCTCAACAGGGATCTCCTCTACAATGCACCTGACAAGTAGTCATCTACTCTTTGCTTAAATAACTAAGAGAGTATCATCCATCTACTGAAATGACCCATTTTATTTTGAATACTTTGATTGTTAAGAATTTTTTTTCTTCATATTAAGTTTAAATTTATCTCTCTACAATTTCCACCCATTGATTAGAGTTCTATCCTGTAGATCCAAGGACAACCCTGTTCCTTCTTGCACATAGAAACCCTTCAAAGACTTTGAAATATCTTTCATGTCCTTCCCACTAAATCTTCTCTTTTTCAGGCTTATTACTCTCAATTACTTCAATTAGTACTCAAATGAATCTTCAATCATTTGCTATTCTTAATTTCCCAGCTCTCAAGCTTTTCAATATATTTACAAAAATGTTGTGCCCAGAATTGAACAAAATACTCCAGATATGGTTGGACTAAAGGGAATGGATAATTCACCCTTTTCAAGGAAATGTTGGAACCCATACTCCAAACTAGTTCTTATTATTACTATTTAACATCTGAACCTTAGTCTCTTGATATATAAAATAGCAATAATACTTTCACTGTTTACTTCATGGGGTTATTGTGAAGATCAAATGATATTTCCAAGGCACACACTTTCTCAAATACCAAATGTAGAAACATTAATGTTATTGTTAATCTGGGGCTTCCCACTTCAAAGATAAGTGAAGACATCATTATTTTGACTAAATGTTAGCACTAATGCTGTGATTTGAATATCAGTCCCAAAAACTGTTTCCCTTGGACCCCACTTTCCTTGGTTTCGTGGCTGTTATTGGTTATCTAGTCCAATCCCTTTATTTTACAGATGAGAAAACAGACCCAGAGAGATGAAGTGTCAACTTTGGAGTAAGTGGCAAAGCCAAGATTTGGAAAAAAGTTCTGACTCCATATCCAGTGCTCCTTACAATACCATACACTGCACAAGAATTTGTTACTATCTGATGTAACTGAGACTTTAAAAAGAATCCTGGAGAGCAAGCTTATTCTGAAAAAGGAATATAAATTTCTACAGGATCCATCTCTACTTACTTATTGTGCACCTAGACACACACAATGGTTTTGACCTGAAACACTGCTGTAGAGGTGTTGGGGATGACTATTCTTAGTGATCATATACAGTTTTGCCCCTTTTTTTCCTATGTAAGAGATGATAAACAGCCTCATGAAGGACTATGCTTCCTATTGAGGATTAATCCAAGTTGGAAAATACTAGTCTTAAAACAAAATAAGAAAATCCTCTTAGGATAGGATCCACAAAATGGCAGACATAAAGCTGAGTTAGTGTGCAAATAAATGATTAATTGACATCTATTGCAAGCTTTCTCTGTGTGCATGGTTTCCTGTTAAGCATTGTGGAAATAATGAATAAATAAAATACTCAACATAGACCTGGAAAGGGCCCATAGCCATCTAGGCCAACCTCATTTTACAGATATGAAAATGAGAACTCCCCAAAAGAAGAGATTTGCCCAAAGCTTTAGGATTAGGTGGGATAGATGCTGAGCTTCTCTTTTAACAGATTAAAATACAAAATAAAATGAATCACCACATTTTTATAGCACATTAAGGTTCACAAAACACTTGGCACCTACATTCTAGGATTATTGGATGAGACTATTTGTAAAGCACTTAGTGCACTGCCTGTCACAGAGTTGGCATTTAATGAATACTTGTTTTCTTCCCTCCTTTGCTCTTTCCTTCTTTCCTCCCTCCCTCCCTCATTTCCTTCTTCCCTTCTTTTCTTCCTTCATTCCTTCCTTTTTCCTTTCCTTCCTCCATTTCTTCCTCCTTTCATCACTCCCTTTTTTCTTTCCTTCCTTCCTTCCTTCCTTCCTTCCTTCCTTCCTTCCTTCCTTCCTTCCTTCCTTCCTTCCTTCCTTCCTTCCTTCCTTCCTTCCTTCCTTCCTTCCTTCCTTCCTTCCTTCCCTCCTTCCTTCCCTCCCTCCTTCCTTCCTTCCCTCCTTCCCAAAAGTCCTGTGAGAAAGGTAATAAAAAGTTATTATTTCCCTTTTTCCGATGAGGGAACAGAGACTTAGTGATACATACATAATTGGTAAGTCCTGGGATGAGGAAATATATATAAATGATATTCCTCCAAACTGAATGCTGTCCCTCACTCTACCCCTGCTCAGAATCCAGGCAATGAATGTTTTATTAAACTTAGAAAAGAAAGGGTGAGAATGCCCTGGAGTAGTCAGAGAGAACTCCATGAAATGTGAAACTGGAATGAAGCCTTGAAAAAATGGATTATAATAATTAATTCTGACTTTATGGTTTGTAATACTCTTTATATTCATTATCTCACTTGGGCAGCAATGACATTTTCTGTTACAAACTTTTATCTTTCTCCATTCCAGTGATTGATAAGATCACAGAATCAGATTTAAAACTGAAATGGGTTTCAGGGACCATCTAGCATTTAACCCTTTCAGTTTACAGACTAGGAAACTAAGGCTGAGGGAATCTCAGCTCACCTTGTTTAGTGTTAGAGGTGAAATTTGAACCAGAGACTTCTGTTGCCAGAGGCAATACTCTTTCCACTATAAAACAGATCCAATATCCCCATGCTCTACATTTTTTTTTTTTTTTTTGTCCTTGTATCTTTTTGAATTTGGCTAAAATTCTTTTCTCTTTCACTCCTCCAACCTTCTCCCTCAAGATTTTTGTTCCTCCTTTGAGAAGACTCTCCTCCTTAACCTCACCTGGGAATTTTTCAACAAAAATAATGCTGATAATGGATTGTTTAGAAGGGGGGGAGAACACTGGATCATAGAATACTCATGCTGGAAGAAATGCTTAAGTCTTATAGGGCAAAACTGAAGGCCAGCAAGTTGGCTTTCTCAAGTTCACATAGATTTATAAGTGGTCAGGAACTAGAACCCAGGGATCCTGACTCTCTTTTCAGACTTTTTCTTCTCCCCACAACACTCTGCTGATTTCAGACTTTCAATTCAATTCAATTAGAATATATTTATTGAGTGCCTATTATGTGCCTGGTGCTGGGAATTGGCTCATAAATTTACATATAATTAGAAGGAACTTTAGAGGCTGTCTAATTCAAACTTCTCATTTTACAGATGAGAAATCTGGGGCCTAAAGAGTTTAAATGACTTGTCCAAGATGATACAGGCAATAAGTGGCAGAGGCAAGATTCAAATCCACTGAACCACGATGATCGAAGACAAAAGCGAAACAGTCCCTGCCCTCGAGGAGCTTACATTCTACTGGGGGAGTTCTTGGAACCTATTTTAGATTATAAGCTCCTGGAGGGAAGAGGCCACGTCTGCATATCTTGGTCTTCTAGCACACCTATGTAATATTAATTCAGCGACACCTGACACCTGGTTTGTGATTCAACGTCAAGGAAAGAGCTGCTGAGTCTTCCATATAACTGAAGCGGACAACTTAATGCCAAAAACTTATCTGTTCCTTGAACCACTGAAAATGGAAATCTTTCGCAAGTAGATGAGGCAATTTTCTGCTTTTCTAAAGAGCATGAATTAAACATAATTAAGTTCTTCTTGAATGTTATGGGTCATCCTTATGGACATACATTTTTGCATTGTACCCTAAAGCCAAGATGAGCATTCTTGTGGATTGTTGCTATGTATTGAGCTGTTTGCCCTTACATTGAATGATCCCAGGTTATTGTGGTTTCAGAATCCTTTTCTTTGCCTTTTATGATTGTCCTGTTTCTTCTTTCCCAGTTAATATATCTTTTTATTGTCGTTGTACCAAGTTCTAGCATCTTCCCAATTACAGTTGATTTACTGATTCTCAACTACTGTGAACTGGAAGATCAGATCATGTCACATCATCAATTTTGTCTAAAACCAAAGTTCAATAGGGTGTAAGTGAATGCCAAGGTTGGTACTTTTCAATGACTACTAGCATAGACTTTTTGGCCTCTGGTCTGGATACCCAGAAGTTGCTTTTTTTTTTTTTTTTTTTTTTTTTTTTTTGGTTTTGTTTTGTTTTGTTTTTCTTTGTTTCTTTTCTAGGCATTGGCTATATTCCAAATAGTTGACATTGCTGAGAAAGTAAGCTCTGGATCTCTGAGGAAATAACTATGTAAATACCATCATGCTATCCTTGGTATATGGAAATAATGGTACTATAATACCTAGAACACTGATTTTAGAGGAGATGTGATTTTCATATTTACTTATGATACTGAGCATAATCTATGAGCTTTAATTTCCTCACCTATAAAGTGGGGATGACAATATTTGCATTATTCATCTTGTAGATTTATTGTAAGACAAACACTTATGTAAAAAAAAAATCAAGGCCTTATATTGAAGTGTGAGTTACTGTTCTGTGCTTTGAGTTGTTCTTTATTGTTCTTTTCTCACAATTTTCTTATGGATAAATTTTCAAGACTTGGCTATAATTATGAGTATAATTTGTGGCCAAGGGTCAAATGAAGATGAACTAATTTATTGGAGGGCCAAACTCAGTTCCCTGGCTTCAATACAGTGCTCTTACCAATTAAATTATTGCATCTAGATATGAATGGCCTGACTCACATCTATCAACCACCTGGTCTATCACTTAGCATCTTGGTATGGGACCAGAGCTAACAAAGGGCCAAGCACACAGTTATATTAACTTATTCTTCACAAAATTGGTTCTGAAACTGGGTGAATATATTCACTGTAAAATGTATTTGTGGTTGAAGGTGGGGAGCATAACTAAATTAACCCAGAATAATCCTGAATTCTTGAGCTGTCTTCCTGGACCAGTCCTGATTTTCCTTATTGATACCATTTTGGTTTCTACTTAGGCCCACTGTGATTTTAAGACATGAATGTGGGTAACAGCACAGTGTTTAAGAAAGAGCAATGGGTTTGGAGTCAGAGGAATTGGTTTTGACAACTTGTGCCTAGCACTTACAGTCTGTTAGGCAACTTACTAATAAAGATCTCTCTTTTGTCCACTTTTCCTAAAACACCTGGTCTGGATCTCTCCTTTGACTCTAATGATTACTACTTAAATTCAGCCTTGTGTTATACTTTATTTGTGCACATCACATTCTCTCTACTGGACTATAAGCACCTTGAAGGCAAGGATTACATTCAGTTTTACCATTTCAGTACACACTGTCCAACACAATGCCTTATCCATGGTTGGTGCACCAAAAATGTTTGTTGGATTATTGTCTACAATGCCAGAACTTGGAACTATAGTAAAGAGTATATTTGCCAGCAAATGACCTGAGCTTGGAGAGCAATAACTAGAAATGTGTGTGCTTGAGACAAATTCACATGAGGGTGAAAAAAAGTAGCAGAGAAGGTATTATGGGCACAGTCATGTAATGGAAGCCCACTCCAAAGAGAATCTAACTTGTATTCCCATAGAATAGCCAAAGAACTCTGGTTCCTCCAAACTCTAGGGCAAATAGAATGACTCTGAAAGGTGGGTCTAGAGAGAAAGGTTCCATATTAACAAGATACTGAGAGTGATGCAGCATACATGGAGGAAGAAAATCTCATTCCTCATCCTTGGACATTCCACATCCTTGGACGTTAGTAGTAAAGGTTTGATTGCCCTACTTTAATTATGACTTGGAACTAAAACTTAGCTTTATTAACTCATGTGTATTTAAGCATTTCTTCATTCTGAGGGATGCTGCAAGTCAATTGCAGAGACCCAGTGTTCCTTAGGGTATCACAAAGTATATAGGAATGCATTTTCCTTAATGTCATTTCCATATATATATGTATATATGCATATATATATATACATACATATGTATATATATAAAGGTGCTTTAGTGACATATATATGTATATATATATATATATATATATATATATATGTATATATAAAATTAAGGTGCTTTAGTGACTCAGCTTATCAGTCAATATAAACATTTAATAAGTGCCTACCTAATATATGCCAGGCACTGTGTCAAGAGAGTGTTGGGAATACAGAATGAGGCAAAAGATAGTCCCTGCCTTAAAAGAGCTCACAATCTAATGGAGGAGATTATAAGCAAACAAATATGTATAAGGATAAATAGGAAATTATCAAAAGAGGAAAGAATTGAGAAGGATTGGGAAAGGCTTCTTATAGAAAATGAGATTCTAGTTAGAACTTGAAAGAAGCCATTAAGCAGAGTAGAAGAGGTAAAGTGTTCCAGGCATGGCACTCAGCCAGAGAAAATGCCTGGAGCCAAGAGATGGAGTGTCTTGTTCATGTAAGAGCCAGGAGGAAAGTATCACTGAATTGAAGAGTACATAATGGGGAATAAGCTGTATGAAGTCTGAGAGCGATTGGTTGTAAAGAGTTTTAAAGGATAAACAGAATATTTTGTAATTGATACTAGAAGTGATAGGGAGCTACTGGAATTTAGCATGTGGTGTGTGTGTGTATGTGTGTGTGTGTGTGTGTGTGTGTGTGTGTATTTGGGTGTAAGTGATATGTTTATCTCCTTCAGTATTACACAAATGTAAGATGATATTATTATTATTATTATTATGATTATGTTAAGAGCTAAAGGAATCCTAGAGATCATGTAATATAATCTCCTTCTTTATAGATAAGTAAATTGAATCCCAGGAAGTTTAAAGTGAATTATGTCAGTCTGTCTATGATCTCACAAGAGTGAATATTCCCTTTGTTCATGTAGATCATCATATATGTATCCTTATTTTTAACTTTTCTTTTCTGTCTCTCATAGAATATTTCCCTTCCCGAAACAAAATTTATGAATTAGAAAAGGTTAAAAAAACACAGGAAAGTAGGATTTCTGAATTGGAAAAGATAAAAAAGTCTCAAGAAAATAGAATTTCTGAATTGGAAAAAGAAAATAATTCTCAAAAAAAAATTAGGGAAATGGAAAAAAATTCAATAGAGCAAAATAATTCATTTAAAAACGAAATTGGGCATTTACAAAAAGAACTAAAAACTGTGAAAGAAGAAAATAACTCCTTAAAAGTAAGGATGGAACAAATAGAAATGAATGATTCACAGAGAACCCAAGAATCAGTCAAACAAAACAAAAAAAATGAGAAGCTGGAGAACAACGTCAAATACTTACTGGGAAAATCTATAGACCTGGAAAATAGATCTAGGAGAGATAATCTGCGGATCATTGGACTTCCAGAAAACTATGACCAAAAAAAGAGCCTAGATTCTATTTTACAGGAAATTATCAAAGAGAACTGTCCAGAGATAATAGAAACAGAAGGGAAAGTAGATGTGGAAAGAATATTTCCCTTCCCTCTCCTTTCCCACTCAGTACTGTTTTCCCTTTGCATTATTTTTCATATTTTAAATACTAGTACGCTGCTTAGACTGCCCAACTGTTGTTGTTCACTCTTGCTACAAAATTAGCCAGTCTCCTCACATGCAGTTTTCTATTGCCTATTGGCTTCAGTTGAGAGCCTACTGAACTCACGAGGTCAATGAATCATGGTCATATAAAATCCCTATAAGAATGCTGTAGGAGCAGCAGCAGCCTTTTGAATTAAAGTGTCTTTAATTCATTGAGGTTATTATCATTTTTATTCTTTCATTCCATATATCTAAAATAATAAAAGAAGGAACCAGAATGAACTGATTCAGTGAGATTAAAAACAGGATAGATCAGGAGGGCAGGTGGGATTTGGAAGGAATCCTCTGAGCAGAAAAGCCTTGAAAGATAGATAAAGAAAGAGGTTCCTTAAGCTGCTTGTTTACTGGCTTATAGAAAAGCTATTTCTTATGAAGAAGCAAAATTTCCAAATGCATAGCCCCAGGAAGAAACTTCAGTAATGAGAGATGACTCCTAATCCCAGACTTGGGTTTACAGAATTGAAATCTATTTTTGTAACTCATTAAAGGGTTTTTATTGCTACACTGTGACTTCAGTAATGAAAATTTACCCAGCAGGATGCTATGGATATATGTCTGTGTATGTATTTTTATACATAGATGTACCAAGAGAGAGAGATTGGAGGGAAGCAAAGAAAAAGATGAAGAGGAGAGAGGAGAGAGGTGGAGAAAAGAGAGAGAGAAAGGAAGAAGAGGGTGAGAGAGAAAATTGGTGAAAAGAAAAGGTGGAGGGAAGGAGGAAGAGGGAGAAAGAGAAACAGAAACAAAGATAGAGACAGGCAAAAAAAAGAGATCTTGAAAGTTTTCCTGATATATTCATAGATTGATAAATCATTGTTATTAATACAAAGGACCTTTAAAATGATCTAGTCTAGAGTTCTGTGTTCTTACCTTGAGGACAGTAAATCTGTTTATAATTTGTTTGTTTATAATTAATAAATGAATTTCCATATAACTGATTCCCTTTCTAAACATATGTTTTATTTTATACTTTAAAAATGGTATCTTGAAAAGGGGTCCATATTCTTCACCGGACTACCAAAAGGGTCCATGACTTAAAAGTTACCTAGTCCAACCTCATTTTAGAGAAAAGGAAACATATTCAGAAAGAGAAAGTGTATGTTTAAACAGAGAGAGAGATTATTCTCTGTATTCTATTTGGATATTTTTGTTTTGTTTTGTTTCACTTCAATGGGTCTTGGAAATTATATTTCATGAGAGGATGAGGTAAAAATCTTAACATCTACTTTGGGCTAGAGCTTGGGCTCCTAAAAGCAGTTAACATAGTGCCAGCAAGCATGCATTTTTAGGCATTTACAGCCTTGGAAGTTTTCATTTTGTGGTTGAAGATAATGTCAGACTTGAGCTGATTACTATAGCCTGAAACATATACTTGCCTCAAGTCTGTGGTTTATTATTTAGCGTCCCTCTTTCCTTTCATAAATCATTCCTATTTAGTCTCCCAAGAAAGCATATTCAATCAATCAAAAAAATTCTTTTCTTTCTTTCCCTCCTCTAATCTTTGTCCTTCTAGTACTTACTGCTCTTTTCTTCTACTCCCTTTCCTTTCTTTTCTCCCTTGCTTTTAAAATTCCATTATATTTATTTTCCCCCTCAGAAAATTTAAGCTCAGTTTTTTCATCTGTAAAAGAAGAGTAACATTATCTTTTCCTTCATGATGGAATGTAGTGGGGATGAAGGAGATAACAGATGGACAAAGATGCCTAACAAAAGCAGATATAGATTCCAGGGATTATTAAACTCAGCTCCCTGCTGAGGAGGGAAAAATTGCCTCATAGAAAGCCGTGATTGGCTTGATTGGTTTATGTTGATGGAATCACAGAATTATAAAATGTTTGTATTAGAAGAGCTCTTAGTGTTTTCTGTGCCTAACAACCCATTTAACATAAAAACATAATGAAGTTGGAGAGGATTAGGGATTGGTACAAGACCATAGTGGAAATTAGTGCTAGAGGTGAGATTTAAACTCAAGTTCTTTAACTCTTAGGCCAGTCAGTGCTTTTTAGAATATTAATAACAATAATTCAGTTTATAGAATTTTGAAGCATACAAGTATAGATGTATACACACACATATATGTGTATATATACACATACAAAGGGTATATTGCCCACACATACACAAATATATATAAACTTGTCATATAGGACACCAAGGTTTGGGATCCCAGCTCTGTAATTTAGGTAATGTTGGATTAGCAATTTAATGTTTCTGAAATTTGATTTCCTCATATGTATGATTAGGAATTTAAATTATGTGTACTCTAAGATACCTTCCAAATTTAAAGCTAGGTCATGAAGTGGTTAGCCTGCTGTTGAACCTGAAGTCATGAAGATCTGAGTTCAGATTCATCCTCAAATTCACTGTGTGACTTTGGACAAATTACTTAACCACTATCTGGCTCAGTTTCCTTATGGGTAAAATAGGGATCACAATAACATCTTCCCAGCATTGTTGTGAGGATGACATGAAAGAACATTTGTGAAGAACTTTGCAAACCTTAAAACATAATATAAATGGTAGTTATTAGCTATTAACTTACCTTTTCTAAAGCTATAAAGTTAGAGGTGGGGGGTTAAGTAAAGTGATCTTTGATGTCCCTTTTAATCTCCATTTATGATTTCATAAGTGTTGGGAACTGATTAAATCAAAACAAAACAAAACCAAAAAAAAAAAATCTATCCAGCTGGCCCAGAACAGTGGAGATCAATATACTATCCCATATTCATAGAACTTTTTAGGTTTATTGCAGAGTTTGAAACAGGTTTTCTTGCTTACCCCAATATCTATTATGCAACACTGTTTGGTTTTTTACAACTTTATGATCCTACATTCTATTATCGTTTGAAACAGGTTTTCTTGCTTACCCCAATATCTATTATGCAACACTGTTTGGTTTTTTACAACTTTATGATCCTACATTCTATTATCTTTTGAAGGTAAGCTTTTATTTGGGTTTCCTCAAATCACTAACCTGATAGAGTTGGCTGAGAATCATTGTAAGCAATCATAAGCTTTAATAAGAGATTCAATAAGACTCATGGAATCCAAGAAAAATATACATTTTTCATTATGCATCCATCTGTCTTGAGGCTTCTCTGAAGAAGTCTCTTTCAAAAGTATTGGAAGCTGAAGGGATCTAAGAATCTCCTATATAACTCATGTACAATCTAAGTCCTAATGGTCCTCTCCTTGGTAATATTGTTGTTGCTTATCCTTTGTCCTCAAAGATAACCGTGACATTAGGGAGGTGATGCCAGGGCATGCAAGTGAATTGGATTTCAGTGAGGGATGGTTAGACAAGGTCATCTGCCTCATTTTTCCCTCCAGAGCATCTGGGTCCAGTGGTCAGATATGGATCAGGATGATTGGAGTTGGTGCTGGATGCAATGGAAGACCTTGGTCTTTTTAAGCTTCAGTCTTTATCAAGTCTCAGTTTATCAAGGCAGCACTCATTCAATGATAATGGCTAGATAAGAGAACCTAATCCTATAATATAAAAGCTTCATGGCACAATAAATAGAATCTGAGCTTGTAATCAGGAGGTCTGAATTCAAATGTGACTTCAGACATTTATTGGTTATATGATTATTGGCAAGTTACTTAACTCTGTTTGCCTCAGTTTCCTCACCTATAAAATGAACTGAAGAGGATAATAGCAGTATCTATTAAATCCTAAATGGGATCAGGAAGAGTCCAAAACCACTGAACAACAACAGCATACAATGATTCATTAAAAATAAAATAAAGAGCAGCTTGAAAACCAGTTAATTAGCATAAAGGATACAGTAGAAGGAACAGTACAGATAGATGTAACAGGTCAGATTAATAGAGTACTTGAAGATTTGCAAAGATCTTTACATATATTATTGCATGTGATACTCAAAATACCCATGGGAGTAAGCACTATTATTATCCTCATTTTATAGATGAAGTTATTAAGACAGAAAGCTTTAATGACTTGCCCAGAGCTACACAATTAACCAATCTGAAGAAAGATTTGACCTCAGGTTTTGCTAACTATAGGTCCAGGGCATATCTACAGGTCCCATGACTATCTCAGCTGGCCTGTGTTTTCAGTCTGCTATTTATTGCCTTTGTAACATTGAGTATTTTGGTTTCATTCTTTGGGTCTCAGTTTCCTCATTTTTTTGGATTCAGGGTCTGAGAGTAGATTATAAGAAGAAAAAATGACATGGGATTAATTAAATGAGATATAGAAGGTTTTGATTAGATCAGATTCTTAACTTTTTGTCTGTGATAGACCTTTTGGCAGGGTGATAAAGCCTATACACCCCTTCCTAAAATGATAAAATAAAATACATAGAATTACAAAAAAAAATTATATTGAAAAATAATTATCATTATGTATTTTGAAAAAAATAAGAGCAAGACTACAGGCTAAAATTCTTGATCAAAAAAGTTAATTAATTCTGAAGGCCACATATTTCTTAAATGATTATAATATTAAAAATAAAAACAAGATTTTCCCATTTTGCCTATGGTATGGGATCAGATGTTGCCTAGTGATCAAATTTATTTTGCTTTAGGGTCATTCCAAATATTATTTTATAGATATGCTTCAATACTTTCATGAATCAATGATGATATGAGTATTCTCTCAGCTAGTGAAGATTATTATCCACCCATGATTTCTAATTTTTTTGTGAATGCTTCTCTATATTCTTGTAAAAATTCCTCCATGGCCCATCTCTTATCCCTGTAATGCCAAAGTTCCTCTCCTTAACCACTTCCATTCTTTGTATATTGTCTACCTCATTAGAATGTAAGCTTCTTGGGAGCAAGAAAAACCTTTACTTTTGTATCTAGCCCCTGAATTATACTTGATACTTAGCAAGGGCTTACTAAATGTTCATTCATTATCTATTCTTTCATTGTTTCTTTGGTTTTCTTAACATTATGTAGATGCCATTCTTCTCTTTGGCTGTCCAGTTATTATTTCAAATTCCAGTTATACAAACAACTTCTTTTCTAATAGTAACAATACTGATGTCTTTTGTCCTCTATAGCTTTTTTCTTTCTTTTTCTTTTGTACAAAATGTACTCTTTCTCATGGACTAAACTGTAGAATTGTTTCAGGAGAGATAATTTTATAAAATGAGATTTCAATCCATTAGGGCTGTTGGTTTCAGATGTAATTATGTATTTAAACTAGATCATCTTCATGAGATTTATATCTTAAGTTCACTTTTATAAACAGTGCACAAATAGAGAAAAACCAAAAAAGCCTATAAAAGTCCTAATGACTCTAAATAATAACTTAATGAAATCTAGTGACAGAATAGAGAAAGGAATATGACTTGACTGTAAGTTACTTAAGATCAGAGACAAAATTTCAAATCTTTAGCTCGATTTGCAGAGCCTAGCACACTTACAAAGACAAGGAGATCCTTAAATACTTCATGTTCATTATGGAAATGATGAATAGGAAGATGGTAAATTATCACTGCAGCAAGACAAAGTTTTAGATAACCATATTTGGAATCAGAAAGCATTAGTTGGAATGCTGAATTCCAGGATTCAGGCAAATCATTTAATCTCTGTGGGCCTCAGTTTCCTTCGCTATAAAAAGAAAGGACTTTGAACTTTGTGGTTTCTAAAGTCTCAATATCACAGAATTTAAAAGTTGAAAGGGAACTCAGAAACTGACTACTATATGAATAAGTATTAAGACCACAGTACATACTACATGAGTAATAATGCATAAATAATTATGCAGCTTTTATTTTAACATTTTCATTAAGGGGAAGCCTACTACTTCCTATAATATGTCCTTAATGAGGAATTAATCCCTTACATACAAATCTTTCTGTCTCTGTCTCTCTGGTTTTGTTTCTGTGTCTCAGTTTGTCTCTGTCTCTCTCTCTGTCTTTGTGTCTGTCTATCTCACTCTCTCTCCCTGTGACATATATAGTCCTTCAGATTTATAATAATGTTTTATATTTTAGATCTTCTCCCTAAATGGGGAACCATTTTCAATCTAAAGCATTTTGTCTTGTTTTCTTGAATACACCCAATCCATTTAACTCACAAGACATATGGAGACAAGATCTGGATATATCCTTCCATATCCAAGTCCTTTCCTTGTTGCTCTCTGGAGTCTGCTTCTCCTGGGTTTTGGAATTCTGTCACTGGGTCTATGAGGCTGGGCTTATGGTTTCCTCCACTTTACCCTTTTCTCTATGTGCTTCCATCTTGGGTTTTCCTTCTATTGCTGCAGCAGGTGGGTTGCTTCTCCAGGAATCAAGTTCTTATCACCTTGAAAATATTTTCTTTCTATCTTGAAGTGGTACATGATGTATTAGATAAAGAACTATACTTGGACTTAGAAGACATGGCTTCAAATTCTTCTCATATTAGCTGTGTGGGCTTTCACAACTCAATTTCTTTTGATCTCCATTTTCCTATCTACTTACTGAAGGGGTTGGACCCAATGGCCTCTAAGATCCTGCCCAGTTTTCTTCAACTACCTTATCTAGTCTTTCTTAGTCTAAGGCCAAGGGTAATCCAAAGGTTTGTGATTTTTTTGGTTGGCATTTATTCTTAATGTATCATTAATGTACTTAGAGCCTCCATGTTAACACTATATCAGAGATTAACCATTTATTAAAAACATATTGAGAGGGATTTAAGAATGTTCTCATCTTTGGACATGCCTTTGTACAAACAAAATAGGATCTCATCCTTCAAAGAATTTATAGTCTAGTATGATATACATGACAATTAGATATGCTAATTCATGGTAGAACATGATAAGTATTAATAAAGTTTAAAGGAACCAATTCTGGCTGGGGTAATCATGGGGGTTGGAATTTGTCATGAACTTGAAAGAAAGGGTAGAATTTCAGGAGGGAAAAATAAAGGCATTCCATTGTTATAGGTGTTTGAGAAATGACTGGTTTTCTGGGATATGTAGTTCAGAAGCAGCACTGTCTTACATATTGTTCTTTGACATGGCTTAAGTCTATCTTCCAGCTTAAAGATCTTAATAATCCAAGCTGTTCAATCATGGCCAACTCTTCATCACCCCATTTGTAGTTTTCTTGGCAAAGATACTGGAGTGGTTTGCCATTTTCTTTTTTATCTTATTTTACAGATAAGGAAATTGAGGCAAGCAGGGTTAAGTGACTTGCCCAGGGTTACACAGCTAGTAAGTACAAATTGTTCCTAGGTTATATACCAAAGGTAGGAAAGCATGGGGTTTGCTCACTGGATGATTATGATATGGCTTTAGCTGAAATTACTGTGGCAAGCTTCTAGCAAAAAAATGTTTGGGGCAGATAAGGTTGAAGAAAGAAGAGTAGAGTCTCTTCCAGTAAACCACACCCTGTAACTGGACACTTAGGCTGACTGTCCATTTTACTTAGAGGCCAAAGAAGCACCCAAGAAAGATGCCTGATCCCTTTTTCATCCCTTTACAGATGTACATTAATAGTTGGTTATACAAACAATCTCTGAGAAGCTTTAGAATGATGTAAGGAGTGGGGATAGAAATGAAGGAAGGTCCATTTTCTATCACAAGACTTTTCAGAAAGAAGAAGCAATCAATAGCTCTGGGTCTTAAGGTTAAAGGACTAGAAAATATCTTTAAAATCATTTAATCCATCTCTTTATTTTACAAGTAAGCAAACTCAGTTATGAAGAGGAAAAATAACGGCCACAATCACACAGGTAGTAATAAAGAGAGATAGGATTTGAAATTGAGTTCTCTGACTATTAATTTAGTTTTCTTTGCACTAGATAATGATTCAGTAATCACCTTTGAAATCTGCCATTAAATCAAAAAAGAATATGTTATTTCTGATGTCCCCTAAAGAACCATCACAGGCTGTTTCTTTTTCTTTTTCTTTCTTTTTTTTTTTTTTAATCAGAATCTTTTTATCTTTCTAATTTCAGTCTCTCCCTATATGTTGGCTCCTTTTTTTTTTTTTTTTTTTTTTTAAAGAAGCCTACATGCACCATCCTTTAAAGGGCCTTCTCTTGATCTTATCATGCTCTTAATTTATTATGCTAATGAATTCCCTAACTGTTTTAAGACTCAGCTAAAAATCCACTTACTACCTAAAACCTTTCCTGATTTTTCAACTGCTATGCACTAGCACTCCTTTTCTAAACTACTTTATATGCATTTTCTAAACTATTTTATATATTTCTCTCCCTACCCCAATGGAATATAAGCTCCATAAGAAGAGAAACTTTTATTTTTGCATCCTGGCACTTAGAAAATGCTTGGATGATAGTATTTATTAAATACTTAAAGACTGATTCATCCTTTTTCTCTTAGTCACTTCCACAGTCTAGCTCCTAGGAAAATCTGTGTACATTATTACCTTCACTTCCTCACCTTTCCCTCATTTCCCAACCTTTTCAATCTATCTTCTGATCTCATAACTCCATTATTAAATGTTTTCTCCAAGGTTACTGGTGAGCTCTTATTTAACAAATATAAATTTCAGTTTTCATCCATTTTGACTTCTCTGCAGTGTTTGATCCTATTTATTAACTTCTCATCTTGGAATCTCTCAACTTCCTGGGTTTTTATGATACTATTTTCTCCTGATTATCTTCCCTGATTGGCAATCCTTTTTAGTTTTCTTTGCTGGATAATTATCCATATTCCTGGGAATATCTTAGGGCTTTGTTCTAAGGCCTCTCCTCTCTTGTTTCTCCTTCTCCCTTCTTGTTATCTCAGCAGCTCCCATGATTTCAGCTACTACTCTATGTAAATTATCTTCTCTCCATCCTTTGATTCCCTCCTGAGTTTCAGTCCTATATCACCAACTATTTATTGGACATTTATAGTTGGATATTCATTGGCATTTCAAATTTAGCATGTCTATTAAGAACTAATTACCTTTCCCCCATAACTACCTCCCTCCTACTATTTTTTCCCATGCTGTTAAAAGTACAATTCCCCTCTTGTCACCCAGATTAACAACCTATGACATAATCTTCAACTCTTCCGTCTTCTTAACCCTCAAGCCCAATTATGTGCCAAATCTTCCTCCACAACATCTTTCTTTCCTATCATTCTATTTCTGAGCAAGTGCCCTATTTGAAGTTATTGACACCACTCTCTTGGGCTATTGCAATCCTCCTAAATGATTTTCCTTTCTTGAATCTTTCCCTTCTCCAATCCATACCTGTCATAGCTACCAAACTGATATTCCTAAAGCACAGGCTGGACCGTGTCACAATCCTACTCTAAAGATTCTAGTGTATGCTTCTTGACTCTCGTATAAAATATAAATTCCTCTGAAGGAAACAAACATTTATTAAATGCCTACTATGAGCTAAGAACTTGGCAAATATTTCCTCGTTGAGATGCTATTTGTGAAGTGCTTAGAATCTCACAACAACTTGTGGAGGTAGGTGGTTTTATTATCCCCAAGGTGTAATTGATGATCAGTAGAGGTTAAGTGACTTGCCCGGCAGGGTCACATGGCTAGTAAGTGTCTCAGGTTGGATTTGAACTCAAATCTTCCAGAGTCCAATCCCAGTGATCTATCAAGTTCTACCACTTAGTTGCATCTAGATTTTAAAATGCAAAATCCTTCAAATTAATCTCCAGGCTAAATATATATTTAATATTCAAGTTATTCTGCATCCAAATTGACCTATGTGCTGTTTCCCATATACAATATTCTAAATTCTTTCTCCATAACTCTGCAGACTCTCTCCTACTCCATACGCATCCCTCTTCTACTTTATGAATTCCAGGTTACAGCAAGAGTCGTTCCAAATGCAACCTCCTGCATTAGGCCTCTCTGGACTTTACCAATGCCATCTTCCTCACTAAAAAGTATGTTGTATTGTTTTTTCTTTTGGTCAAAACCTCTGATGTCATAGTTGTAGAGAACACCTGGGGAGAAAACTGCCTATTACAAAGCAAGTCCTGCAATTTATCAATTCTGCAAATTACATTTTTAGACAGTTGTCTAGAGTTCAAGTGATTAGCTCAGGATTGCACAGCCAACATTTATCAAAAGCTGAACATGAACTCATTTCTTCCTGACTTTGGAGCCTGCTTTCCAGTCATTGATTCCAGCTGTCTCTTATTTTCGATAGAGGTAGATAAACATGTAGATATAGTTATGTACATATATATATATATATATATATACACACATATATATATATGCAATGGTGTATATATGCATATGTGTGGTATATAGATACATATGTACACAATAGCGTGTGTACATATGTATACATGTGGTATACAGATACATATTCACAATAGTGTGTTTATGCATGTGTGTGGTATATAGCTACATATGTATACAATAGTGTATAAATGTATATGTGTGATATATAGACATATGTACACAATAGTGAATATATGTATCTATGTAGTATATTGATGCATATATACATATATTTATAGCTATCTGTGTATATATGAATGTATACATATATATGTATCTTTATATACATGTTGTGGAGAGATGATGTGGGGAGACAGAGAGACAGAGAGCATTCTTTCCTTTCCTACTCCTTCCCCACTTCATGTTATTTCTTCCAAAGAGAATATCAAGTCCTTGAGCACTGGAATCATCACCTACCACTGTCCCTGGCACAGGGCAGATTTTAAATTTAAATTTAAGGATGGGGGTCAATTGAGTCAACAAATCACTTTCAAGTTAACTTATAAAATACTCTGGCCCTAATGCTATTATCAGTTGAGAACACTTCTATTATATCAGTCAATACATGATTGGGATTGCTTTAACATACACTCTGTCATGACTTATCAGTCTTCTATAAAATAGCAAGCCAGTTCCTAACTGAACACTTAAGTATTTGACTGAGGCTGACAAAGTCTGAGTTCTAGCCAAGCCTTTGAAAGGGAATTGTTTGAGTAAAACTTCTGTCTTCTCTTCTGTCTCTTGACCAGAGGAAGGTTTTTATAATAAGGGAATTTGGACATCCCATGGCTATTTTACTGTTGCCTCTGGAATATCAGTGACTGGTGACAGTATCTGCATTGAGAGCCAGGACACACTGAGGAGAGACATCTTTAGGATGTCAACAGAAAGCTATCCTATAAGCAAGGAAAACTTTTGAAAGACTTGCCAAAAGCACAAAATGTTCAGGAATTGTGAGTTTTCACTTGATACCACTACCCATAGGACTCAACTTGTTTTTGTAGGAGAGTGTGCCCTGGTTTGTGGGAATTTTTGTACCCACTATTTTGTACCCACTATTCTTATTATATATTGTCGTAGTAAATACCCTTCCCTTAAAACTAATTCCATCTGGTTAATTAATGTCAACTGATATTTAATAGAAGAAAGTAGTAGGGGCATAACAAAGTGATAAATTTCTTATTATATTTGGTGAACAAAATAATTTGTTAAAGATATATTTATATATCTTTATATATAACACAGTTGGTGTTAGAGAAGGGAGACATCAGTGTGGGCTTCCTGTAGGAAGTGAAAGACCTGAGCTGAGTAACAGAGAATGAGTACAAAATAAATAAGTTGAGATTATAAAGAAAAGGTTTCAGTGAGATTAAGGGAGATGATGGTGTCTTTACCATCATGCCAAATCTGTGTATATCTGTGCTGAACAAAAAATATCCCTTTGAATATGTTCCTACGAGAAATGACACTCAGCAGGATTCACAGGAAACTCCTTAAAACATAGAACCAGAGAAGAGGTATCACAGTCACAGGACTTTGAGGTTGTTGGTGCTAGTGAAGATGGTGGCCACAATTAGTCATCTGATGGCTGATTTCACATGCTGCTTTGTTTACTTTTTGGTCTATCTTGATCTTATTAGTTACACAATGTTCATATGAGTGGATAAATTTAGAAATAAGGAGCTGATAAGTTCATACCCAAAAGGTCACAAGCAGGAGAAGGAGTATTCTAAGCAACTATCCATGTCTGTGCTGCTTCTAACCCTGAATGCTTCACTAATAATGATCATGGCTCACAATTTATAGAAGAATTTGGATCAGGCAAAGTCTTTGCTTTGCAACAGTGATGTGATGCAAGAAGTCAGAGCATGGTCTCCATTTAAATCTGTGATCTTGTAGATGAGATAGAATGCTAGATCTAGAAACAGAGGATGTAGGTGCAGCTCTAGCTCTATTATTATATTATTAGGTCTTTGGCCCCACAAATCATTTACAAGTCTTTGAAATTGGTGAAATAAGAGTCAGCACAGGCATGGATAATACTTTGGATTTGGGGTCAGAAAGGCATTTATTCAAATCTTACCTCAGATACTTCTTAGCTGTGGGACCCTTGACAAGTCACTTAATATTTGATATTTAATTCCCTCAGCTAAAGAATAAGAACAAGGAGCAGTTAGATGGCACAGTGGATAGAGCACCAGCCTTGAAGTCAGGAGTGCTTGAGTTCAAATCCCACCTTAGGCACTTAATACTCTTAATACTTTCTAGCTGTGTGACCATGGGTAAATCACTTAACCCCAATTGCCTTAGCCAAAAAAAAAAAAAAAAAAAAAAAAAAAAAAAAAAAGGAATGAGAACAAGAATAGTGCCTAAAACACAGGGTCACAGGGTTATTGTGAGGATGATAGGAGATGTATTATGGTACAGAAAAAAGAAGTTCACCAAAGTTGCTTCTGCTCTTGGGTCCATGCACATCTGCTCCTTGTGCTTTGTAACCCTTTCATTCTGCTTTCTCTTTTTCCTCCTGCCCTCTCCCTCCAAAAATTTGGAATATTTTAAATTCAGATTGGAAACTTCCAGTTTCCTAGCTGCTTATATGTCCTCAGGGATGAAAAAACAATCATCCAGCTGTGTGAGGAGCTTCTCCTTCCAATTAAACACATGAAACAATCCTGATCCTTGAGCTACTTAAATTTCCCTGAAGAATGGATCCAAAAGGTCTAACTAGAGCCTATGTAACTACAAAACTGGGGAGGTGTTTCTTGCAAACACTATTATGGATTCTGTTTTACAGCCATGGTTTGCAAAGACTCATTTGTTTGTCATTTAAAACCCTTCAAGACTTGGCTCTAATTAGCTCTTTTAGTCTTAGAATATATTTTTTCTTCTTCAAGCATTCTACAGACCCTCCAAATTGCTATGTCTTCATGTTATTTTTTTTTTTTTTACTCACTCCTATTTTCATGTCTTTGCATAGATTATCTGCCATGCCTATAGTGAACCTCTTCCTCGGTTTCTTTCATGATGTAGCTTAAGCAATGAATTTTGCATATTCCCTTTTTTAGAGTATTTTTATCTAAAGATTTTTTTTACAATCATCTTTGAAGTTTAAATTTCAAATTCTCTCCTGCCATCCAGCCCTTCTCTTACTCATTGAGAAGGTAAAGCAATATGATATTCATTATGAAAGTAAAGTCATGCAAAACTTATTTCTATATTAGTCATAATGCAGATAAGAATCAGGAAAAAATAAAGTAAAATATGTTTCAGTCTTCATTTCCCAGAGAGAAAATTCATCAATTTTCTCTCTGGAGGTAGATAGCATTCTTCACCACAGCACCTTTGAAAAAGTTTTGAATCATTGTTTTAATCAGAATAGGCAAATCCTTGTCCTACTTAGTCTACTTTGTATCATTTCACACAAATCTTCCTATGTGTTTTCAAAACCATTCCCTTCACCAATTCTTACAGCACAATCATATTCTATCACAATCATATACCACAAATTGGTCAGCCATTCCCCAACTGATAGGCATCCCTTTAATTTCCAGTTCCAAAAAGAGCTGCTATAAATATTTTGCACAATTACATCCTTTTCCTTTTTCTATGATCCATGAGACTTTTCCTAATTTATACAACACCTAGTACTCATTTTAAAGATGTATTTTTTCTATTTATATGTATCCATATAGTTTCTCCAGTTAAATGTAGACTCTTTGAGGGCCTGAAGGGATTGTTTCACTTTTGTATTTACAAAGTCTGGTATGTAAAAAAAAAATATTTAATAAAGGCTTGTTGATTTTTGATATTGTCTTTGTATCTCTTACTTTCCTTTCCCAGTCCTGTTTAAGAGATAGTTAGTCTTAGCCCTAGTGAGTGAGATGCCCTCAGTTGTAAGTATCAGTTGATAACCCAGGGTGTGAGGTAGATGTTGCCTTGACACTCTTCCTTTTGTTGTCCCTTTCCTTCCCTTAATTTTTTCCTTTGATATAGCCAGTTATTAAATTGGGCTTCCCCTTAACTATGCAAAATAAAAGCATCTATTACATTCAACACAGCCTGTCATGTCTGATTCTTCTGCAGAGCCCCTTTTATCCTAGCACTAGATCCTCACATGTATGCAAAGTTGAAACTCTCCAAAATGTAAGTTTTTACTATACAGGTGAGGAAAGAGAAAGGGGCAAGATCTATAACCTCACTGTTATGGCAGATTCCCCATACCAATCCAAGTCAGCACCTTCTCTGCAAATTGCAGTCATTAAAAAAAATTCTGGTGACTATGATAGATTAAGAAACTTCTTCAGACTCACAGTCAGTGTGATTCAGAAGTAGGGTTTGACCTAGCTTCAAAGCTGGCTTTGTATTACTATGCCACTGGGATCTCACAAGCTGCTTTTGCTGAAACTAATTTGTGTAAGTAAAACCCTATATTAATGTGAAGTGCCTTACAAATGAGCAAACTAAGATTTAGAAAAGTAAAATCACTTGCATATACAGTCATTTTCACTCAATGAATTAATTGATATCCCTAAATAACTAATTTTTTTCTTCTCTTCTATCTTTTATAGGGGATGACTCAGTCAAGTGATAAATCAATTCAGAAATAAAGGTGTTATAACAACAAAAGATCGATAAAAATGTGTTCAATTAACAGGGAGGTAATCAGGACTATTCAGAGTTCAAATTTCTCATATATACATCCACATAAATTTATGTAAAAATTATATATATACACAACACATATATTTGCATGTATACACATATATAGCAGTTATAGCATAGTGAATAAAGTGCCAATCTCAGAAACAAAAACACCATCTCTGATATATACTTGCTCTGTGGGCAAGTCATGTAATGTTCAATTCCCTAGGCATCTTTCTAAGATTATAAGTTGCAGTGGTGCTGACTTGGATTGGTTATATGGGCTTTTGTCACCTGAGAATTCTCTGTACTAATGAAATCATAGGTTCAGTCCCTATTCATATTATCTATCCATACAAATATATGTAATATACATATTTAATTATCTATGCCTCTCTCTCTCTCTATATATGTATATATATATATATACATATATATATATATATATACACACACACACACACACACACACACACACACATACACACACACACACAGGCATACAGGATAGAGACAGATACAGAGAAAGATACAGAAGATCTCTAATCAATTTGTTTCTTACTGGCATTGGCATTTATCCCTTATTCTTTTTTGGTGGGCAATATGGTGATTTCTAAAGATCTTTCTAACTCTGAAATTATATGATTCTATGATACGCCCTTCTCAATTTGAAAACAACAACATTGAATCACAGATCCTCAGAGCTGGGGAGATCCTTTGGGACCATCTCAACCAACTTGTGTCTGAACTGGAATCTCTGTTACAAGAATCCTGATAGAGGGTCATCACCTGCTGAAATAGCTCAGAATAGCCCTCTAATTTGTAGGAAGCTTTTCTGCACTTTTAAGAGAGACTGAAATCTGCCTCTGTGATATCTTCTTCCTCCTTAGCTCTGCCTTTTGGAGTTAACCAGAACAAATCTCTCATCTCAAGCTCTCAAATATTTGAAAATGATAATTGATAACATTTATATAAATTCTACACAGTACTTTACACATTATCTAGTTTGAGCCTTGAAACAATGCTGTGAGGTGCAACTATGCTATTATTATAATATCCATTTTACAGGTAGGGAAAATGAGCGTGAGAGAAATTAAATGACTTGCTCAAAGTTACTCAATTCCTGAATGGCTGGCAGGATTAGAACTCAGACTTTCATGCTTAATTCCAAGTTATGCACTCTGTCCTATCTCTCTATCTACCTCTCCCTAATTATTGTCACCCCTGCCTCCAATTTTTCCCAAACCAAACCCCCTAATTCTTCAATCTTTTTTTGGATGGAATGATTTTCCATTGTATTTCTGGGGGTGTTCCCTAGCTAGTGAATGTCATCCTGCAAATGTGATACCCGGAATTTAGACGTCAATTCTAATAAATTTAATCCAATCAATAAATACCTACTATAGTATGTGAAGGGCTTTGTGCTATGTAGTATAAGATGACGCTCACTAATGGGAATGAGCACAATCCTTAGGATTTGGCAGAAAGGTGGGGATACAAGCTTTAAGGTAGATAGAATATTGGCTCAGTGGAAGAGCAATGCCCCTAGAGTCAGGAGGACCTAAGTTCAAATGTGACCTTAGACCCTTACTAGTTTTGTGATTCTGCACAATCACTTAACCCTGCTTGTCTAAGTTCCTTAATAAAATGAGCTGGAGAAGGGAATGGTAACCATTCCAGTATCTTTGCCAAGAAAATCTCAGATGGGGTCATAAAGACTTGGATATGACTGAAATGACTCAACAAACAAGAATATTTAGGGTTAAAGAGAAGGTTTTATTTATTTGTTTTGCTTTGCTGTTTTTGCCTTTCCCCATCTCCATAGTATGGTGGGGCTAATCAGAAAGGGAATTATACCTTTAATACCTTTTTTTCTGTTCTCAACCTCCAGATCAAAGATTCTCTTAGTTCCCAATTTCACCTTTTGTGCTGGCTAGTTCTGGCCTTCCTTTGCCAACTGCTTGAAAATCAATTAATGCCTGAAACAAACACAAATCAAGGTGCAGGCAGGTGGAAGAGAATTCATCTTCTCACAACGTAATTTTGCATATTTTTTTTCTTTTTGGTTGACTATTGTACTCTGCATATAGGTATAGAGTCAGAAGGACCTTAGTCTTTTTATTAGCTGTGTGATCTTGGATAATTCACTTAACCTCTTTCAACTTCAGCCTCCTCATCTGTAAAATGGGAATAATAATAGCTCACACACCTCTCCTCACCCAGTGTTGTTTTGAAGATCTAATGAGATGACATCTGCGAGATGGTTAGCATGATCCCTGGCACACAGTAGATGCTATGAAAATGTTAGCTATTTACCCCCAAGTTCTTCTCAATAATTTTTTGTTAGGTGTAACTCTGCTTGCCTTGTCTCTTGCATTTGAAATAGAAACTTTTTGTGGGCAGAAGAGAAAAGGAGAGGAATGAATATGTTTGCATGTTGTCTTCATTAGGCCATAAACTCTTTAAGAGTAAGAACTGCATCTTGCCATTTCTATATGTCCCCAGCTCTTAGAACAGATCTATATGTCCTCAGCTCTTAGACAGTGCCTTAATAAATGTTTACTGGCTTATTGATTGACCACCTAATTTCTACAAGTGCCTACTTATGATGCAATTGATTTTGATAATACATTTCTTTATGAAAGGCTCAAAGAAATGACTGTTGAGGTGAAATGTATCTGCTTAGAAGTCTTGAGGATGAGCCTGGGTCAGAACCATGCCTAAAACAATCTTTTATGATGTTTGAGAGAATTAAATTTTACAATTTTTAACCAAAAGTTAATTAGATTAAAACTTTCATTAGAAAAGGCAATATTTGTATTAAAAATAAATCACGAATTTAATCCATTTTAGTTCTCATTCTCTTTGTTTTAAACTTGAGTTACTGTGGGAATTCAAACATTCTAATACTTCCAAAATTCTGTGATGAAGGTTTGCTCTGTCTCCATCATTGTTGATTCATTGTAGCCCTTCTCAGCTTTAGCAAACAGTATCACAAGTGGCTGGACCAAAGCAAATCAACCAGCCAACAACCAACCACAACATCACTTTGTAACTAAAGTTACTTATCAGAGGCTAATGAATCCTTCATTACTTGCATAGGATAGACTCATCTTTGAGTGATAGATATATAGCCTTTTACTTCTGTGGCCTTTTCACTCTAAGTTTTCATCAAAACTCAGCTCAAGTACCACCTTTTTCAGAAAAAGGAGGTCATCTTTCCTTAGGACTTCCCCTCATATTCCCCCTTTATATTCATTTTGTGGAGATTTTCTATGTTTACAAACACACACAAATGTGTTCTCCCTTGAAAGAATGCAAGTCCCTTGAGGACAGGGACTGTTTCACTTTTTAATTTTTATTCTTAGCACCAAGAACCATGCCTGGAACACTTCTGTTGTTCAATTAGTGTCTAATTCTTCATGATCTCATCGACCATAGCACACCTATATTGTCCATGAGGTTTTCTTGGCAAAGATCCTGAAGTGTTTTCCCATTTCTCTCTTCAGTGGAATAAGGTAAAATTTATCTAGGATCACATAGCTAGTATCTGATGTGGATTTGAACTCAGGTCTTCCTGACTTCAGGCCCAGTGTTCTATCCACTGAGACACCTAACTGCTTCCATACTTCTGTAAGCTTAGTCATTACTTAGTCTTACTCTGTAAGACCCATAGTCATTGCTTAATAAATTCAGGGGATAGCTTCTGATTGGGGCCACTAGAAAACATAATAGTTTGAATTTGATTGGATTTGGGAAATTGAAGCATGTGAATAGTAAAACACGAGGAATGGGGAATGGGGCATGGGGCATGAGGATGTAATAATAACTGACATTGATAGAGCATTTTATGTATGTTATTTTCTCACTTGATCTTCAAAGGAACACTATGAAATAATAATGTAGGCATCTTCATCTCCATTTTATTGATGAACAAAGTGAGATCTAGAGAGCGATTAAATGATTGGCCTATGATTATGCAACCTGTTAATGACAGAGCAAGGCTTTGAATGGATAACTTTTAACTTTACATTAAATGATTGAATATTATGTAACATTAATAAGATGATTGAAGAGTCTTAGATTTTTATGGACATGTTTTTGTGTTTCTGAAACAACTTTGTATTAGCATCAGAAGGACTTGTGTTGTTGGAAAGGTTTATATTACCAGTTTCATTTATGTTACATTATGTGAAACCAGACACCGAAGTGTCCTCTCACTATTGAGTTAGGCCCCCCCCCCCCCCGTTACCTCATATTAAGGGGACTGTTTGGGCAGGGAGCTCTTGGAAAACCAGCATGCCCTGGAATTGGAAAGTTAATGAAGTAACTATTAGCGCTGCATTCCCATCTGTGAGCTCCAAATGACTGACAATTGAACCTACAAATTGAGTTAGAGGTGCAGAAAAGGTTCAGGCCATTACTGGAAGATTTTAGCCTACTTTTTACATCCTGTGGATGGAGCTGATCATGTATCTTTATCCACACTGGTCCTGGAGGCAAAGAATCCCATTTTCCTTGGATGGATACATATTTTTGATTCAGTGTGATGATTGCTCCAGAAGGGTTAAGACAAAAAGATTATCATTTTTTGGTAGGATTTGGTCATTAGAGTTCTTTAGTTCAACCCTTTAATTTTTTCTGAAGAGAGAAAGTGAATTGTTACACTATGCAGGTTGCATCTAACAGACCCAAATTAAAATCTAAATCCTCTGACTAATTTCCTGAAGTTAAGCTGAAGAGTCCTCTGAGGAGGGTAGTGTGATAATGTAGCATTCTGAATTCATGCTATGTGTACTTGCAGAGGAGTGGGCATGGGAGAAGTGACTATTAGCTGTCTAGATGTGTGAAAGACTATGATGTAAAGTAGGGATCCAGTTTATTTTGCTTAGAATCAAAGAAGAGAATCACCCATAATGGGTGGAAGTTGCAAAGGGGAAATTTAGGATTTATGTCAAGCAAAATAATTCCTAAAATGTTAAAGCAGCTAGGTGACACAGTACATAGAATGTTAATCTTGGAATCAGGGAAACTCATTTTCCTGGATTCAAACACTTACTAGCTTGTGACCTTGAGCAAATCATTTAACCTATTTGCTTCAGTTTCCTCATCTGTAAATTAAACTGGAGAAGTAAATGATAAACCATTTCAATATCTCTACTAAGAAAAATCCAAACGGAGTCAATGAAGCTTTGGACATGCAGTAGAATACAACTGAAAATGGCTCAAAAAGGACAAGTATCAAACCTGTGGAAGCATTCCCTTCAACAGAAGTCTTCAAGGCAATACTGGATGGATGACTTGTCAGCTGTGCGGTAGAAGCATATTCTTGTTAAGGCTTGGATTAGATGACATGAACTTTAAGGTCCCTTCCAATGATGAGATTCTGAAATAAAATTCTTTCTCTACTAAGTCCTTCAAATGAACTTCAGTCTAGATTCTGGAAGTTTCCCATAGGAGGATGTCATTGAAGATGGTGAAAGAGCATGGACAATATTGTTATTCTTTTAAGAAAAGTGAATAAAAGTAGGTCAGCAGAATTACACTGTAACCAGATCAGCCTCTCCCTGGGAAACCAGAATGTTGCTGGCACACACAAAAAAGATTAGGCCTTGTAGCTGCTGGGTAATTAAGGTCCACAATGCTTTATGACAGCTGAAAAATATATATTTATATGCATGTTATATGGGCACATAAGCTTTGCAGTTCATCTGTCACTGTCAGATTATATTTACTTTAGGGATTTTGGAAAGGATTTTTATTTTTGTTCCTGGCTCAAGAAAATGTACTGGGTCCATATCTCCCAAGAGCATAAGACAGGATCCAGAGCCACAAGATTTTAGGAATGAGAATCATCTGTATTAAATGTAGCAAAATTTGGCTGCAAGATTGTTGGCCAAAAGTTGTTGTTTTCTTCATAGAATATGGTGCAAGAGTGTGAGATGACATTTGGAGAGAGACCTTCTCTGGGAGTTTGAAAAAAGAAAAATGAGATATTCTTATCGGAGCCTTCTGTTGGAGAAGGGGATATTGACTAATAATAATTCATGGTGCAGCACAATGCCTCCTTCCCTTATTCCCACTCTAGGCTCTCTCTGTCTCTATATCTCTGCTTCTCTCTGTCTCTGTCTCTGTCTCTCTTTCTCTCGCCTTCTTATTACAACTGTGGGAGGTAGGTGCTATTATAATCCCCATTTTACAGATGAGGAAACTGAGGAAGATAGAGGTTAAGTGTCTTGTCTTGCCTCACACAGCTAGTAAGTGTCTGAGGTAAATTTTAAATTTAATTCTAACCTAACTCCACCCTAGAGCTCTATTCATTGCATTATCCAGCTACATAAACGTTGAACAGCTAGGGAAAAAAAAAAGGAGATACAAATATACACACCTTTAAATTTAATCTGAATTATTAACATTTTCTTAAACTAGACAATCAACAAAACAATGAACCAACCCCTTATTGTACTGTTTCTTAATGGTTGGGACTCTGATTACAGATTCAACATATCCTTTGATGTGCTCTCTGATGGACTGCTTTGCTCCCCTTATGGGCTGGCCCTCTTTGATTATCAAGCTTCCATCTGTCAGATTAGAACAGGGAACCCTAGGAAAGACTGCAATGTAAAGTTTCCAGTTCTGCTGCTTTAAATGGGCTCTAAAGCTTTGAGATAACAAATGGTAATACAGATCTCTAACTTCTCTTTCCCTAACAAATTCTTCCAGAAAGCAACTGGCAATGTTGTTATTGAGTTATTTGCAGCTTCAATCTGACTCTTATGACCCCATTGGGGTTTTCTTGACAATGATATTGGAATGGTCTTCCATTTCCTTCTCCACACAATTTCAGGGTCACACAGCTAGTTAGTATCTGAAGTTGAATTTGAACTGACTATAGGCCCAGTGCTCCATCCCACTATTTCACATGGCTGTTGAAGGGACAGTACAGAGAAGTATCACTTCCTTTTTACACTATTATGAAATCTTTTCTTAGATGAACTTATGCTACTTCAAAACTAGATGGGCTCAATAAAAAAACTGCATTCTAGTGTATGATAATTAACCAATATATTTGCTAATTCATTTCTCTTCTAGCTAAGTCATACTCAGGCAATGAGACATTTTTCCAAAAATCACCCAAGTATTGGGGGTTTGTGGTTTTCTAGTCATCAATTCCAAATTCCTTTTATTCAGATGCAAATGAACAGATTTTGTTTATATGAACAAATATAGAACAAATTAATTAGAAAGTAGTGAGGCCAGTCTTTGCCCCCTGAATAAAAGTATTATTTCTTGTATAGCATATAGAAAACTCTTTGACTTGTAGTTAAAAAGACTGGGGTTTAAATCCTACTAGTTATATGACCCTGAATCACTCATTTGTCTTCTCACATGCATAGAATCCTAATCTGTAAAATATGGATAATGATAACACCTCCTAATAACACTGTAAAGATCAAAAGTATATGTATGTAAATACTTTTTCTAATCTTAAAATGCTACATAAATATTAAACATCAAATAAGCTATGTTTTAAGCTTTAAATATTTTTTCCTTCACAATAAACCATCTATATAGGCAACATAAGAATTATCATTTTTGTTTCCCATGTCATGAGACTAAATCTTGAAGAAATGAAGGACCCTGTTCATTGGTCAGCTAAGTCACATACCTAGTCACACATATACAGCTAATAAGGAGGAACAAAATTTTAACTTGGTTCTCCTTACTGTAGGTCTAACTGTAACAACAACAGCAACAGAGTGCTTATGATGTGTTTCAATTAGTGGATTGGTAAATGAATAAAAATTCATTTTGTGTAAAATATGGTTAGTGCTGGGGCTATAAATAGAAAAGTGATGACAATACCAGCTCTCAAGAAGCTCATATTCTAATAGGAGAGAGAACACAAATAAGAGGTTTCAGCTACATGTAAGATTAAAAGGCTCCAGTAAGTCTTAGGGTCTAGCAGCAAAGCAGAGGTAATGGAGCTTTTTAATGACATTTCTACTAGTAAATCTGTTTCTACTATTTAACCATATGATAGTACCAAGGACTTTGGTCAAAATGACATTTGTGAGTTCCAAGGAGGCAGAGGTTGTGATAACTATAGAAGGAGTTGCCAAGTCAAACCTCCACAGGGATTGCTTCCTTGGCTGATGTCTTCAGGGGCTGGGTTGGAAGCAGAACTGATCAATGTGGGGGGTAGGGAGAAGAAATAGCATACTGCATTTCCAAGAGATTTCAGATTCTGTGTTTTGGGTTATCTCCATCAGAGACTGAGAGGCAATGCAGGTCAAGATGGTGGTAGTTGTTTGGTTTGCCTGAAACATGCTTTCTCCTCTGTCTATCTTGGATCTCTTTGTGCTTTAAATATTATAGCTTTACATGTTTTAAATTATGTGAAATTAATGCATATATATACATATATACATTCACACTAATATATAACACATATAATATATATATAACACATATATTATGTGTATAGTTATATATATACATATATCTACACACATATCTATCTCTGTATCTTATTTGAGACCCATAACAAATATATAAGGCAGTCTTTATAGGTATTATTTTCCATTTTATAGATGAAGGAATGAATCTCAGAGAGATTAGATCATATAGTTCATGTTAGAAATGGGATCTGAACCTGTCTCCTGACTCTACGGGTTGATTTTGTTCAGTTGTGACCTTCTGAAGGTGAAGGATACTTCTAATTTTATGATTCCTTTGGTAAATATTGGATAGTTTCTTGTGTTAATTCCATCTGCAGAATTTGTACCAAATGCTCCCTTTCTCCTAGCTGAAGGCTGAAAATAAATTTTTAGTGTTGTTACTGAAACACTTTTAAACCTCCTCTTTTACAGTTGTTTTCAAAATATTATTTACACAAAAAAAAACAACTTTCAATTTTTTATATTCCCCTCAATTTTTTTGTTATCTGAAGCAGTATTATCCATTTTTATCATCCAAAGTATTAATCAGATTTAGCTGTAAATATCATCTGGCTATTAAAATATAAGTACAAATTAGGATGAAAGTCCAAAAGATTGGTAAGATTAGAAAGTTCTGGATCTACAAGGAACCACAGGAAAGGTCATATAGTCCAACTCCCTCCTCTACAGATGTATCCATTCTATGGCATTTCCAACAAATGGTAATGCTGATTAAGTTTAAATATCCTCTTTAATGATATGGAATTCATTATGTATTAGGTACCTCCATCCATTTTTAGATAGCTCTTACTACTTTAAATTTTTCCTTTATCTTTAACCAAAATCTAAGTCCTTATAATTTTGGTCTGTTAGGGGGGATCACAAAATTGCAGGATTGGAATGGATCATATTATCATGGATTTAGAATTGTGAGAGATCTTAGAAGGTATCTAGTCCAATATCATTTTACAGATGAGGAAACTGAGGCCTTGAAAACTTGACTGACTTTTGCAAGGTTATTTAAGCTAAGTGTGAAGTCTTAGAAATATGATTTGAACTTTGGACCTCTAATTCTGGAGCCAATACTCTCTCTATTGTAGTATGAATAATTATATTTGTTAACTGATAATTGGTGAGAGTCAAGAGAATGAAAGAGTCAAATATAGGACCAAAGTCCCAAATATGGGAAATTTCAGGGGTAGTGTAATGAATTAAGAAGGAAGATAAAGTTTATGAAATATTATGATACAGGTGATATTCCTTGGAGGTTTTTTCATCTAAAAAGATCTTGACAGACTCTGGCCTGAATCTAATAAGATGAAATTCAATATGAAAAAAAAAACAACCCTCAGATCTTTCATTTGGGAAAAATACAATTGCAAAAGTATAAAATGTGGGAGGAATGAATAGATAAGGGTTGTTCTTTAAGAAAAAGGATTGGAATTTTAGTGGAATGAAAGTTCACAGTGAGTCAGCAATGTGATGTGGCAGAGACAAATATTAATATGATTTTAGGCTGCATTAAAAGAGGCATCATTTTCAGCTCCATCAGAACTCATCTGCAGTATTGAATTCAGGTTTAAGAAGAATGCTGATAAACTGGAGGGAATTTAGAATGGGGCAATTAGGGTGGTAAGGGACTTTGATTCTATTTCATAGGAAGATCATTTGAAAGAACTAGGCATGTTTAGCATAAAGATAAAAGGCCTGGGGCAGTAGGAAGCAGGTATGATTGTTATACTTAATTTCAGGGGCAGCGAGGTGGCGCAGTGGATAGAGCACCAGCCCTGAAGTCAGGAGGACCAGAGGTCAAATCTGGTCTCAGACACTTAACACTTCCTGGCTGTGTGACCCTGGGCAAGTCACTTAACCCCAATTGCCCCCCAAAATTAAAAAAAAATAAAAGAGAAGAAAAAAAAAGAATTTCCAGGGCTCTTATATGGAAGAGTAATTTTAATTAGTCTATTTGGCCCTAGAAGGCTTGATGGCATTTCTAAACATCAGGGCTGCCTTAAGAAATAGTTGTTTCTTTTCTGCAAAGACTTGATGACTACTTGTTAACTATGTGGTAGTAGAGATTCCTTTCAGGTAATGACTGGACTGGATGAGCATTGAGGTCCTTTGTAACTCTCAAATTTCATTATTATATGATATATTCAGCTGAAAATTTCCTCTTTGTAGCTTCCACCCATTTCTCCTAGTTTTTCACGCTGGGCTTTGTCACATTAGCTATATGATTTCAAAGCAAGTCATTTAACTCTAAAATGAGGCCTTTGAACTTTAAATTTGTATAATCTTATAAACTCAATGCTTACCAAAACAATCCATTCCACTTTTGAATGGCACTGTTTAGAAGATTTGCCTCGGAAGGAACCTCAGAGGGATTGCCTTCTGTACCATCTGTGGTTCTTGATTCTTATTTCTTGGACCAGGACTTCTATCACACAAAAGTCCTTCAAATATTGGAAGACAGCTACCATGTTCTCCATAAGTCTTATCTTCTTTAGGTAAAACATCATCAACAGGTATATATTTGACATGGTTTTTCTTTTTACAGTCACAGTTACCCTTCAGTTTATTGATGTTTCTAAAACAATAGTTCCCTCTGTTCTGTTCTCTCTCCCTTGGAATGTAATTTTGTGAATGAGTCTCCATAATAATTTTCAGTTGTCTTCTGGGATTTTATGTTCTGTTTGGCAACATGTTCCCACTTAGTAGTGAGAATCTGTCACATGATGTCACCAATGTATTGGCTGATGTACCTTACTTTTTAATGGGTTCATGAAATGTACTTAACCATTGAAAGGAACATGATGTATCTTTTAAAAAAAGTTTCCTCTTTCTGTTAATCTAAGAGGGCTTGCCATTACCGATAAAAAAAAAGCAAAGTTAAGTATGCCCTCCACTCATCCTTCCTTGTCTCTGGAGAAATATTCTAAAAAAATTGACAAAGGATGAAAGAGGCCTCAAGTATCAAGCTGTTTTCAGCATCACAAAGAGGATAAAAAGTGACCTAAAGATGATATATCTTTTTGGGAACAGAAACTTCAATAAGTTACATTGATGGAAAACACTACATCTGAAACTCGAGCACCTTCTTTGGAATTCATACCCCATGCTGAATTGAATTGGTAAAAAGTAGGAGAATAGAGTAGGAAAAACACTGGCACTGATATCAGAAGATTTGAGTTGAAATTACATTTTTTCCTTTAATTACTTTAAGAAAATTACCTAATTTCTCTGGAACTCAGCTTCATCATCTGTAAAATGGATAATTTCTAAGGCATTTTTAACTTCTAGACTTATAATCAGTCCTATGAATTACTCTATGCTGGTGTAATATTGCTGAATTACTCTTACAAATAAAACTTCCAGCACAGAGTAAACATAATGAGAAAAATAAGGGGGATGGGAGAGGTGGGATAAAATGCTAGAGGCAGGTGATCAGTAATAAATTGGCAGGGCAGAAAAAGGAAGAATGATTAGACATTGAGTCTAACCCTAAGCCAGCACAAAGGCCAGGCAAGTTTCAGGAAGCAGTTTCCTCAAAGTGAAATTTCGAGATAAGGGAAATTTAAAAGTTAGTGAAAGACTTGGGAACATGGATAAGATCTCCTAGATGGAACTGGATTTCCCAAGAATTTAAGCCAAATGTCCAGAGCTAGACACTTTCACAATTAGGGGTCTAATGAGTGTTATAGGATATCAGTATATCTCAATCAATAAGCATTGATTAAACATTTATTGTATGCTAGGCATTGTGATAAACACTGAACATACAAAAAAAAAAAAAAAAAAAGCCAAAAAACAGTCTCTTCCATTAAGAGGCTTACAGTTAATGGACGAGACAACATGAAAACTATTATGTAAATGGAGATATGGATGGAATAAATTTGAAAAAAAATCATTAGAGTGAACGATCCGTTATAAGAATTTGGAAAGAAAGAGAGGTCATTTGGGGTGGATATGATCAGGGTAGATACCATGGAAATGAGTTAAATTTAAAGGATGAACAGCCTGTATGTAGATAAAAAAGTAAGGAGAGGCTATTAAAAATGAAGGGATTTGATTTTATGAATTGTTTTGGTCCCATAAAACTAAAAACATCACCTTTTAGCCAACTCTCTGATGATGAAACTTTCTGGCCATATCATATTCTCAGGGCTTTCACTAACTTCTAAATTTTTTTCTAATTCCAGACTGGGTCTTGGGCAGGCCCAATCTATCAGTAGCATTTACTCGAAGCTCTTAGAACTTAGGAGCCTCTGTCAAAACTGACATACAAAACTGCCATAGCAGCCACACAACATCTCAAAGTCCCTACCTTACTACAGGTTAGTAGAGAATATTAATTCAGAACCAAGTGCATTTAAGAGCTTCATTAAACAGATACTCCTGGATCCTGGATAGGCGAACCCTCTAGCTTCTTGCTCTTCCAGAAAGTTTCTTTCTGTGTCTTTGCATTCTGCAGCTTTTCTTCCTGAAATAGAACATTTCAACTCTGGCCTGACCTTGTCAGCATTATGATTTCACTCTTATGTAGTACTCTGCAAATAGAAAATGCTTAGCAAGTCATTTTTCCCTTGTGAGTGAGCAAAAATGATTGCATGTCACCTGCAACATTTTTTTTTGCTATTGCAGCATCTGGGGTGATTCCTATGATATGCTTTCTGGATTATAATGCCATATGATAAAGATGTATCTGTTCTTGTACACTATTTCAAAGTCCAACTCTTTTTGGACAGCAAAATAACTGTTTGGACATGTATACATATATTGTATTTAATTTATACTTTAACATATTTAACATGTATTGGTCAACCTGCCATCTGGGGGAAGGGGTGGGAGGAAGGAGGGGAAAAGTTGGAACAAAAGGTTTTGCAGTTGTCAATGCTGAAAAATTACCTATGCATATATCTTATAAATAAAAAGCTATAATAAAAAAGATGTATCTGTTCTTCAAAGAATAAGGACAGCCTTTATCAGGGTCGGGCAGGGTGATCAAGGAGAGAGATAGAAAATTAATGATTAATCCTAAGCTTTGGAACTTTTGTCCCTAGAGTGAATAATTGTTTTCCATTTTGAATTTAAAAGTCATGGGAAAAGCAATTATTTTTTTTCAAAAAGGTTTTATAGTATGGAAATTATTTTAAGGGCTTATGAATCTTGTGAAATCATAATTTAATTCAATTAGCACAACATTGTCTATGCACAGTCACATCTAGAGATTCTTTGGTTTAGGCTTTGCATTGGACATCTTCCATATTAGTAGCAAACATCTGTAGTGAGCATGTGACTTGACAAACATTGTCCACACAGGAAAAACTGATTGGATGAAGAATGCCTTCAGTTCACTCTGAAATGAAATTGGATGAATAATAAAGAGAGCTGGCACATGAGCACTTTTCTTTTTGACAAGCACTGTGAATAGACAATGAAGTGAGCCCCCAAATGAATAGAAAGATGAAGTGATCTAGACTGTGCTGGAGAAATAATCTGCAATGCTTTTAATGAACTCACACTTCACCATGATATAAAGACCATCCATTTAACATCAACTTTTTCCTAGAGATACGATATGACTATAAGGCAGGGAACACTACTATTTATGAAGTATTATAAGTTGTCTGTTGGACAATGTGGAGATGTATGGTGGAAATAAATAGATTATATCATATTATAGGGAGTGAATTTCATAGGATAACTTACATAAATGATATCATTAGATAGGTTAATGAACAGAAAAGGAGGTAATTGAAGCATTAACACCCATGGGCTCCAATGGTATCCATAAAATATCAAAATATTTTGGGGGAAATTTCCCAGCATTTTGGGTAGACCCCATCCCTGAAGTAGGATTTATAGAATGGCAAAAATAAGTCACACAAGTTCAGAGGCTAATGGGATGAAAGGTCCATCACTACAAGAAATATCAGTGTTATTGAAATTGCATATCCACAAAAGTATGGAAGCACTAGAGCTTTTATAATGGAAGCATTTTATTTCTCTGAAACCATCTGTTTCATAAGCAAGTCTAAACCTTCATTATTCCATGGAATTTCTCCCTAATTATCTCCTTGGTAGATTATAGAACCATTGAAGCATTTGAGTAGGTCCATACAAAAAGCCTCACCAATACAATTAGAAATTTAGAGCTGGAAGTCACTTTGGGGCTTGTCTAGGCCAACCTTCTAATTTTCAGATTAGAAAGGGGAAGCCCAGAGAATCTTAGTCAAATACACAGAGTATGAAAGGAGAGAGAAACTCATTCAAAACCAACTCCTTGGACTCCATATTCAATAATTTCTGTTCCCAGTGAAACATGCTGGAAATTTGGGGAATGCTTTTTCTGTGCTGTGCTGAACTATTAATAAAGATATATCAAAATCAAAACCCAAGAGCTGCTAGACAGAACCTCACCACTCCCCAAAAGAGGAAATGATCTTTCAAAGGTAACAAAAGAGTTAAATGTCAATCAAGATTAGTGAATTTTCAAGATAACTTATTTGAGTAGATAGCCCAAGTAAGGTTATCTCAATTTTATTAGACGAGAATAATGATATATAGAAGTATTTAGTGACTTAAAATTACATATAGAATAAATGAGATTTGAACCCTAATATTTATAATGCCAAATCTAGTTTTCTTTCCATCATGTCATTCTGAGTGTCTGAGAGTGTATATATTGCAATGATGAAGTGGTCTATCATGAAATCAGAAATATTCATTAGACGCCCTCATTGTGTTAAGACTGCAAAGCCAAACAGAACATTCATATTTGACCCTTTGAATTTTATTTACTAATAGTGGGAATAGGGGCACCTTATTACAGTTAGGAATAAAGTATGGGCTAAAGAGAAAAGGAGAAAAAATATATCCCCTTCCCCATTTCTCCATCCATATAGGTCCCAATGACATGGCAAAGTCACTCTATCCCTCTGGGCCTCACTTTTGGGCAGTTAGGTGGTATAGTAGACAGAATGCCATGCCTGGATTCATCTTCCTGAGTTCAAATCTGGCCTATGTTATATGATACTGGGTATGTCACTTAGCGTTTTTGTCTCAGTTCCTAATTTCTAAAGTGAACTAGAGAAGGGAATGGCAAACTAGTCCATTATCCTTGCAAGAAAACCCCAAATGGGATTAGAAAGGAAACAGGACTGAAAAGACTGAACAATCATAGCAACAAAATTTGGAGGGTGTGTGTGTGTGTGTGTGTGTGTGTGTGTGTGTGTGTGTGTGTGTGTGTGTGTGTATGGCCTCTGTATATGTAGAATTGAACTAGACAACGTCTAAAGTCCTTTCCACCTCTGAAATGCAAATTTTTTTTCCTGTGGCTATAAATTTGTATATAAGTATCCAAGACTGAAAGTAAAGAGGTATGATTACATCTTCAGTTACTTTAAACTACCTAAAAACTTGCTTTTTAAAAATATACATTTAACAAGAATTTAGATAATACCAAATTTTTTCCAAAAGGATTGCAATAAAATGTTTACTTTAAAAAAATTACTTCAGTTGGTCCCAGTGAACTGTGTAACTTATAATTATATTTAAAAACTTTAATAAAAAACATGTGAAGGATTTAAAAAGATTGGGTAGTTAGGCCTACTTTAAAACTGGTTGATTTAGCTGCTTTCTAGGTTTAATTAAATTAATTAGACCAAAGTTACTGGAATGAAGGTGCTGAGACATCAAAGTTTTTTTTTTTTTTTCATTTCTTTAATAAAGCTTTCTGATAGTAGAGTTTCTGATATTTACCCTCTATCTTCTTCCGAGGGAAGGAGTGGCCATAGGTGCAAAGGATACTGAGGAGATGTGACTTTCAGAATTTTTGGAAACCATGATAAAGTTCAGGAGGACAGCCAAGTAGGGAATGATGAGATGACCACCCTGGGTCTCCTCTGTAAATTGCAGTCTATAGAAAGGGATTGATGAGAGAAGAGTGAAAGCGTAAGATGAGACTATCTTAAATGTGAAGAACCGTCAAAGCTACATAAAAGAGTTTGAAGTTTACTTAGCAATATCCACTGAAAACTTTTGAACAGATGAATATTGTGAACAGATCTATACATTAAAGGAGACTATTTTTGCAGTGACAGGAAGGATGGATTAAAAGTAGCATGGCGACAGAGTCAGAGATAATAATATTACTGATTGATAAATTTATACTTAAAAGAGAATTTAGAGGCTACTGAGTCCAATTGCCTCATTTTGCAAATATAGAAACTTGGATATGATTTTCTCAAGTTTGCTAGGGCTAGAAATTGAACCCAGTTTCCCTAAAGTCACGGAAGTACAAAGTCCTGATATTTTTGTCTGACATGGATGAAAACGAATGACTATTTTCCTTTCCATTGTTTTTCCCCCCTGAGCTTCTGCCAGCTTAGGTTCATTTTATTGAAAGATCTTGGCTACCTCTTACTTCTTTTTGTTCTATGTTCCTTATGGGGAGTCCTGTTTTCTTGAAATTCATGACAGAGAATGGAGAGAACTGAGCCAGCTTTTATTATTGTACACAGTTAAAAATATATGTCTGATAGACAAGACTGGGCACCCTGGGCAAGTTTTAGAAGACCTGGATCTCTTCCAGACCTCCCCATGGGTATTGATTCACAATCTCTCTAAGGCCATATTCCTTTTTTATTGCTACTGAGGTGTCTGATTATCTTGATCTATTCTGGGCTTCCAACAAGAGAGTTCAGAGCCTACAGTTCCCTTTTTAGTCTCTTAGTTGTTTGTGAATCTGTTCTCTAGATTGTTTTATTTTCGAATCTTTGGTGTTGAAACTGATGAAGAGGGAATTGCCTGAAACAGAAACCCATTGAGTAGAGCCAACCCATCTTTGGTACTCTATCAGAGCACATGGTTTAAATCTAAAGGTGATCTTAGATGTCCCAGCAGCAACATCTTCGTTAACTTTGTTGTGCAGTTTTTCAATCATGCCCAATTTTTGTTACTATTTTTACACTTTTCTTGACTAATAATATACTGGAGTGGTTTGACATTTCCATTTCCAGATTATTTTACAGATTTGGAAACTGAGGCAAACAGGGTTGTCACTTGTCAGGATTTCAATTTTAGATCTTCTCAAGCTATAACCAGGGAATATCACATTGTTACAAATTGGTATTTACCACATTGGTGGCCTTGGACAAATAATTTAACCAGTCTGAAAATAAGTTTACTCACTTTTAAAATGAAAGTCTTAGACTAGATAATTCCATTTGGGGTTTTCCTGGCAAAGGTCCTAGAGTGGTTTGCCATTTCTTTCTCTAGCTCATCTTACAGTTGAGGAACCTGAGACAGAGTTCTCCTGCAAGTTAATTACCCAGAGTCACACAGTTTATAAATGTCTTAAATCATATTTGAACTGAGGAAAATGAGCCTTCCACTGTGCCTCCTAAGCTGTCCCTCCTACAATTAGCAAAAGTAAAATCCAGGTCACAATTCATAATCCTAAACCCAACTCTTTCTTCTAGTCTATACAGTCTTTTTCAATGGAGAGTTGGTGATAAAACTCATGCTCTTTCCATCCTTTTTTGCATATGTGTGGATCATGTACTTTCAGTCTCTGGCTTTCCATGCAAAAGAATACATATTCTTCTCATTCTCATTTCATAGAATAATTCCTCTATTGTATTGTTTATTTTCATCAAACTTATCTCCTTACCTTAGCCCCATTACATAATTTGTAAATATGAGGTTAAATCCATGTCCTAAAATACTTTTTGAAAATTATTATATTTGGGTACTAAAAGTTCTTTTATGTGGATATAAATAATAAAATTGGTGACATTTTCTGATTTCAAGTCATACTTTCCCTCATTTAATTGAATAACCTTGTACAAACTCACCTCTTTACCTCAGTCCTTGGCTTATATAATAAAAGTAAATAATACATGGAAGTACCAAGTCCAATTTCATAAAGGCAATATATATTTGTTGGGTAAATGAATATAAGATGAATAATTTTATGATGCAGAGAAAGCTAGAAAAAGAGTGATAAATGCGTAATGAGTAAGTCTGGATGGGAAATCACTATGAGGGCTACCACTAGGATAAGGGCAAGAAGGGCACTAGATAAAGGTATAAGAGAGCAGAAGACACCATTCTTCTACTTCCATATTTTAAAGAAAAGAATTGTAACATAATGGAAAAGAAGACAGAAAATGTATTACACTTCCAGTTCTACTACTTACTAAATTTATAACCTTGGGCAAACCAGAGAACAGCTGTGAGCCTCAGTTTCTGTATTCACAAAATAAAAACATTGAATTCACACTTGAGTGACTAACTAAATCTCTTTTCCCCCTGGGCAGTCCTCCATGATCAGTGTCTTTCCTGGTCCCAGCTCTAAAGATATCCTTCCCTTATCCTTCAGGCTTCTGCTGTCTGAAGAGCACTAAGCTGATGAGCTAATTAGTTCCACTCTTTCTCATGCCTGAATTAATAATATGTTGTTATTCTGTCATTTCAGCATGTTAGTTCTTGGATCCATTTTGGTGGATTTGGACTGTTTTGGTGTTTTCCTTGGCAAAGATATTGGAATAGTTTCCCATTTCCTTCTTCAATTAATTTTATAGAAGAGAAACGGAGGTAAACAAAGTTGTGACTTGTCCAGGATCATATACCTAGTAAGTGTCTGAGGCTGGATTTGAATTTAGGAAGATGAGTCTTCCTGATTCCAAGGCCAGTGGTTTAGCATTATGGCACCATCTAGCTGCCTTTCTGTAGTGCTTTCGTGTTTGCAAAGTACTGTAGGTATATGTCATTTTATACTCTCTACTATTCTGGGAAGCAAGTGCTAATATTATGCTTATTTTACAGATGAAGAAACTTGAGGCAAACAGACTAAATTGCTTGCCCGGAGCTCACACACCTAGTGATTGTCTGATGGTAAATCTAAACTCAGGTCCTCTTGGTTTCAAGTTAAATACTCTATTCACTGCATGTCCTAGCTGTCTTAATTCTCACAGCAATTTTTATTTATGCAATTATCCTATCCTTGCATGTTGATGTTGATCCTATCCTTGATGTTTTCTGCTATCCCTCCTGACTCTGTACAGATAGAATGAAGATGTGTCTTATTGAGATTGAATAACAATAGCAGTAATAATAACTCATATCTATAATACTTTTAGTGTTTGTAATGGTTTAATAAATGGAATCTCATTTTATCCCCCAACATTTTTCTATTTTATAGATGAGGAAAGTGAGACTAAGTGACTTGCTCAGCTAGTACATGTCTGAGACTGGATTTTAATTTAGGGCAATGTTTGGCCCAGAAGATAAAATTAGGGGCAAAGATAGAAGAGAGAGTTAGATTTTATCCCAGTATAAAGAGCTTCTTTTTAAAATTAATTTTATAATTATAAAATATTTTTTGACAGTACATATGCATGAGTAATTTTTTTATAACATTATCCCTTGTATTTATTTTTCCAAATTTCCCCCTCTCTCCCTCTACTCCCTCTCCTAGATGACAGGCAAGCCCATACATTTTACATGTGTTACAGTATAACCTAGATACAATATATGTGTGTAAATCCAATTTTCTTGTTGCACGTTAAGTATTGGATTCCCAAGGTATAAGTAACCTGGGTAGAAAGAGAGTAGTGCTAACACTTTACATTCAATTCCCAGTGTTCCTTCTCTGGGTATAGTTGTTTCTGTCCATAATTGATCAACTGGAAGTGAGTTGGATCTTCTTTGTGTTGAAGATATCCACTTCCATCAGAATATATCTTCATACCGTATTGTTGTTGAAGTGTATAGTGATCTTCTGGTTCTGCTCATTTCACTCAGCATCAGTTCATGTAAGTCTCTCCAAACCTCTCTGTATTCATCCTGCTGGTCATTTCTTACAGAGCAATAATATTCCATAACCTTCATATACCATAATTTACCCAAACCATTCTCTAATTGATGGACATCCATTCATTTTCCAGTTTCTAGCCACTACAAAAAGAGATGCCACAAACATTTTGGCACATATATAGTATTTCTTTGGGATATAAGCCCAATAGTAGCACTGCTGGATCAAAGGGTATGTACAGTTTGATAACTTTTTGGGCATAGTTCCAAATTGCTCTCCAGAATGGCCAAATTCTTTCACAACTCCACCAACAATGCATTAGTGTCCTAGTTTTCCAACATCCCCTCCAACATTCATCATTATTTGTTCCTGTCATCTTAGCCAATCTGAAAAGTGTGTAGTGGTATCGCAGAGTTGTCTTAATTTGCATTTCTCTGATCAGTAGTGATTTGGAACACTCTTTCAAATGAGTGGATATAGTTTCAATTTCATCATCTGAGAATTGTCTTTTCATATCCTTTGACTATTTATCAATTGGAGAATGGTTTGATTTCTTATAAATTAGGGTCCGTTCTCTATATATTTTGGAAATCTTTATCAGAATCTTTAACTGTAAAAATATTTTCCCAATTTATTACTTCTCTTCTAAACTTGTTTGCATTAGTATTGTTTGTACAGAAACTTTTTAGTTTGATGTAATCAAAATCTTATATTTTGTGATCGTTAATGGTCTCTAGTTCTCCTCTGGTCATAAATTCCGTCCTCCTCCACAGGTCTGAGAGGTAGACTATCCTCTGTTCCTCTAATCTAATTATGGTCTCATTCTTTATGCCTAAATCATGGACCCATTTTGATCTTATATTGGTATATGGTGTTAAGTGTGTATCTATGTCTAAATTCTGCCATACTAATTTCCAGTTTTCCCAACAGTTTTTTTCAAATAATGAATTTTTATCCCTAATGTTGGGTTTGTCAAATACTAGATTACTATAGTTGTATCCTTTTTTGTCCTTTGTACCTAATCAGTTCCACTGATCGACTGGTCTATTTCTTAGCCAATACCAAATGGTTTTGGTGACTGCTGCTATATAATACAGCTTTAGATCAGGTACACCTAGACCACCTTCATCTGAAATTCTCAACCTTTTATTCTTCTATATGGATTTTGTTGTTATTTTTTCCAGGTCATTAAAATAGTTTCTTGGGAATTTGATTGGTATAGCACTAAATAAATAGATTAGTTTGGGGAGTATTGTCATCTTTATTATATTCGCTCGGCCTATCTAAGAGCACTGAATGTCTTTCCAATTATTTAAATCTGACTTTATTTTTGTGGCAAGTGTTTTGTAATTTTGCTCATATAATTCCTGACTTTTCTTTGGTAGATGGATTCCCAAATATTTTATAGTATTGTCTTTTGTTTTGGATGGAATTTCTCTTTGTATCTCTTGCTGTTGCATTTTGTTGGTGATGTATAAAAATGCTGAGGATTTCTGTAGATGTATTTTGTATCCAGCAACTTTGCTAAAGTTGTGAATTATTTCTAATAACTTTTTATTAGAATCTCTGGGGTTCTCTAAGTATACCATGATAGCATCTGCAAAGCATGACAGTTTGATGTCCTCATTACCTACTCTTATTCCTTTAATCTCTTTCTCAGCTCTTATTGCCGAGGCTAGCATTTCTAATACAATATTGAATAGTAATGGTGATAGTGAGCAAACTTGTTTCACTCCTGCTCTTACTGGGAAAAGTTCCAGTTTATCTCCATTACATATTATGCTTACTGACAGTCTTAAATATATGCTTCTGACTATTTTAAGGAATAGTCCATTTATTCCTATACTCTCAAGAGTTTTTAGTAGGAATGGATGTTGGATTTTGTCAAATGCTTTTTCTGCATCTATTGAGATTTAATTTATTAATTTGATTATTAATATGGTCAATTATACTAATAGTTTTCCTAATATTAAACCAGCTCTGCATTCCTGGTATAAATCCTACTTGATCATAGTGTATTATCCTGTGGATGATTTTCTGAAGTCTTTTTGCTAAGATCTTATTTAAGATTTTAGCATCAATATTCATTAAGGAAATTGGTCTATAGTTTTCTTTCTCAGTTTTCAATCTACCTGGTTTAGGTATCAGTACCATATGTGTGTCATAAAAGGAGTTTGGTAGGACTCCTTCATCCCCTATTTTTTCAAATAGTTTATATAACACTGGTGCTAATTGTTCTTTAAATGTTTGGTAGAATGCACATGTAAATCCATCTGGTCCTGGGGATTTTTTCCTGGGGAATTGATTAATAGCTTGTTCTATTTCTTTTTCTGAAATGGGACTATTTAAGCATTTTATCTCCTCCTCTGTTAATCTAGGAAGCCTATATTTTTGGAGGTAATCATCCATTTCACTTAAGTTATCAAATTTATTGGCATAAAGTTGGGCAAAGTAAGTCTTTATTATCTCTCTAATTTCCTCTTCATTGGTGGAAATATCCCCCTTTTCATTTGTAAGACCAACAATTTGATTTTCCTCTTTCCTTTTTCTAATTAGATTTACCAAAGGTTTATCTATTTTATTGGCTTTTTCATAAAACCAACTCTTGTTTTTATTAATTAATTCAATAGTTTTTTTTTTACTTTCAATATTATTGATTTCTCCTTTTAATTTTAGTATTTCAAGTTAGTTTTTGGTTGGGGGTTTTTAATTTGGTCTTTTTCTAGCTTTTTAAGTTGCAGGCCCAATTCATTAATCTTCTCTTTCTCTGTTTTGTTCAAATAAGCCTCTAAAGATATAAAATTCCCCTTATTACCGCTTTAGCTGCATCTCACAAATTTTGGTATGATGTCTCATTGTTGTCATTATCTTGGGTGAAATTATTAATTGCTTCTGTAATTTGCTGTTTCACCCAATCATTCTTTAAGATGAGATTATTCAGTTTCCAATTACTTTTTTGTCTATTTACCCCTAACTTCTTATTGAATGTAATTTTTATTGCATTGTAATCTGAGAAGAAGGCATTTACTATTTCTGCCTTTCTGCATTTAGTTTTGAGATCTTTATGTCCTAATATATGGTCAATTTTTGTATGGGTTCCATGAACTGCTGAGAAGAAAGTATACTCCTTTCTATCACCATTCAGTTTTCTCCAAAGGTCTATCATACTTAGTTTTTCTAATGTTCTATTTTTAATTTCTTTCTTATTTGTCTTGTGGTTTGATTTATCTAATTCTAAGAGTGCAAGGTTGAGATCTCCCACTATTATAGTTTTGCTGTTAATTTCTTCTTGCAATTCTCTTAACTTTTCCTTTAGGAAGTTAGATGCTATAGCACTTGGTGCATATATGTTTAGTATTGATATGGCTTCATTGTCTACACTACCTTTTAGCAGGTTATAGTTTCCTTATCTCTTTTAATTAGATCAATTTCTGCTTTTGCTTGATCTGAGATAAGGATGGCAACTCCTGCTTTTTTGGCTTTACCTGAAGCATAATAGATTCTGCTCCAACTTTTTACCTTTACTCTGTATGTATCCACCTGCTTTAAGTGTGTTTCCTGTAAACAATATATTGTAGGGTTCTGACTTTTGATTCAGTCTGCTAGACCCTTCTGTTTAATGGGAGAGTTTATCCCATTCACATTTACAGTTAAAATTACTAATTCTGTATTTCCTGCCATCATATTATCCCCAGATTATGCTTTTTTTTATCCCTTGACCCCCCTGAACCCCTTCCCCAATATTTAATTTATAGATCCCACTTGTGATGCGCAGCCCTCCCTTTTTAGTATCCCTACCCCCTCCTTTTAAATCCCTTCCCCTTTCTTGTTCCCTTCCCTTATTCCCCTTTTTCTTTTCCCTTTTCCTCTTCCCCCTTTTAATGAGGTGAGAGAGAATTCTCTGAAAAACAAATATGTCAATTATTTACTCTTTAAGCCTACTCTGATGAGAGTAAGATTCACACAATGTTTCTCCCCCTCTCTAAATTCCCTCAGATGTGGTAGATTTTCTACGCCTCTTTCTGGAATGTAGTTTCTCTCTTTTTATCTCTCCTTCCCCTTTTTCTGATACTATCCCCTTCCCTTTACTACTTCTCTTTTTTTAAAATATTATGTCAGTAAAATCAAATTATCCATGTGGACTTTCTGTATATCCACAACAGAGATACAGTTCTCAAGAGTTCGTTTTACCTTTTTCTCCTTCTCTTATGTCTTGTGGATGTAGATCAAATTTTTTGTTTAAGTCTTGTTTTTTTCTTAGAAACAAATGGAATTCCTCTGTTTCATTGAATGACCCTCTTCTTCCATGGAGCAAATGCTAAACTTAGCTGAGTAGTTTGTTCTTGGTTGCCATCCTTGTTCTTTTGCCTTTTGGAATATTAGGTTCCAGACCCTTCAATCCTTTAATGTGGAGGCAGCCAGCTCTTGAGTGACCCTTATTGTGGCACCTTGATATTTGAATTGTTTTTTCCTAGCTGCTTGCAAAATTTTTTCTTAGTTTGGGAGTTCTGCAGCTTAGCCACAATGTTTCATGGAGTTCTTTTTTTAGGGTCTTTTTCAGAAGGTGTTCGATGAATTCTTTCAATGCCTATTTTCCCTTCTGTTTCTATTATGTCTGGATAGTTCTCTTTGATGATTTCCTGTAAAATAAAATCTAGGCTCTTTTTTTGATAATAGTTTTCAGGAAGTCCAATTATCCTCAGATTATCTCTCCTAGATATATTTTCCAGGTCTATAGATTTTCCCAGTAAGTATTTGACGTTATTCTCCAGCTTTTCATTTTTTTTTTTTGTTTTGTTTGACTGATTCTTGATTTCTCAATGAATCATTCATGTCTTTGTGTTTAGTCCTGATTTTTAATGAGTTATTTTCTTCATTCACATTTTTTAGTTCTCTTTGTATATGCCCAATTGAGTTTTTAAATGAATCATTTTGCTCTGTTGAATTTTTTTTATTTCACTAATTTTTTTTAGTGAGTTATTTTCTTTTTCCAATTCAGAAATCTTACTTTCCTGTGATTTTTTTTAACCTTTTCTAATTCACAAATTTTGTTTACCTGCACCTCCCTTTATTTTTATTTTTTCCAACTCATATTTCAGGACGTTGTTATTCTCTATCATAGCTTCTATTTCCTTTCCCCATTTTTCTTCAAACTCTCTTAACTTTTTAATAGACTCTTCTAGGAGAGAGTTATGTGATCGGGGAAGGAATCATTCCCCTTTAGGGTGTTATCTGGAGACTGTCAGGGTTGGATACCCACTCTTTCTCTGTGTGGAAGGTATCAATTGTTCTCTTCAGCTTCTTACTCACTATTAAAATCTGTTGGGGTTTGCCCTTGGGGTAAGAAGTTTATTTATTTATTTACCAGCTTCCTCCCAGACGGGATGGATGCAGAGTCCTGTGCTTGAGCTAAGAGAGAGCTCTGGGAGAGAGTTCCCCTCCCCCTCCCTGGAAATGACTCAGAGATGGTTAGCACAGCTGCAGCTTTGAGGAGTGCCCAGTGAAGGACCCCGCTTTGTGGCCTACCAACTGTCCTGGGGTTTAAGGCTGAACAGTGAAAGCCTCACAAACCCCAGCCAATGTCTCCTGTGGGGTCGTGGATATCAGCAGCTGAAATGAAAAGCCCCTGCTCTCAAACCGGAAGTGTCTGCCCAGAAACCGCGGTCCCTACTTCAAAGGTTCCGCTTCTTTGGGAATTCTGCTGCTGCTAGGCTGAGGCCCACACTATGTGGATCAAAGGCTCCCTCGGGCTGTGTCCCCAGTGTTCAGGCTCTCAACTACCCCAAGGAGAAGCCCCAGGACAGTAGAAGGCATCTGCACAGCTGTGCAGAGATCTGTTAGGTCATTTCTGGATTGGGGTCGATTTAGGATCTGGCTTTATATTTTAAAGTGGCTTGATTTCTCTTCTGAACGGCTGTTTTATAAGAAGAGAAGAACTAACAGCCTGTGTCAGATTCCTCTTTCTCAGTGGCTTCTCTGATCCCAGAGTTCCCCCCAGCCCGATTGGCACCTAACCCTGTCTGTGCTGGTCTTTTTTTTCCTCCCTTTAGAACTGACCTTTTCTGTTAAAATTCCAGATTCTCTTCAGCTGGTAAGTTGTGCTTCTAATCCTTGTAGTTTTTATCAGTCCAGTGTTATTTTTGAGGTTGATTTAACTAATTGGTATTGAGGGAAGAAGGGAGCTTACAAATTTGCGTGTATCTTCTCTGCCATCTTGGCTCCGCCCCCCAATATAAAGATCTTCTTAACAATTAGAGTTGTCCATCAGTAGCATGAACAGAGGTCTGAGTTCTTTATCACTGGAGATATTTGAGTACAGGATGAATGATCACTTGTGGGGATAGTGTGGACGAGAGCTATGCTTCAGGGTTAGAGGGAGTTAGAGTAAGCAGATGCTCCCTGGGATCCCTTATAGTTCAAAGATCTAATGATTTTATAATTTATAATAGCATAACATAATGACTAGGTTAATGTGCTATCCATTTCCAGGTGAGATATGTATGTTTTAATGAGGCCAGAGACTTCCAGAGACAACTTCTTCACTCAAAGTAATTACCTAAATGGTGGAAATGTCAGGAACAGTCTGGTGGTGACTTCTCTGATAAGAGATGCTCAAATTGTGCCATGTGGAAGGTCATTTTTTTCTAAGCTACTGTGGCTAACAGCTTTCAGAGTTTCCTGGAATGCTATGTGTGAATGCCAGGCTTTTTGATCATCTTCTTTCTAAGTGTTAATATGGTCCACTTTTTGTAAGTCGCCAATATTCTTTCTCCTTGGTTACTTCTGTGAATAGGTGAGCAAGCACAGAATCACCAGATCTCAGAATGTAAGAGTATTAAAGGTAATTTGTTCTCAGGCAGTTAGATTGTCCAGTGGATAAAGTGCTGTCCCTGCATTAAAATAAAATTTTTGTACTGGATACTAAAGAGTTGTGGGTAATTGAAAAAAAATCATTTAAATTCTTTGGGCCTCGGTTTCCCCAACTGTAAAATGGGGATAACTATAGAACCTACCTCTCAGGCTTGTATAGACAAACTAAGATGATATTTGCAAAGTATTTTGCAAATTTTAAAGCATTACATAAATGATATTTATTGTTATCATTATTATGAGACATCCAGAAATGGACATAGTATTCTAGATATAGTCTGATCAGTGGGGAGTACATATCTCCTCATTTAGTATAGTGTCTCTGAATGCTGCCCAAGATGTTATTAGCTTTGTTAGCATCTACATCATGCAATTTATTCTTATTGAACTTTGTCCACTAACTCCAATCCCTGTATATCAGATTTTTAAACTAACTAATGAAAGTAAGAAAATAATTAGTGGGTTAGTAAAAGTGCAAGTAGATGTGGTCAAAGAGAACAGAGAGTAGATCCTTCTTGTTGGGTTTGTGTGTCCTTAAAGGAAACAATGATGATAACTCTACTCTATAGAGAGCATTTCTTGATGTAGGACCAACAAACTTGATGTAGGAAGTGGAAATAATATGGTCTCTATTTTATGGATGCAAAAATTAAGGCACAGAATCTTTAAATGTGCCAGTGTTATTAGGATTTGACCCTATAGAATGATTAAAGAGCTTCAAAATTTCTCTATTAGATACAAAATATGGGGATGGAAAATCAAGAGCTTTTAAGGCGAGACTTGTAGAAATAGCGACTAAAAAATCCTAAATTTGGTGTGATATGTTCTAGGCCTTTGTTTCTCAGAACAATGAATATGATGAATAAATAGCTGTCTGCCCTCAGAAAGGGAATTGAATATGCAATTAAAATTAAAGACTTTCTATTTGAGGGGACCTGTTAGATAAAATTATAGGAGGAAACAATCTGAGGATATTTAGGAATAAAAGTAATTAAAAGATGCAAAACATATAGAGAAGGCTGTCTCAAAGGAGAAGGGCAGGGAAAAGAGAAGGAAAACCCCCGCTGCCATGCTGTATTGTATATAGATAGCATTCTTAGAAAGGCAGCTCATGTTCTAGATAGTGTGAATGAATGAATACCCCACCCCCAACTATATTAATTGGCCACCAACCTTACAGTGCTGGCAATTTGCAAAGTAGTCATTTATTATTAGACTGTGTTCAAACATTTCTCAGCCCACCCACTTTTTTTTTAACTCTCTACAAAATGCTCATCAGTAATTGGTTCACCAGTCCAGAAACTGGAAATGCATAATTTGATTTCAAGTCCTTTAACCATTGTTTGCCTCCATCTCATTTTAATCTTCTTATTCTTTTTTAAAATTTTGACAATTTTTTCCTAATTACAAGTAAAATAAATCTAACCTTTGGGTTCTTTTTTGGGTTTGTTTTTTGTTTTTATAATAATTTTGATTTTTAAGTTCTCTGCCACACCTCCTCACTCCCTACCTCATTAAGAAGGCAAGCAATTTGATAAACATTTCTTTTTAATTTTCTTCTTCCTTTTTTTGATTTCTTTTTTTTTTAATCCCCCCTTTCCTCCTCTCATCTTTACACTTAGTCTGTATTACTTATGGCATTAAGTCAGCATAATGCTATGACTATCGATCTGAAAGATCCTTAGAATGCATCTGGTCCAAAACTTTTATTTCCATGTAAGAGAAGTAAGATGCATTCAAAGTACTCATATACTACTGAGAACAACAAGTATCACAGGTAGGATTTGAACCCAGGTTTTCTGACTATAGAACTGGCCGTCTTTCTAGTATAGCACTCCAAACTTCTCATCCAAGTTCAATTTGATTTGATTCAGTTCAATTCAAATCAACAAATAATTATTAAGCATTTGCTTCATACCAAACACTATGGTAGGTGCTAAATATATGAAGACCTCACAAAATCAGTTGCTGCCACCGCGATATTTTCCATTCAAGGATTTTGCCATCTTAACTCCATTTACCCCTCCATTGGCATTTACTGAGCTAGAAAAGAGATTGCTACAACTATTATAAGGACAACTAGGATATGAAAAGAATTTACAACTGTGACAGGCTTAAAGTACATTGTTAAGAGGTGATAAATTTAGGGTGTAGATTAAGACATTAATTTTTTATATAATCCTTGGTGCAATTTGTTTTTCTTTACTATGCATATTTGTTACAATATATGCATATGTATATATACATATATATATATTTAATATTTTCTTTTTTAGTTACATTGGAATGGGAGGGAAAATTGATTTCTGCTCATTTTTAAAAATAGAGATGTGATTGGGACATGATACTGATGAGAAATATTGCATGTATTTTCAGGTGAAGTAATTATATTCTTAGTTTTATGTAACTGTTTTACATCATTTTCTTATAAATTGATAGCAACGTGTAAATGTTTGTAATGTAAAAACAAAGCAAATAAATAAAATGGGGAAAAAAGCAAAACTTTGGCGTACATTGTCTTTGTGATGTCAGATCTTCATTTTGAAGCACAGTGTCACCATTTTAAAGCTAAAGAAATTAAGGCTCAGGGAACCAATAATTTTGCACAGAATCCTTCTCCTTTCTTTCTGGGTCTGCCTGATCCCAGGTGCCACCAGGAGCCATAAGATATAATAGAGCAGGAGCCACATGAAACCCTTCCCTCTTCAATTTTCCTTCTAGCCCTCCTTCCCTTTCTCCATTCTGGGCTGGACACTGGATCCTTCCATCCCCATACCCTTGAGAAGAGAACTTAGAGCCTGATGTTTCTTTAATTCTTGTGCCACTCCAACTTTCTAATAATCACAGGCAATCTAATGCTGCCTCTTACCTGTCTTCTTTAATCCCCACCCCAAATTAGGGTGGATAAATTCTGAGAAGATGGAGGGCCATTTGGTCTCATCTACTCTAGTACTTTATGTTAAGGAACACCAAATCTTTCCATTTGCCTTAACATTATACAATTTGAATAATACACACACACATACACACACATTCTCTCTCTCTCTCTCTCTCTCTCTCTCTCTCTCTCTCTCTCTCTCTCTCTCTCTCTCTCTCTCTCTCTCTTCTCCTTCCCCTGCTTCCTTGTCTTCCATGCATACATATATATGCTAAATACACACACATATACATATTATATAAATATCTATTATATACATAATATGTACACAACGCATAGGTGCACATTTATGAATACATGCACACACAAGCATATATATTCATTCAATTCATTCATATATGTGTCTATGTATATGCAAAACTATGTTTATATATAAATAAAATATGCATAAAATATGGAGGGCATACTAGCGGTGGGGAGATCAGGATAGGCTTCCTGTAGAAAGTGGAGTTTGAGCTAATTTGTGAAGAAATAAGGGATTCTAAGTTGCAGAGATGAAGAGGGAGTCTACTTCAGGCTTGCATGACTGCCAGGAAAGAGGGATGAATATAGGAGGTGGCCTATTAGACGTAAGGAACAGCTCCAAGGCCAGTTTGACTAGCCCAGAGTATATGAAAGGATATAACATGTCCTCTGGGCAAATAGGTAAGTTAGGGCTAGGTTATAAAGAGTATAAAATATGAAAAAGAAGTTTACTTTTGATTATAGAAAGAATTAGAATAGGAATTTATATAACATTTAAAAGACTAGAAATTATTTTTTCAGGCAATTTAGCTGGCCACAAACATATCACATTGGATGTCTCTTTCAACTAGTTAATATTACAGGAGATCTCATTGTACTGGACCCAAAGACCTAGGGAAAAATAAAACAAAAACAATTTCTCTCTCCCTTCACTCCCTTCTTGAGATGGGTCATCTGAGGCTAATGAGAGCTCATTTCACAAACAAATAGTGAGCCAGAGTGAGCACCAGCATGTCCAGAATATAAATGTTCTACTCCCCCATCTATTGATGTTCACTATTCCCCAAGAGACAGAGGAGTAGGTTTGAAACCAGAAGACCCAAGTTCAAATCCTTGCTCTGCCACTTTCTTCATTGTGTAAATTTGGACAAATTTTCTTTGGGATTCAGCTCCTCTTTCTTCCCCTCCAGCCCTCCTTTTTTTTCTTCCCTTCTTTTTCTTCATCTTCCTCTCCTTTCGCCTTTCCTCTTCTCTTCTTCTCTTCCCGCTTCTTCTTCCTCTTCCTTTTTTTCTCTCCTCCTTCTCTTTTTCCTCCTCCTCCTCCTTCTTTCCTCTCCTCTTTCTCCTCCTATCAATCATTGACATTTTTACCAACTGTCCTTCATGCCTGGAATTCTTTCCCCCCATGTGCATCTCCATCTTCTGTTTCCTTAGCTTCTTTCAATACTCTGCTAATATCCCACCTACTACAGATAACCTTTCCCCAGCCCCTCCTACTTCGAATGCTTTTCCTCTGAGATTATTTTCAATTTATCCTGTATATAGGGTGTCTCTAAATCCCAGTGCTATCATAGGCTACTGAAGCTTAGAACTACACTATAACTTTTGGGACATTGTATAACTTTTCTTTGTACAGAGTTGTTCTAATGTTAAATTGTAAGCTCCTTGAGGGCAGAGGTGTTTTTGTCTTTATTTTTATCCTAAGGCCTTAACACAATACCTGTAACATAGGAGATATTTAATAAATACTCATTAACTTTACTCCTTCTCTTTCTTCTCCTTTTTCTTTCTCTCTTCCTCCTCCTCTTTCTCCTTTTCTTTTTGCTGGAATTCAGATACAAAGGGACTTCCTACCTCTGAAGTTAGCTCTCTGCCTATGATCTCATTTCTTATGATGCAACAAATATTCTGTGACATTAATAAATTACAGTTTCTTTAACCATTCTCCAATTGGTGCACATATTGTCTTTCAATGTTTTAATGCTGCAGAAATATATCTTTTTTATATTTGTAGATTTTTTTTTTGTCTTTGGTTCATTGCATAGTTCATGGCACATAGTAGATACTTAATCAATGTTGATTGATTGATGTATGCATGCAATTGTTGTGTCTCTAAGTCAACAGGAATGAACACTTAAATGGCTTTTCTCCCCCCTGAATTATTTTCAAGAAAGATTAGATTAATTCACCAATAATGTACCAATAGGCTTATACTATGACCTTCACTCCAATATGCCCAATAATAATCCCATTAGACTGTGAATCCCTTGAGAGTATAACTGTTTTTTGCCTTTCTTTGTACCCTGATACTTAATACAATGATTGAAATAAAGTAAATATTAATAAATGCTCATTGACTTGCAGAGTTTTTTTATAATCATCATTTGAATGAAGGAATGAATGAAATGAATAAAAATGTGTTAATTAAACATTTACTATGTCCCAGGTATTGAATGAAGTGCTGGGAATATGAATCCAAAAAAGCAGTATGATTAGTTTCTGCTCTCAAGAAGCTTGTTTTTGAATTGTGCAAAACAACACAAAAGGTACCTAGAGACTTATAGTAAGCATTTTATAAATGCTTGTTAATGCTACTTGACTAGGAGGTTGAGGGAAGGTCAAAGGGTACAGACACATGTGGTAACAGTACTTGGAAATGGCTAGGAAGGAATTTGGAAATAGCCTAAACTTGACAGAGTAGACTGGTTTGAGGCAGGATCAACTGAAAACTTATCTATCAGACATAGGACTTAAAGGATCATGGAGTTCTAATGGGAGGGGCATAAAGTAGATAATCAAAGTACAATCCATTTGTCATTTTGGTCACTTTTAGGGGTGTGAAGTACAATCTTAGAATTGTTTTAATTAGAATTTATCCTGCTATTAGTGAATTGGAAAAACCTTTCATATAATTTTTGATTGTGACTTTTCTTTGGAAGAGCATGCTCTTTGAATCCTTATATATTGGGAAATGGCTCTTAGTCTTATATGTTTGTATTAATTTCCTGTATATCTTGCATATTGATTTTTTCAGAGATATTTAATGTAAAATTTTGTCCTAATGGTCAGTTTTCATTTTTATCCTAAAAATATTAATATTCTTCAAATTTTATATAGTCAAAATTATCCAGTTTTTTTCCTCTTATAATCATTTCTATTTATGTTTAGTTAAGAATTCTCCTCCAACCATAGAAAAGTGTTTCTTTCCATTCTCTTTTAATTTGCATACATATATTTTGGTTGATTATCCATTTGGATGATGTGGTAATAAGATGAATTCTACTTGAAAGATTTACGGGGCATGTGTGTGTGTGTGTAAGTATATGGTAACCTAATTTTGACATAGTACCAAATCTATAGATTCACTTAAATAGTGTTGGGTTTTATTATGTTGATTCAATCTATCCATGAGAAGTAGATATTTCTATACTTATTTCTCTTTTATTTCTGTAAAAAACATTGAATATGCCTGGACAAGCTTACTACCATAGTTTATTTCATTTCATAGTTATTTTGAATGCAACTTCTCTTTTATTTACTTCTGACTTTTGTTACTGCTATATAGAAACTCTAAGGATTTTGTTTGCTTTTTCTTGTGTCTTTACTGAAACTATTAATCACTTCTGGTTTTTCACTGATTTTATGGAGCTTTTTGTATAAACAATCATATTGTCTAGAAATAGGGGTAATTTTGTAGAGTGATATTTAAAGGAATATTTAAAGATCTAGGACTAATTAGGGACCTTTTAAAATTTATTATCAAAATTTTGCAGTCTTATTACTAAGGCACATAGATGTCAGTCCTGTGATGCAGTGTCAGTCTTGCCAAAAAATACTTCAATAATTTCTATGGTGAAGATTTTTAAGAAACTTCCAAATAGATTGAAATTTAGAATGCTCTAGAATGTAAGAGTTTCTCAAAGCTATAATGGAGCATAAGAAGACAAACATAGATTCGCTCAAAGATGCTGAGACATCTTCTTCTCTCTGAGAAGAGAGCAATCTAAGAATACCAAATACCAATAATCAGAAGCAGTAGATAGAGAGCTAGGCCTGGAAGCAGGAAGACCTGAATTCAAATCTTGCCTCAGATATCTACTCAATTTATGATCTGGGGCAAGTAACTTAACCCCTGTTGCCTCAGTTTCCTCAATTAAAATCTGTGGATAATAGTAGAACCTATCTCAAAAATTCTTGTGAAGTCCAAATCAATTAATATCTATAAATCACTTAGCACAATTCTTGGCATACAGTAGGTGCTATATAAATACATAAAATATAAATATATATAAAAGTCCCCAAAACAAAATATAAATAAATAAAAATATAAAAGCTATATAAATGCTTTTTTTCCCCATTTCCTCTGGAACAACACAATTCTTTTATGAATGTGATTTTATCTGACATTATTATTTTTTGCCTTTCCAGATTATCAATCTGCAACAATAATCAGATGTGCCTACCTGATAAATACCACAAATTACATATCTCTCAGAATAGGATAAGCGCTAATTTGCTTCCTCATTTATTCCCTATTATTGTTACTCACCAGCCCTGTGATTCAGCTATACTGCCTATGTTATTGATTTATCTCTAATTGTTAATTGTTACGAACCATTAGAATGTAAGCTTCTTCAGGATAGGGACTATTTTTTACCTTCAGTTTTATTTCCAGTGTTTACTTAATACAGTGCCTGATACAAAACAAATGTTTAATAATTTTTTTAATTAGTTGACCAACTATACCAGTTTAGAATCAGAAGCTGAGGGTTCAAGTCCCAATGAAGATATGTACTGGAGTGGTTTGCTATTTCTCTCTCCAGCTGGTTTTATAGATGAGGAAACTGAGGCAAACAGGGCTAAGATCATATCAAGTTCAAGGCACCTAAGCATTAAGTAGAGTGCCAGATCTGGAGTCAGAAAGAGTCTTCTTTGTGAGTTTAAATACAGCCTTAGACGTCAGCTTGCCCTGTTTGCCTCAGTTTCCTCATCTGTAAAATAAACTAGACAAGGAAATGGCAAACCACTCCAGGGTATTTTTCAAGAAAACCCCAAATAGGGTCACAAAGTGTTGGACAGCACTGAAATGACTGGAGAATACCAATAAATCAAGTTAAAATATAGTACAGTGAAAATAGTCCTTGGGTGATTAGGAGTTCTAATAGCTTCTACTTCCCAGAATAGTTGTGATGATAAAATGAGATTATATTTGTAAATTATTAATATTGCATCTGGTACAGAGTAAGAATTTAATAAATGCTATCATCATCATCATCATTAATTTTTTTTTTTTAATTAAAATTCCAATTCTGATCCTTACCAAGTTTACCTGGATGAGTTACTTAGCTTTGCTGGAGCTCAGTCTACTGTTTTTAAATAGGATTAATGATGCCTGTATTACTTACCTCTGTGTTGTAAGGACAGTTGTTTATGCACCTTCAAATGCCACAGAACTCTTATTGTTTCATGATTTCCAAATGTCACTCGTTAAGAAAACTGTTTTTCACTGGATTTTAAGTCAGAGGACTTATAGTCAAACCTTGTTTCCAATGTATGTAGCCTATGTGACTTTGAACAAGGCTCTTCTCTTTGTAATTGTGGATTTTTTTCATCCATTATATGGGGATATTGTGGGGGTTGGAGTAGGAAGGGAACAAAAATTCATTAAACATCTATTATGTTCCAAGTATTCTGCTAAGTGCTTCACAAACATGATCTCATTTGTCCTAGCATTGCACAGAAAACCTCTAGCACTGAATCCTGTAATTCTGTATTCCTTTCTTTAGGCACAGAAAGCTAAATAGGCAGGTAACTGTAGCCATGTCCATGGAGAATTATGTCTCCTTAGAAAGTATAAGTACAAGGTGAATCCTCTCTCTCCTCTCCACCCTGCAACAAGACTCTATTCATAGTGATATATCTATTAACATTAAATCATCAGACCTCCAGGCAGGGAGGAGAAGCTGTCTATCATGCCTCATGAATTATCTGAATTATAGTTCTACAGTGATATGTTTGTCTTTTTATCTGAATGTTTTCCTACTGAAGCTGTTTAACTATTATATTTTAAGATGCAAACTCCATTCTGTCTCTTAATCTGTATTCTGTCTGCCTTGAAATGTTTTCATTCAATTTTTGCATTATGTCCAATATGATGAATTAGTTCCATGGCATCATTGAATAAGTGTCAGTAAAGACAGATTGAGAAAGTTGAAAGTAATGTTATTCAGTGATAATCCATCACTTCCCTGCCCCCTCCCCAAGTGCCAGAGACTACTATTAAAAAGTAAATTACTCTATAAGCAACAAAGATTCTTACATGAATTGAATTTTCAAACAATCATTTTCATATAATATCAAAAGCTCAGAGAAACTACAGTTTGGATATGGAAAAGCCCATTGCAAGTAAAGAAGAAAAAAAAAAAAAACAACTGAAAAGCATTCCTCATGTCCTCCTTGCTACTAGGTTTGTTGCTACATTATCTCTCAGACTTTAGATAACATATTTATACAACTCTTATTGCCTCTCAGATAATGTCTTCCTAATGTATTAACCAAATCATCAGCTTCTATTACTCTACCTGCTTCCCTGGTTTCCAATAACTAAACATAACATACAAACTCTTTAACCAAGTATTCAAGATTTTCCAGAAGCTTCCTTGCACATACCTTACTAGATTTATTTTTTACTCTTTTTACCTCCATATCATATGCTCCATCTAAACAAAGCTACTCTCTGTCCCTCTGTATGTACCTTTTATTTCCCCATCTTTATGCCTTCACTCACACTCTTTTCTTTACATAGAATATGCAACATTTCACCTTTTTACACACTAAATTTGTACCAGCCTCTAAATCCCCACTCAAAAAGTTATATCTTTCATATTTAATTACCAGTTGTTAATGACTTTCTGCCTTCTGAGTTCATAATATAAATTAATTAAGCTGCAGTCATCAAGTATTATTTTGTATCATAGTTACTTGCTAGTAGGTCATATACTACTAGACTATAATTCTTATATTCAGAGATATAGGAGGTAATATTGGAACTTAAGACACATAGCAAAAATCTTACTCAGGGCAATACATGGAAATTCTCAAGCCAACTTTGTAAGTTATGATATGAAAAATAATATAAAGAATAAATTCATTAGAAGAATTGGTTGTCATGATGTTGGAGTACCTATGTTAGTTTATGCAGCCTCTAAATTTCAGTACCGTGGTGAAAAACTCTATTCATCTTGCCTTAGTTATGGTTAAACTGTACTTGTTAAGAATGTAGTTTTCTTTTTGTTTTGTTGTTGTTGTTGTTGTTGTTTTAATTTTGAAAGACTTAAGAATTCTGATCAATGCAATGATCAACTGTGGTTTCAGAGGAGTACCAAAGGATGCTACTTAACTCTTGATGAAGAGGGGATAGATTCCAAATACTTGGAATGAGCCACATATTTTGGCAATTTATTTTGCTTAACTGAAAATTTATTGAAAGTGTTTTGTTTTTCTTCCCCCTCTCCCCCTGCCAAGGATTAGAAAGGAGAAAAAATGACTGTATGATAATTGGGGAAAATTAATGAAGCAGAGAGGTTAGGATTACCACCATGACCATGACAACATTTTCTCCAACTATTCAGTTAGGTAGGTGTAAGATTATAGGTGATACAAAGGCTAGCATTCTTGCCTTAGAGTAAGGACCTGTTTGACTCCAATCTCAGACTCTTACAAGATGTATGATTCTGGATAAGTCACTCACTATATTTTCTTCATCTTTATGAAGATAATACTGTTTACCTCAGGGTTTTTGTGAAAATCAAATAAGTCAACATGTTTATAAACATTGAATGGCTATACAAATGCTATTATTATTATTATTATTATTATTATTTATTATTATTATTATATGGGATAGCTAGATGGAGCAGGGGATAGAACACTGGCCTCAGAATCAAGGAGGCCCTTCTTTGTGAGCTTAAATCTGGTCTCAGACACTTACTAGCTATGTGACCCTGGGCAATTCACTTAACCCTGTTTGCCTCAGTTTCCCCATCTGTAAAATAAGTTGGAGAAAGAAACAGCAAATCACTCCGGTATCTTTATCAAGAAAGCCCAAAATTAGGTTACAAAGAAACCAAAACAACTGAAGAACAACAATAAAATATTGTACCCAATTTAGGTTCTCCCTCTTCCATGTAGTTTCCTCTGATCTCTACAGTTAATGTTAACTCTATCTCATTGAACAAAATACCTCATTTCCTAACTTTGGGCATTTTTCCTGGCTGTCTTCCATGCATGGAATACTACCTTTCCATCTCTTCTGCCTGGCTTCCCTCACTTTCTTCAAGTTTAGTTAAAATCCCACCATCTAAAAGAAAGCTTTTTTTTTTTACTCCCCCACCCCCAATTATGGTACCTTCCCTTTTATGATTATCTCCAATTTATTCTATATAGAATTTAAGTATGCATATTTGTTTACATATGGTCTTCTTCATTAAATTATGAGTTCTTTGAGAACAGGAACTGCCCTTTGCTTTTCTTTACATTCCTAACAGTTATTGCAATATCAGGCCCATAGTTGGTATTTAATAAAAATTTGACTGACAGACTTTCAAACTCTTTCCTGAACTTGCCATATTCTAATTTACAATATCATTATTTAGCTATGTAGTTCATCTCCACTAATAACAATAATCAATAATTAATGTATATGCCATTTGTTGAACTGTATGCCCATGATTTCATTTGATCCTTGTAACAATTCTGTGAAGTAGATATATTAGAAATAATAACTACCACTTTACTAATGGGGAGACCAAGTTCCAGGGAAAGAAAGTGACATTCCATGGCCATTTACAACGATAACACTAAATCTCAGAGTTGAGATCTGAATCCAGACTGTTCTTTATTGTGAGTGCAGGACTTTTTCTACTACAAAGACTGCTGGCTAGCACAGTAGATAGAATTCTGGGCCGGAAATCTAGAAGATCTGAGTTCAAATTTAGCCTCAGACACTTACTAGCAGTGTGACCCTGAGAAAAATCATGATTGTAACATAAGAAATTATGAAATGAACAATTTCAGACAATTTCATTTTCAGGCAAGGCCATTTAGGAATGTGTTTATTGGATGATGCATGTTTATGATGAGAGTATTTTTTCCCTTCAAAATCTGTAGTAATTCTTGTTTGTTGAAGGTGGGGGATTGTGGTAGGGACAGGACATACATACATATAAAAATGAATAATTTGTAGAAATCATTAGAAATCAACTACCTACTTCACATGGTTAAGAAGAAAGTGCTTTGTAAAGCTTAAAGTAGTATTTCTCCAACATGGTCGATATGTTCTGGGTAACTGATAGCATTTTTATGCAATGATGCCTCCGAAACCCTTTTCCAACAGTGCACAAGTAGTGTGGTTGACCTCCAAGTTATATATTTTTAGAAGCATAACACTATCTACTATAGCCATTCAATCTACTAACCAGGCCATCCATTGCATTGCCAATACATTTAGGAAGAGGCTTCTGAAAGATGCTCAGCTAAGATTTCCTCTGTCTTGAAGTAGATAGAGCAAGCCTAAAAGAACAATATGTACCCTTCCCTCTCCAAAAATTGGATGCACTACTCCCCCTCTCAACAAAACCAAGTACTTCAGATGTCTGAAAGCAATAAGGAGATATCACAAATAAAGTTTGATTAGCATTGCTTGAAGCTGAGACATTTCTGAAATCAAGGGGTGCCTTTTAACATTTTCAGAGTAGGAATGAAAACAGCAGGTTATTTTGCAGAATAACCTTAGACTGAGTGGAGCATGAGTCATTTTTCTTCCCTCAGATGAAAATAGAAGAGGCAGAGAGACCAGAAGGTTTCATTTCTTAAGAAACTACATAGTTAAAGGACCTACATCCCAACAACTCTGTTTTTGTCTTCAGCGCCTGCAAAAAGGGAAGAAAAATTATTTCTATAAAAGCTCTTAATTCTGGAACTTTTGAAAGTTTATAAATCATCATGAAGTAAGTAGCAAATAGGTGACTAGTTCCCTTTGTGCATATGAGGGAAAGAGAAGAAGTAGTCAATGGTAATCAATCAGCATGTATTTGCAAACTCATGCTTGAACTGATGTTTCCCAACTTCAAGTTCAATGTTGTTACCACTATGATGCTTCATGGACTCAGGATGATAACTTCCAAGACATTGCCCCCACCCAAAGAAGTAAACAAAACAAAACAAACAAACAAACAAAAAAAACAAACAAAAGCAAAGCAGGAATAAAATACATGGTTTTCACGGTTTTTATTTTCTTAATACTGAAAAAGAGTTAAATGATTATATATATATTTTATATATATATATAAATCTATGAACTTATGTATATATACATATATATGTATGTATGTGTATATATATATATGTATGTATGTGTGTGTATATATATATATATATATATATGATATATATGAATCATATACATATATATGATTAAAGGTATATACATACATATATATATATATATATATGTATGTATATACCTTTAATCATTTCCAGGAACCAATTTTTATGAATGTTATAATCTTTTTTTTCAATATAGCTTTTTATTGACAGAACATATGCATGGGAAATTTTTCAACATTGTCCCTTGCACTCACTTCTGTTTCAAAAAGTTACTTAAAACCCTGTTTGCTTCAGTTTCCTTATCTGTTAAATGAGCTGGAAAAGGAATTGGTAAACCACTGCAGTATCTTTCCCAGGAAAACCCCAAATAGAGTCATGAGGAATCATATATGATGGGAATGAAGGGATGATAACAATAATATTTATCTATTTACCTATATTCCTTCTTTCCTTTTTATTTATCATTTTTCACTCTTTCCAACTCCTATCTATCTGTCTATCAATCTATCTATCTAGTCATCATTGAAGGCTAAGTTTTTATGGCTATACCCTTCATGAAACTTTATCTCCCCACTCATAAGTATCATTTTAGTCAGAATATAAGCAATATCTGAATGTAATCCAACCCTAAAATGAAATCTCATTGAAAGAAAAAAAATGAAGATATGACAAAACTGATTATACAGAATCAATATTTTTTATGTATTTATTTACTTATATTTTTCCTGTGTGTGTTTTTATATTTCTGGCAACTTAAAGTTTTTTTTTTATCATTAATTAAGATGATTAAAACAATTATTATCAAAATGAATTATACTAAATCAATACTCTAGATTACCCAAGTGAGATTTGGGGAAAACCTGAGATTTCTATTTATACTTTCCTCTTTTGATTTCTCATGGCATTTTGTTCATACTGTTGCAAGACACATGCTACTCTTTCCTATTCCAATCTCATTTCAATTATGAAATGGTAATCCCTGAGAATACTGGGATTGTGTTTTATTCCTCATGGTGTCCCTAACTGGTTAGGATAGATGAATAACATTGTAGCAAGAGAATTCATCAAAGGAAACTAGAGAAGAAAGGTCATGGAGAGCTGTCTGACAAAGATGGAATAGATTTTGTCATTCTTTACTGGGGTAGAATTTGTAAAGTACATTTCCTAGTGGCCAATCCAAATCATAATATGACCATATTGAAGTTGAAATTAAAATACCTGTTGAAGTCCCAACTCTGCTTCTTACTATCTGTGTGACCCTTAACAAGTCACTTTCTTCTCAGAGCCTCAGTTTGCTTATTTTTCAAATGAAAGCATCATCCTTCATGATTGGAAGCCTCACAATCCTGGGATTATTATAAATCCTTTCTAATGGTCTTACTGTCCATCTGAATATTTATCACCAGGTAAGCAGTGGTGCCTTAGTTTTAGATGCTTTGTGTCTTTTTTTTATGAAAGCATATAGGGATATTAGAATGTTAAAGTTGGGAAAACTTTAGAGATCCAGTTCATCCAACCCCCTCACTTCACTTTACAGATAAGGTAAATTAATATTAGTAGTAGTGTTAGTATTTTGTATAGTATTACACATATTATCTAATTTTAACTATTATATCCATTTTACAATTGAGGAAACTAAGATAGAGGTTGACTTTTTCAGCATCACATAGTTAATAAATATTCAGACTCTGTATTCAACTCTGTATTCAAACTCTGGTCTTCTTGATTTCAGAGAAAGTTTTTAATCTACATCACCACTTAGCTTCCTTTAGACATGGGAATCAATTAACAATTAACTGACATTTATTAAGCACATATTATGTGCCAGGCACTGTGTTATGGACTAGGAAACTAAAGATAAAACGAAAGTCCTCATTTTCAAGTACCTTATATTCTAATGGGTAGGACAACATGAATACAGAATTTATATAAAATGAATACAAAGTAGATTTTGAAGGGTAAAGTTGCTGTTTGTCCTTTGTTCTCTGAGAGGATCATAATATCAAGAAGATGATGTCATGACTTGCAAGTGAATATATTTAAGTGAGGGAGGGTTATTCAAAGTCACCAGCCTCCCTTTCTCTTCCAAAGTCATGTGGGTTTAGTGGCAAGCTATAGATCAGAATGCCTGAAGATAGCCCCAGATGCAGTGACAAACTTATGGCCTTTTAAAGCTACAGTCTTTGATTGAGGCAACTATCCATTCAGTGATTAAGACTAGGTAAGAAAGGAGGCAAAAAATGATATTTTTTATTTAACCAAAAATAAATAAATAAATAAACAAATAATCTGGGAGGAGAAGACCCTCAGAGTTTTTGGCCAAAACAGAAACAATCATTATCAACACCCCAAAAATGATCAAGTTAGGCTTGGCCTGGAACCTATTGTTGACAAAACTAGAGTTATTTGGGTTTAAGGCTTGATCTTCAAGAAAGAAATCTAGCCTGTAAATCTCAAGATATCCTAAAAAAATTTCAGCAAAGTTTACATTCCTTTGGGCATAGCACCCATAGAACAGATATAATACCCAAAGTGGACAGGTAGAAAGGAAGGAAGGAGAGTAGGGAAGGAAGGAGATGCATTTTCTAATTGGAACTGGTCAGTTGGGTCCCCAGTAAGATAAATACAACTACTTCCAAGTTGTTGTTTGTTCTTCATTCTCAAAGAGGATCGTGACATCATAAAGATGGTGCCATGAGTGGCAAGTAAATTGTATTTAAGTGAGAGAGGGCTGTGCAAAGTAATCAGCCTCACTCTTTCCTCCAGAGCTATCTGAGTCCAGTGAGAACATACAGATCAGGACAACTGGAGGTGGCCTTGGAGGAATCAGGAAAGCTTTGTCTAGAATAATGGAACTTAAGTTGAGTGTTAAAGGAAAACAGTTATTCAGTGAAAGGGAGAGCATCACAAGCATAGGCACAAGCAATACAAATGCTCAGGAGACAGGTGTCAGTCAGTCAGTAAACCTTTATAAGGTGGATACCTACTATGAACCAAAAAACTGTACTAAGTATTAGGAATGTAAATTAAAAAAAATACAAAATGAAGATAGTCCCTGTCCTCAGGAATCTTTCAATCTAATGGGGAAAGAAAAAACACAAAAATGAAGCTGAAAAGTGGAGAATATGAGAGAATGATGAAGAGTTCCAAAGAAGTCCAAAAGCAGTGTAGCTAGTGGAAAATAGTGAGAAAAACTTGGGAGGAGCCTCATCTTTAGATGGAGGCCCTGGAGTCCATGACTATGCCTCTAGTTTAAAAGTCCAGTTAGATGAGGGGAAGGTATTGCTGAGAAAAGAGCACCAGGCAAACTCAGTCTTGCAGCAGAGTTCTCAATGATGAACTTCCTAGGGAAAGAAGGCGTGATAAAAAATTCATGACTGATCACAGTTGGTGGATACTGGGGACCAAATACAAATGAATGAATAAATGAATGAATGAAAAACAATTTAAGCACTTCCTATGTGTCCAGCATTGTGCTATGGTTTGAGAGAAAAGAGATACAAAGATACATAGATTTTGCTCTCAAAGAGCTCATGCTTTTCCTGGCAGAGATAATATAATATAAAGTTCAGGTCCAAGGTAGGTAGAAAGCTCAGAAATCCTGAAGGTATAGCTGAGAGTGGATAGCAAGGCCCTAAAGTCCCTAGTTGGTTAATTCATCACAATTTTGAGGGTGTATAGAATGTACAGGCACATGGCAAAGCCTGGAGGATCTTAGGAGGCAGTGGCAGGCAGATAGTAAATCCTGGGGCTTATCATACTCTATCTTATCAGAAGGAATGATGTAATTGACTTCCAACTCATTCAAACCCTGTGAATAGTCAAGCAGTCCAAACAAGTGGGTAAGATTTTCCATTTGGTTCATTCTGGGTGAATTCTGGCAGGGTTGCCACGAATGCCAGAGATCCGTGGTAGAGATAGTATATCCAATGTTCAGAGCAGCTACTGGGTCACAATGGCTGCATTATGGAATAGATAGAGGATATTAAAGAATAAAAAGACTGGAAAAATAAGAACAGTCCAAGTCATGATAGAGGGATTTCAATGTCAGATTGAGGAGTTTATTTGCATGTGATACTAGTGGCCATAGGGAACTACTGGAATTTAAATCTTGTGTTTTTTTTTTTTTTTTTTTTTTTGGGGGGGGTTATTCCCCTCCTGAGGCTGGGGTTAAGTGACTTGCCCAGGGTCACACAGCTAGGAAGTGTTAAGTGTCTGAGACCAGATTTGAACTTGGGTCCTCCTGAATTCAAGGCTGGTTCTCTATCCACTATGCCACCTAGCTGCTCCTGGAATTTAAATCTTTAGCTTGGTGGTTTAGTGGATCAAATCTTCCCTCAGACATAGCTAGTAAGCTATGTGCTTCTGGGCAAGTTATTTAAGCCTCTATATGCCTCAGTTTCCTTAATCATAAAATAGGGGATAATATTAACTCCCACCTTCCAAGGTAATTGTGAAGATAAATAAATTAATGAAGTGAAGCACTTTGCAAAACTTAAATCATTATATTAGCAGCACCTTTTTATTTTAAATTAATTAGAATTATTTAATATAAAAGTTTTCATATTTAATTGTTATGTATTAATACATGCTATTATTATTATTATTAAATTATACACAATGAAAAATCAGGATTCAAATTCAATTCTTTTACTTCAAAATTCAACATTATTTTTCCTATTACACAGACACTCTATTTTAGAATTTGTAACTCTTTAATCAACTAATCAACAAATATCTATTAAGCACCTACTGTATGCCGGGCGCTATGGTAGGCTCTAGGAATACAATGTAATAAATAACATAATTCCTGTATGCTAATGGAAGATACCAGAAATTCACACACACACACACACACACATATATATATATATATATATATATATATATATATATATATATATATAATACCTGTAGAGTACATGAATATAAAGTAGTAAGGAGGAGGAGTTAAAGGGATTAGGAATGCTCCAAATATTGTCTATCACATAGTACTAAATGATCTTCCCCTTCCCCTTCCCATTACCTTTTCTTTAAAGACCATAACTTACTTTAAAAAGCAACAGCAATAAATTCTGGCAGTATTTATTAAGTCCTTGCATACAGCTATAATCATCCAGATGAAAGGAAGCTTTATCTCAATGACCTCAGAGAGCATTTTCCTTAGTGTGTGGAAATGGGGACAGCAGTCTGCCTCTAAAAAAATTGCTACATAAAAAGTGCTAATGGCAAAGCCAAGCAAATATTTCAGATGATAAACTTTGTACAAAGCCATTTTGCAGACAAACATTTGTGCTGACACACACCCCAACAGCCCCTTTCCTTGTAGGTGTTTGTAGCTTCAGAAAATTCTAGGTTTTAAAACATGCTTTCCAAAGTGAAATTAGTCTGTCACTAGTTCTGCTACATCCAGATTGTTGGGCTTGAACTCTTGTAGAAAGTTTAGTGTCATTTTTTTAAGTGGAAGAGTAGAGTGAGGAAGAGGATAATTCTGAATGCCTTGACAAGAAAAATCGGTAATTGTAGTGACAGAGTTAGGCCTAGAGCTCAGGAGACTGAGTTCTAGCTACATAACTTTAAGCAATGAACCTCCATTTCCCCATCTATAAAAGGGGGATGAGTAGTATTTATGTAGACCTCCCAGCCTTGGAGAATTGCTGTGGGAATCAAATAAGATCATGGATGTGCCAGTATGTTTGTAACTCTAAAGATCTAAAGAAATAGAAGTGTTTTCATTTACAAAATTACGAAGGAAAAACTGGGGGAAAAAACAACACTAGATATATCTTTTTTCCAACCTGTACTGTATTCATCCTTTGCTAGAGTTCCTGTAGTGAGAGAGAAACTACTACCTTCTAAAACATCTTAAACACTTGGATAGTTATCATCTCAACCCTCTAATATATGCAATTTAAATTTGTTGTTGTTACTTACTTGTTTTTTAGTTGTGTCTGATTTTTCATGAATCCATTTGAGATTTTCTTGGCAAAGATATTAAACTGGTTTACCATTTCCTTCTCTGGTTTATTTTACAAATGAGAAAACTGAGGCAAACAGAGCTAAATGACTTGTCCAGGGCCACATGGATAGTATATGTCTAAGGCCAGCTTTGAACTGAAAAAGATGATTTTTCTTGACTACAGGCTTGCATTCTAGCCACTGTGCCACCTAATTCCCCTAGAACTTAAATTTACCTCTATACACTTAATACCCATTGCTTTTTGTTCTTCCATCTGGGGTCAAACAGAACAAGTCTATCCTTTTATCCACCTTGACAGCCCTTCAGAGAACTTGATCACAGCTAATGCATTCCCCCTAAATCAGCTTTTCTCTGAATAAACATCTCAGTTCCTTCAGCTGATCCTTATGTATCGTGAACTCAAATCCCTTCACCATCCAGATTTCATTCTGTTGGACACTCCAGCTATTTGATATCTTATTTCCAATGTGGGTCCCAGAACTAAATTCCAGCTGTTTTCTGACTCAGTTAAAGAACAATGGGACTGATATTTCATCTTTTTTCTAAATGCAACCTAAAAGTACATAGTACATTCACTTCTTTAGCGGATGTTTCATACTGTTAACCCATATTTAGTTGGAAGTCCACTAAAACACCTAGTTCTTTTTTTTAAAATGATCTACTTTCGAACCATGTCTTAGTTTCATCTATAAAATGAGGAAGTTGGATTTCATCATGTCTTAATGTCTGTTCCAGTGCAAATATTCTCAGTTTGAATGATTCTGTCATGTCATTAACACTTTAGTGTGAATTAGTTTGATAAATTTCCTTTCCCTTTCACAAGAGCATTTGCATTTAAAGAAAGATGGCTATAGTAAGATGATCCCAGCCATCTTTTTGCTCTTGGGGAGGGAAGAGGATGGAATTGAGAATGGTTGAAAAAGTTGTAGTATTTGGAAATGAAGTTCCATTGTGTTATAAGAAATGATGAGTTTAGGGATCTTAAAAAGGGCATGGAAAAACTTCCATGAAATGATGCAAAGTGAAGTGTGCAGAACCAAGAAAACATTGTGTATAATAACAGCAATATTGTTTTAAGAACAACTTTGAGCAACTAAATGATTTTGACCATTATAAATAAACAAATTAAAAATAAAACATATATGGAGAGGGATGTTATCTGCATCCAGAGAAAGAACTAATAGAAACACATATAAAATAAATTTACATACATACATACATATGTAAACAAAATCTTCCTTTTTGTCTCTAATAATAGACATATTTCAGAAAGGGGTTGGGGGGATAACAATGAAAAAAATTTACACGATAACTTTGTTGTATATTTGGAGGGAATAGCAAGTTGTAATGGTAGGTTTGAATCTGTTCAATCATCTTTCTAAATATGGAAATGTTTTGCTTTCTTCCATGAATGGAAAATACAATATTTTTTTTAAAGAAAGATGACTGTAACAATATGATCTCATAATAACAAATTAATAAAACTGAAAGCATTTGATCTTTTAGCTTGGGAAAATATTTAGAGACAGAGTAGACCTTCTGAATTCCAAAGATAAATGTCCACTGTGCTCATATAAATATAAATAACTTGGAGAAAAAAGATGGATAAATCTTTAAAAGGAGGATTCATGGTATTTTCTTTTTGTTCAGTTGTTTTCTTGTGCCATCTAAGTCTGTAACTAGTAGCTGGAAAACCTACTGGGCAGATGTTATGTCTCCATTAGTGTTCCTCCAGAAAATGCCAAGCACAGCAGATATACACTAGATATTGCACAAAATAAAATAGAAAATAAAAACAATTGCTTTTAATGAAGGATGATCTTAGGGAGAAGGCAAGTGGTTGAGAATTAGAGATTTGTTCATTTATTCTTAATGGCTAGTAAAAATGCTATGGAGGCATGTTTTATACTCAAATTATTTTGTCATGAAGAAAATGAGAGAAAAGATGAGGCAGGAACAATGTTCCCAAGATACTGCTCCTTAGAGATTGATGCATTTATCCATGATCCCTTGAATACATTGTAAAATTCCTCAGGCTTTCTGTAGTCTTTAGCACTTTAAGATGGTAAACTTGCTCAAAAAGTACTATACTGAGGCAATGGAAAACCATGAAGGTTGAAATAATACCTCTGTCACCCTTCTACACACTGGACCAGGAGTTATAAGATCCCGCCTGAAAACATTTCTGTGTCTCTAACTAGCTAAATGACTTGTGCATTCTCTCTGGGCCCTAGTTTATTCATCTATCAAATAAAAACATCAAACATGATGATCTCCAAGTGTCCTTCCACCTCTAACTTTGTTCTATTCCATTCCCTTGGAGACTACCTTCCATATATATTGTATATTCATAAATCCTCTAAGCCAGATGGTGGATGAAGAGAAACCCAGTCTTGGAGCTGAGAAAGACTAATCTTAAGTTCAGATATGGTCTCTGTTACTTACTGGCTATGTGATACTGGGCAAATGACCTTGTTTGCCTCTGTTTCCTCATTTGCCAATGAGATATAGAAGGAAAAGGAAAAAACATTCTAGTATCTTTGCCAAAAAAAAAACAAATTAAGTCACAAAGAATCATAATTGATTGCAAAAATAACTCAACAATAACAACAATCTTGTAAGCACATGGTTGTTTATAGATTTCTCTCCATTAGAACTTCTTAAGAGGCAGAAATATGCTTTTACCTTTCTTTGTATCGCTAGCTCTTCAACATGTAAAATCATACATTTGCTGGTTTTTCACATTTAAATGTTGCCATTGGTTTCTGTTAATAAACGCTTGTTGACTTCTAATATTTTATACCTCAAAGTTTCTTTGAATCAGCTTTTCTCAGAAAGCAGGCTATTCTTTTGGAAATAAATATATAATGTGGAATTCTGGAGATAACTGGTTAGCTATGTGGAACATTGACAGTTTGAAGGAGTCAATCATGTTGGGGTTCAGATGTTGTCTTAGACACATTTTAGTTGTGTGATCGTGTGAATATGGACACTTAACGTCCTCAAGCTTTGAGCAATATTATGAAACTGTCTGCAAAGGTATAAAAGTTGCCATCAGTGTTGGCAGATAGGATTGCCATGAAGGTGATGCCTTCTTTTTTCGACTCACCTGAAGGCCTTTCACCTCACCCAATTGCCTTCCATTAGATGCTATCCACCTTATCAATATACTTCCCAAAACAAACACAGTATTCCAGGTATGATCCATCTACAAATAACTGATCTTTGACTAATTGACATTTGAAGGGGATTTTTAAAGTGGAATTTATATGTATTTTAGCAAAATAAATTCATTAAAATCTGTCATTCTTTTGGACAGGATGGATATGTATAGGTAAATAAGAGTTTTTTTAATTATCTGAATAATAGTATTCAATGAGAAGCTATAAATCAATGAGATTTTGGAAGAAAGCTTATATTAGAGTTCCCTAGGGATCCTTACTTTGCTGGGTGACTATATCATAATTTTATTGCTAATAAAGATATAGATAGAATACTTAGCAAGTTTTCAGAAACCAAAACTCTGGGAGTGATGACTAACACAGAGAAATTTTGACAAACTAGAGGATTTGGTTGAATTGAATTCTACCTCTGACACTTATTACCTGTGTGACTTCAGACAAGCATCTTAACTAACTTCAGTACCCAGTATGTTCATCTGTAATGACAAGTTGGATTAGATGACCCCTGTGGTCACTTCCAGCTTTAGAACTATAATACTATGAATAAAATAAAGTTTAATAGGGATATATATTATATAATTTTCAGTCATGCCCTACTCTTTGTGACCCCATTTGGGATTTTTTTGGACAAAGATATTGGAATGGGTTGTCCATTTTCTTTTCCAGTTCATTTTAGAGATGAGGGAACTGAAGCAAACAGGATTAAGTGACTTGCCCAGGGTCACACATCTTATATATGTTTAAGACAAGATTTGAATTCAGGAAGATGAGTCTTCCTGATATTGGTCCTGGTACTTTTATCACTGTGCCACCTAGCTGCACATATTGAAAACTGATATATATATATAGCTGTCTGTGTATATGCATATCTATCTATGTGTACACACACATACATATATGTGTGTGTATATATATAATACATATACACACATATCTATATATACATATGTATATATAAAGAGAAAGGGGGAAAGACAGGGAAGAAAATGGAGAGGGGAGGAGGAGAGGAGAAAGTAAAGGAGAAAGAAAATTAGGGGAGGAGAAAAGATGAGAAGGGAAAGGAGAGGAGAAAAAAAAGAAGAGGAAGGTGAGGGAGAGGAGAATGGCAGAGAGGGGAGTTCCTCTCTCTGAGGGAGAGAGAGAGAGATAGTGAAACAGAGCGACAGAGTTATAGTTAGGTTCCAAAATTATCTTCACAATTAGCTTCCAAAGAGGTGATAGGCATAATGTGCAATGGCCTCGTTAGACCACATCTACAATATTGTGTTTATTTTGGGAAAGATATTGATGAGTTGGATAGCATCCCAAGGAGGCTGCAGCCAGATCTGGTGAAAAACCTTCAGGTCAGTTGAAGAAATCTGACATATTTCACGTGAAGAGAAGACCCAGAGACTACATGATAGTTGCTCTTTAAGCTTTTGAAGGTGTTGGGTGAAAAGGGGAAGAGAGAATAGATTCTGTGCCCCTTAGTTCCAGGAAGTAGGAACAAAGGCCATCAAGGGGCCATTATACAAGAATAATCACATGCTTGATGCAAAGGAAAACTTTGCCATGCTCAGTTACCTGAAAATGACATGGGCTGATTTAAAAAGCTGAATGGGCAAAGGCTGTATGATCATTTATCAGCTATAATATATAAGGGATTCTTAATAAGGTACAAAGTAAATTAGATGACTTCTGAGGTTCATTATGTCTCAAAAATTCTGGGATTGTGAATAAATATCTCTTGTGCAACACATACACAGAGTATATTTTTTGGATGAGGAACTGGCAGAGCTAGGGTTTCACTCTAAGTCTTTAAGATCCAAGTCTAGCTGGACTGTCAGTTAATAAGCATATTTATTAAATGTCTTATGTGCCAGGAACTACATGAAGAGTAGAGGATGCAAAAAAAAAAAAAAAGGCAAAAGACACTCCCTAAACTTGAGGAGCTCCAAAATCTGATAACATACAAGAATGGTATCCAGATTGGAAGAGACAATGGCTTAAGGAAGAGCATTGAAAACCCCATTGTAGAGAAAAGACAAAACGCATTGGAATTCTGGAATATTAAAATAAAGTATTTTAATAATAGTATTCTAATATACTGACTTTTTTGTTATTTATGCATTTTATTTTGCACATTTAAAGGCATAATTCTAAGAAAAGCCCACAGTCTTCATTAGATGTAGGAAAGGTTAAGAATCTCTGAAGTGATCACAATTACACAAGTGAAAGATGCAAAGGGCTGAAACAGAAGAGGAATACCTGGAACTCATGGTTGAGCTTATTCCATGGGAGTTGGAATATTTAGTGTAATTACCTGGTACAACTTAATATCCAACTGATTCAATATCTAGCTGATGTTTTTTCTGAAGGTAGCAGTTCAGCCAGATGCTGTCTGAGACATACATTGAGAAATGAATAATAATAATAATAATAATAATAATAAACATTTATGTCACACTTGCTATATTTCCAACACTGTGCTAAGTACTTTGCAATTATTATCTCATTTGATTCTTACAACAACTCTGAGAGGTAGGTATAATTAGTATCCTCATGTTACAGATGAGAAAACTGAGGGAAACAGAGATTAAGGGTCTTGCCCAGAGTCACTCATAATAAGTATCTGAATTTAAACTCCAGTATTTCTGACCCAGGTGCAGCACTATAACCAGTGCACGACCTTGTTGCCCCATTGAGCATGTTAGGGAGCCATACCACTTTCTTTGGTTGTTTTCAACACTAATATATTATTAGAGACATGTACAATGTTAACTATTCTCACGCATTTTAGTCCTTGCCCTGGGGACAAATAATAATGCAGACACACAATAATATAAGCCTTTGGTATGACTTTATTTCACCACCTGATGTGTAGCTCATTGAATGGGTTGCCATGGCCTTGGAGCCTAACTCAGCTTTGCTAATTCTTGATTTAGGGGAACTACATGCTATCAATCAATCAATAAACATTTATGAAATGCCTGCTATATGTCAGGCACTGTGCTATGCACAGGGGTACAAAAAGGAACAAAAGACAATCAATGCCCTTCAAAGAGCTTACAATTTAATGATAGATAATGTTAGATAACACATATAAGTACATAAGTACCTTGACTTAGTAATTGCTTCTTCTGGGCTTCAGTTTCCTCAGCTGTAAAGAGAGGAGATTGAATTAATTGAGCTTTATAGTCTTTTCCTGATCTAAATCCTATGAATTTCTAAGTACAGTGAATCTTCCTTCTGGTCAATAGGGAATTGGGCTTGGGGTCAATATGACCTCATTAATTAATTGTGTGGTGGTCTGGGATATATCTCCATCTCTCAGAATTTTGAATTCCTTCTCAGAAGAATGAGGGGAGGGAGAGAGCTTTGCCTTGATGACCTCTAAGTCCAGACCTAAATTTATAATCTTTCCTCTGTTTTTGTTTGTTTGTTTGTTTTCTTTAAAAGACAGGGTACTGTGGTGGAGAGAATACCAAACTTTGTATTTGAAAACCTAAGTTAGAATCATACCTTAAATACTTAGTAAATGTGTGACTGACCTTTGTTAAGTTGTTCAAGTCTCAGATATCTTTTATGTAATAATTCAATAATAAATATTATTTATTTATAATTATTATTTATAATAATAATGTCATTGAGAAGGGTTGTTATGAAGAGCAAATGAAATAATTTACTTAAAATGCTTTGCAAACTTTAAAAACCATATAAACATCAACTAATTAATGTTTATCCTGTCAGTTGAAAACTAGAACCATTTTTGTTTCCATGGACCTTACCTCAGCTTCCTTTGTAAAAGTGCAATTTCCAGGCAATCCATGCACAGTGTTGTAGATATGTATGTGATATATTTCCTTCTGTAATTTAAATGTGTTTTTTCAATTAATGAGTATTTATTTTTTCTTCCTCCTATCACATCCCTCATCCCAGGGGAAGAATTTAGATCAGGTGATATAGAGAGAATCATAAAAAATAAAATGAATTTTTTATTATATAATTAAAAAGAATATTTTGCAGAAACAAAATCAATGCAGCTAAGAGTAGAGAAGGAATGATTAAGTGGAAAAAAATGGCAGAAAGTTTCTTTGATAAATTTCTCAGTTTTCAAGAAATTTGATATATTTCAAGTCCTCCTTAGGTAATCTTGAAATTAAAATATGGAGGAGGTCTGGGCACAGAAGTGGAGCATTGTTTATAAAATCTTACTTTTTTCAACGTATTTATTAGTTTTGCTGACTTTCCCTCTTCTTTCTCCTTTTAAAAAATAAATCTTTGTTATATGGAATAGTTCTTTAAGAACAAAAAGAGACAGAACCCAGGGGGAAATCTATGTGATGTGTGAAGATTAAAAATATGTATGTATATTAAAATCTGTTTTAATAAAGGAAAAAATAAAACCACTTGAAAATGCTCAATATCGAGCTTATTAGAATAGACTTTTTGATATGATTGTCATTGAGAACCTTCTGAGTGACAAGTGGTCAGCTGTGGACCCAAGCCTAAACTGAGAAAAAGAACTAAAGATTTTTTGAACAAGATGGGAAAAAATGCAAGAAAAACAAAACCCCAGACCATCTGGTACAACATATGCATAGCTTAGAGATAGGCGACCAGCCCACATGGTTCCTGTGGTTCGGCTTCCTTCTGGTTCCTGAGACTGGATGCTTTGGTCAGAATAGGGCCAATGTCTGTAAAGACTCTCAATGGGGAGGACAGCACAGAGTGGAAAGCTAGGCATAGGGCAAGATAGGATAAAGGAAGTCATGTATTCAACAAGAGCTCAGTTGTCTTCTATAGTTCTATTTGGCATCTGATCTTGCGGATAAGGTAACCTTACTATGGTTAACATTTATAACCACAGTTTCCATTCTATTAAATTTCAATAAGAATCACAGAATTTTAGATCTGAGAGTGTTAAATGGTAGTAGGTGTAGGAGGAGAGTGGCTGCAATTTTCAAATATTGTTATGTGGAATAAATCCAGAGAGATGACCTAGGATGACAAGATAAAAGTTGGTTGAAGACTTATTTCGGTTCTCTAAAGAAAGACGTTTCTTATCTGTGGTTGAGGAACTTAATATTTTTTTCATTTAAATCACTGAAACATAAAAAAAAATGATCATATAAAAATCCCACATAAACACAACAAAACATATGACCATAAGTTGATGCTTCCTGTGGTTCAGTAGTACTGAATTTAATAGAATGGGATACTTTATAAAGTAATAAGTTCTCTATTGACGGAGAGTCTGGTTCACCACTTATCAGGGAGGACATCAAAGAAATTCTTCTATTGGATCAAGGAAATTTTATATGTTTATATATAAACTTCTAGAGCTTGTGAATGCCAAATCCAGGTTTCCAAGTTTCAACTTTGATATTAAATAACTGTGTGTCCACAGTTAAGTTATTTCACTTTTCTGGGTGTTAGTATCTGTAAAATGAGGTAACTGGACTAGATTACCTATCCATAAAGTCTTATCCACATGTCTCTATGAACTCAGGTATTATGACTGAAAATTTTCTGTTCTTTCAGTTGTTACAGTCTTGGAAAACTTGAACCCCTGTGTTCCTTCTCATATCAATATTTCAGGAAAAAGGTTTTCAGGATAAATGTAATTATTAACCCATCACTACACATCCTTTTGCAGAAATAAACATTGGTGATGTCAGGAGAATCACATAAATAACCTCAAAAGGCCTTCTAATTTCAAAATTATGGGATTTTTTTCTGATGTGTTCTAACTCCCTCATTTTATAAGGAAGCAAAAAATTGTCCAGAACAACTAGCTAGTGAGAGAGCTGAGGAAAAAAGCCAGATCCCCAGTGTTCTTTCCGTGCTACCATATTGTTTTTGTTATTTTTGAAAGAATACACAAATGAGCCTTGCTTGTCACTGATTTAGATTTTTCCTCCTATGAGTCACATGGCACTCCATGCATTCCTGCCCATCCTATCTTTCTCTCTTACATGTGGTTCCAAACAGTCATCACAGTAAGGCCACTAAAAGGGCTACAGGCTTTCTTCACTTTCTTTTTATATCACCCTTGCCTTTTGACTCTGGGTATATTCTTTGCTATTGCTTTATCTTTTAAATGACAATATTAAAATAGATATTACTACCTCAGAGGACTATTGTGGGGAAAGCATTTTTAAACATAACTATTACATAAATGTAAGTTGTTGTTAATGTGGCAGCAATAAGAGCTAGGTTGTCTTGTGAGGTAGTGAATTCAGTATAAAAAAGAACTCAGAATTTTATTAGGCCCTATTATAGGCAGGCAGCTGTGCTAAATAATGAATATACAAAGATAAAAATAAAATAAAAAGAGTAGCTTAAGGTAATTATTCTTTCCTGGAAGTGGACTAAAGGGAGGTTTTTAACTTGGGCAAAATGACTGGACCAGGACACTAAGTTTTGGAAGGCACTAAGCCAGGCTGATTTTTGTGCCTTCCATGTTTGCCTTCTTAACCCATCACCTTAATGGCTCCTTGATTTAGTAATAGTAACAAGTCATTCATGTTGGTCATACTTTACACTAAGTACTGTTCTAAAAATTAGGGATACAAAGAAGGTAAAAGTCCCTGTCCTTAAGGAGTTCACAGTTTGATAGGGGAAAATAATACACAAAAGGAAATTGAAAAGCTGGAGGGAATTGGAGAAGAAGAGTAATCACCACAGGGTCATGCAGTTTTCTGGTCAGGTGAGAAATGATGAGGTATCTGCCTTGAGCCCCCTCCTTAAATAGATAATTTTGCTGGAGCTTTTTGATGTTCCATACTCCACCCTCTCTAATCATAGGGAGGGACAAATTTTAGGGCCAAAGGAACAGAGAAAATATGAGTTTCAAAGATGATGAATTACTGAAGGAAGATGAGTTTCTGGAGAGAGTGATAAAGTCTGGGTTAACAGCCAGATGGTAATGATGAGATTATATCTTACTTTCCCTTCCCCCTCAGCCCAGGTGATATGCCTTCCACCAATTAGCCCTTCCCTTTGCTCTTTTGCCCTTGTCTCTTTCTCTCTTTCCCTTTCTCTTGTTCTCTCCTTCTTCCTCTTCCTTTCCCCTTTCCACTTCTCTCCCTTTTTTTTCCCCCCTTTCTCCTCATCTCCCTCTCCTTCTTTCCCTCTCTGCCTCCCTCCCTACCAAGGAGATTCATATTTCTCGTGAAATAAAAATAAATGATCTTTAAGATCCCTTCTATCCCCAAGATTCTTTGATTCTATGATTGTGATTCTCAATCCAGTCTTATACTCACCCAGCATGCACATGGCATTTAATAATTTGGAGTTTCTCCTTCAGGAGAGCCTAATATGGTTTCCCAGAATCCAGATGTGATATGTTGGCTGGACTCTCCACTCCTTTCCAGACCACTAGTGCTGTCTGAAAATGAAATTACATTGGAGGGATATGTCTTGTTTGTCAGAAGAACCCATAATTCAGTGTTCTGCCATCCTCTAAATGTCTGAAGATTAATATTTGACAGTAGTACTGTCTTTCTGGGAATTCAAGTAGTACTGCTTTATTTTCACAGAATTGCCTCATTTTCTCCCTAAAGCAAAGGTCCTAACATCCCCTTATTCAATCTATCAGCTTTCACCAAATGTCCAGAAAGTTCATAAAGATAATGCTTACCTGGCATTTTAGTTCACAGAAATTCAAAGAATAATTTATAGACATTGCATTCAGTATTCAAAGCAACCTTAGGAAGTAGCTTATATATATTTTTAAAAATTGTACTTTTAAAATTAACAAGGATTTTCTTCTCTTCCACCTTTTTCCACTCCCTCTAAAAACTGGGAAAAGAAAAAGAAAACTTTTATAACAAATATACATACTTCTGAGCTACCATGGGTATCTACACTGTCTAATACCGAAATGGTAAATATGGTGAGTTCTTAAGGATCAGGAAGGGGTATCAGGCTGTCTAAAAAGGGGCAAACCAATGCAAGTTGGAAATGGAACAGATCAATTCTTTTATGAAATTCAGTAGTGGGAATGGGTCATGAGGGAATTTCAGATGTGGAGAGGAATCAGTAACACGTGGCAACTGATTGAATAGTAGAAAAAGGAAGAATTTATAAGAAAGGAAAAGATCAGAGGTAACTTCAAAGTTTTTAATATAAGAGATGAGAAAGAGGTAGAAGTTTGAGTTTTCTATACATTGTACTTCTAGCCTGGTGAAATAGGTTGAAGCAAAACAAATTCCCACATGGGGAGGTAATAGTTGTAGACATCATTATACCCTCTCTGTGGATATGTATATTCTTAGAACAAGTATGTGGTAGGATGGAAGCTCCCTGCAATTGGACTTTGGGGAACTGAGTTAAATCCTTCATGATCTGGAGTAATATTCAATCTTTCTATCATATTTTACTCAAAAATCTTCAACCAGCTCCCTCTAATATAGAAGTCTCAACCTAAAACATAAAGTCTTCCATCTAGTTTCTAGTTTTATTAACCTAAGTTCTACCAATGTTTACAATCTAATTTCCTATTATTCCTCCTATTATTCCTAAATTAGCCTATTAACTGTTTCCCATAAATAGTGTATCTCCTTTCTATGGTTTTGTGAAAACCATTCCCTCACCATATCTGAAATGTACTTCTCACCCAATCTCATTGATACTCTAGTTTACTTGAAAGCACAATTCATGTGTGTTCTCCTTTATCTAGTCTGCTTCCTTTGCTATATTTTCCCTCTTGAAATTACTTTGTAGATGTTGTACCTTCCCCACATGAATGTAAGCTCTTTATAAGGAAATGATCATTTTCTTTTCTCATTTTCTTCCTTTTTTTTTAAATGTCACTATCTTCTAGAATAATGGGGCACTTAAAATGGGAGTTGAGAGGAGAAGCACTAAGGAGGTAGTACTCTTCAAACCACTGTACTATTACAACTTTACATTATAATATATAATATATACATATATATACTTTTATATACTATATATTATATTTGTATACTATATTATATAAATATGTATATATAATTCAATGTGTAAAATTATATTAATAAATAAGAGAAACATGATATATATATATATATATAATAAAATCACAGTCTTCTTTGAATATGATAGTGTTTGTAATTGTAGGTCATTTTCCAGTTCATATTTTTAAAAAATTACAAAGAAGTCAGAAATAAAACTGAATGAGTTGAACATATAATCACAAATTTAGAGCTTCAAAAAGCTTTAAAGAGCATCTAATCCAACCTTCCCATTTTATGATTCAGCAAGAATAAGTGATTTGCACATAGATTTATAGTTAGAAGGTACCTTAGAGATCATTTATTCCAATTTCTTTGATAGAAAAGGAAAGACATATCTTTCATTCCATAGTTTGCAGATTTCAGAGCTAAGAGTGGAATCCAGGTCCTCTGATTCCATCACTAGCAATCTTTCCATTGAACTACCATGGCATGTATTGATGTTAATAGCCATATTTATTCTTCAGATTTTTTTTTGTCACTCCCAACTGACTTGTAACTCTTTGGTTACCAGACTGGGGGACGGCCTTAACTAACCCATATCTCTTTCCTTCTTTCCCTTCTCTCCAAATTTCATGGTGCCTTTCAAGGGCTTCTGATTATATATAACACACCAGAATTACCAAAAACCTCTTTCTCAGAAGCTTTGGATAGTGTTTGTAAGCGTACATGAATCTGCCTTTGCTATTTCCAGTGCCCTTTCCTTTATCTCTAAAGAGTCTCACCTATTTCTGAAATTAGCCTTTCACAGTCAACAAGTTTTTTTTTTTTTTTTTCCCCTGCCAGATTCCTTCCACCCACAGGCTCTTGTCTATGTGATATAGAAATTTTTTTCCTCCAAGTTGTGATTTTCATGAGAAACTTGTGACCAAGAGTTAGCTGCAACAGAAGATCAAAATATATGTTATGCTTTATAGAAATTAGTCACTGATTACATTGGGTAGAAAAACAGGAAGAGGGAAACCTAATTTTGTCTAAGAATTTTGAAAAATTTTTTCTGCCTTTCATCTAATGTATGCTCAGTGACAAAGAAATGTGCAAGCTATTCATCTGAGCAGTGCATATCTCAGAATCCCCCAGACACAGAGTGGGAAGTCATCTTAAGAGGTATTCATCTAGTCTACTCTCCTACCTCATCTTTGTCACTAGTGTCTTCAAATGGACACTAGTATGTGGTAGGATGAAAAACTCCTTCAAATTGTATTCTGAAGAACTAGGTTGAATCCATTGTGACCTGGGGCAAGCTCTGTACCACTGGATCCCACTTTTCATTTCTTTAAAATAAGGGGGTTGAAATAATTAATGATCTCTAAGATAGCATCTATCTTTAAATCTCTGATCCAATGACCTAGTTCATAAAGTATCTCCTATATGAAGTCTTTCCTGATCCCAGTTCCTGTTTTCTGGACCACAGCATCTGTAAATTACTTTGCATTGATTTTGAATATATTTTTGTCATCATATCCCAGGTTCATAGCATCAAACATGTTAGGACTTCTTTTTTTTTTTTGTGGTGACAAGGAACTGAAAACAATATAGACACTGGTTCGATGGGAAATATTTCAAAGCAGCAATTCTGTTTCTTGAAATATTCTCTTCTCCAGGCTAGAAATTTTCTGTTCTTTTAGTTTGTCTCACATGGCTTAATCCACAGGCTCAGCATTCCTAATCATCTTCTTCTGGATGTTCTCTTATTCTTTCTGTGGCAAAGATAACCATGGGCTTTGATAGCAACTATCCAAAGGTTTCTATAAATTTGGCAAATGCAAAGAGTTATTTTTTCTTTTGCATTTTTATAAGCCTGAAATTTGTAGTTCTACATGCAAAAGATTTGAGAATTAGAATTCCCCAAGAGAGTGTGGGTGGTGAGGAGGAGGAATGTGCAGGGGTCTCTGAGATTTCCCTGTAATCATTCAATTGTAGCATTCAAGGATCCTTGTTAGGTGTAAAGAGAGTGTTTAGGTGAATGCTAAAGAACTTCAGCTCTGCTGACTAAAGAAACAGGAATAGTTGGAAAAGGGAAAATGAAAATATTAACTAATGCCACTTCTTAGCCCAATGATATTTAACTTCTGTGGGCATGATGAGGAGCCTTCAGTAGTATTTAGGTAGGTCTAGTCCTCCTCTTAAGACTTATGTGACTGATACTGGTAGGGCTAAGAATTCTCAAAACTAGCTTGAGGCTAGGAAGAGAAATCTTGCTTTACTTCTTATATACATAGCTGCTTGGTGGACATATAGCTATTGTCTGGTCTGTATGCCTGGTTTTGAAATATGAAGTATTAAAGAACAAAAAATCATAGGATCCTATATTTAGCGCTGGAAGGGACCTTCGAAATCATCAAATCCAATGCCTCACTTTATAAATGAGAAAACTGGATCAAAGGAGCTTAAATGGTTTTCCCAGGATCACACAGATATTAAGTGACAAAAAAATGGGCCTGATCCAGAGTCATTGCTTTTTCTATTCTAATACTGTAAATTAGTCGGAGCATTTATGAAGCAGCATCCTTTTACACAATAAAATGTTTATGTGTATTTTTTTTCCTTTTGAGCTTCTCAGCGACTGTGGGAGGTAGATAATATCAATGTTATCTTCCTAATCATTAATGATTGAGGGATGAGGGAACCAAGGTACAAAACCATGAAGTAGTAATTCTTCCAAGATCAAATGGGTAGTATCAAACTCTGGATTCAAACTGAAAGTCCTCTGACTTCCAAACCCATGTTTTTTTAAGATTTTGTTTTTATTTCCAAACTTAGTTTTTCATTAACATGTGTTTTGTCCTCATTCACCTTTTCCTTTTGAAAAACTATATATGCAACAAAAATGTATAGTCAAGCAAATCAAATTATCACATTGTTCACACCCAGAAGTGTATGTCTTCTTCATCCTGAGCCTGTCACACTTCTGCCAGGCAGTAGGGAACAGCTTTATCACCAGACCTCTAAAATAGGGTTCAGTTGTTGTGATGATTAGAGTTTTCTTTCATGATACTGTGGACACTTTGTATTTTTTCCAAAGCAAAACCTACTCAGTCAGTCAGCCAATCAACAGAAGGTTTAGGTGAACTGAAGCCCTGAAAATGGGCTTGGGGGAAAGAAGGACAAGCTGTTAAAACAAACATCACTTACACTCTGACCTAAATAGGATTGAGGATATGATATGAAGAGTTACTCCTAAACCTTCCACACTGCCTGAAATTTCCTTATTAAAGATTCATTGCTTAGCTATAAGGTCTGATAACTCTAGAAATTCCCCATCAAGACATAAATACCCTCAGGAGATGGGATAGCACTTTAAACCATTATCAGTCACTAACATTAACAAGGGAATATTTTATCAGATTACTAATTATCATTGTAGCAAACAAGAAACAGTTCTCCTCCTTTTATCCCCCAAGGAAATAGGGAGCCTGAAGGTCAAAGCTTCCCCAAATTCATAGAATTTCATAGTTGGGAAAGACCTCAGGGGCCATATATTGCAAGCTTTATTCCTTCTCCCTGCTATGATTCCCTCTACAACCCAGCTGACATCCATTAGTATATCCTTGGCTGGAAGATCATCAATTGAAGTGAATTAAAACTCTCCAATAGGAATTAATTCCACTCCATAGTTCTTTTTTATTATAGCTTTTTATTTACAAGATATATGCATGGGTAATTTTTCAGCATTGACAATTGCAAAACCTTTTGTTCCAACTTTTCCCCTCCTTCTCCCCACCCCTTCCCCCAGATGGTAGGTCGACCAATACATGTTAAATATGTTAAAGTATAAATTAAATACAATATACGTATACATGTTCAAACATTTATTTTGTTGCTATATAAATTTTATTTCCTTCTCTTCTTTACAGGACATTTTTGGATAATTAGGATTTGGACAATAGAAAGAAAAAATGTGAATTAGATAGCTAAAGGAGATATTGGTAAAGGTGACTAAAAGAGAAATTGAGTTCAGATAGGTACCAAAGAAATGCTTTTTTGCTTGTATTTTTTTTACCAAAATGACTGGAAAGAGAGTTCTTGAGGAGAAGCTGGTAGGTGTCAGGAAAGAGAGTCAAGATCCATTATGAGCAGCTACAAGTATAAAATAAGTCAAGAAAAGGAGGAAAAGGAGAAAGAGGAGGAGAGGAAGAAAAGTAAGAGGAAGAGAAGAAGCTGGAGAATAAGAATAAAACACTTATCATATAGTGTTTTAAGGTTTGCTAAATACTACATATGTTAATTCATTTGATCCTTACAACAACCTTGGAAACTAAGGATTATTATTGTCCTCATTTTACAGATGAGAAAACATGCTGAGAGAGATTAAATGACTTTCTCAGGATCACAGAATTAAGAAGTTTTTGAAGCCAAATCTGAACACAGATCTTCCTGACTTTATATTTACCCAGCCTCCTTCTCAGCTGTCTTATGTTTACACTCTAACAATGACAGCAGCCTCTAACAGTTCTGTAATGCTTTTAAGTTTTGGAAATAACATTGCAAGTAGGAAACCAAGATTCACTGGTTAAGTCTCACCACTAGTAAAGTCATAATTTGAGCCAGTTCTGTATTAGTATCTTATCTCCTTTACAGAATCCATTAATATGGGTACTATGTTTTTGCTAAGCTTTATTGATTATTTACACACAGTGCTCTGCAGAGGAAGGTATAACAAATGTTAATTGTATTGCACTTACTGTCTCAACTCCAAAGCTAGAGATGTTTCTTCCAAGCTAAGGAGCTGTCCATATCACATGCTAGCTAGAGGAATATGACTTGCTCTTAGACATATCATCTGGTACTTTAGAGTGTGAAATGTAGGTGGTTGTATGAGGAGAGTGGTATCATACTTTATGGTTCTGGACACCAGCTTGTTTTCCATTCTTCAGCCTAATGGGGAAATTTTTAAGGTAAACTTTGTTCTTTGACTTGGAGTGTCTGCTGAACAGTTCATTGCCGTTCAAGTATGAATCACCTTGGTTACCCTTATTATACTTGCAAAAGAAAGGAGAATTTTTTTTGTCAGTGTAGGAGTACTTGTATTGGAGAAAGAGGCCTTGTTTTGCCTTCCAGTGGGGGAGGCTGGTACCTCATACCTTCCATAGAGAGATGGGCTGAGATAGATTTACAGGATAGCTGTGTCATCCTGACCTTTAGAAATGCATTCCCCTTGCAGGGATGACACTCACCTTTAAGTTGCTGACATTTTCTCAGAATGATTTGGATGCTTTAAGTTACAGGAGACTAAAGGGGGAAGGGTAGCTAGAGAAAAGTAAGATAATTAAATCAGCTAAGGCAGTACAAGACCAATTTTTAGAGCTTAGAAGTCAGAATGGCTGCTCCAGATCCAACTTTTCCCCAAGAAAGGGATCATAGATTAATCAAAAGGTAATATATAAAGTTTGATTAATCTATGATCCCTTTCTTTATGGAACTGATAGTCCCAAAGGGAAAGATGACACAAATATTGTAGTCCTTAAATTAGAATGCATGAAAAAGTTGCAAAACAAACAGTTTTGAGAAGGGGAAGCAGGAGACTCTTACTGACAGAAGCTCATAGAATTTTTTATTGAGGAAGTGACATTTGAATTAGGCTTGACAGGACCATAAATAGCTAATAAGAAAAAAAAAGTAGCATTTACTTGACAGTTTAAGGTTTGCAAAACTCATATATAAATATATATATATGAATTTGATCTTCACAACAATCCTGTGAGGTAAATACTATTATTAACCCATTTTACAGATAAATATGCTGAGAGAGATTTAAGTGTTTTACTCTGGGATATGTAGTATCTGACACAGGATTTGAACTCAGATTTTTCTGACTTCAAATTCAGCAGTCTATCTATTGCTTTAAGAAAATTCTTTGACTATAATTTGGGTTTTTATGTCCCCCGATGATTCATAACTAGAATTTAGAATGTTAGTACTACAGGGAAAGTTATCTTCTTTCTCATTTGACAAATAATTAGACCAGGGCCCCAAAACTTATGTAAATTTGAACAGAATCGTGACAAGGAATCAAGTTTGGTACTTAAACCAAGTCCTTTTTCTACCTTTTACTGTAACCAATCATGAATATATTTTGATAATGTAGCATTATAATCAATGTAGACTGACCAGAAAGGTCAGTCAAATTCTATAAAACCTTGACCCTTGAAACTGACATAGACTCTCTTCTTAGAAATCCCAGCTTCCATTAGGGCTGATATTTAGTGCTACTACTCCTTATGTGTTCTCTTGATAGGACCTCTATCTTCTCCCTCTCCTATATTTATTTGTGTTTACAACAGTTCCTATTATCTTAAGAATCAAATACAAGTGCTTCTGTTCAACACTTAATGCCCTTCGTGACCTGATCCTAAATCAAAATTTCAGGTTTTATTATACATTATGCTCTCTTACTCCCTTTATGGTCAAGTCAAATTGCCTTTCTCAATTGCCTTTTCTTATACATAGCACTCCATCTCTCAGCTTTGTGACTTTGCAATCCCCTACGTTTGAAACATAGTCCTTTACAATTTCCACTTTTTAAAGTCCCCAATTTCCTTTAATACTTAGCTCAAAGGCCATCTTTTTAAATAAGGAGTTTTCTTGATCCCCTTAGCTGTTAATATCAATCACTCTTCTGATATTATCTTACATTTATTGTATATGTATTTTGGATATATCCATAGATGTGCATTTTGTCTCTGCTATAGAATGTAGCCTCCTTGAGGGTAAAAAAATGTTCATTTCTGCCTTTGTACCCTTAATCCCAGTCACAGTGCCTATTATGGTTATATAACAGGTACTTAGAAATTGCTTCCTGGCTGACTTTTTAATTTTATATTTATCTCTGTTCACATTGTTTCCTCTAAATAGAATGTAAGCTCCTTCAAGTAAAGTACTGAATTGCTTTTGCATTTCTATTTTCATTGCTAAGAATTATGTCTGATATGTAATTGGCACTTAGTAACCTTGGGCTAAATTAAGAGAGGCATACATTTCAAGGATAAGAAAGTGATAGTATCTCTATACTCTGCTTTGGACAGGCTATTTTGGAAGAATTGTATTCAGTTTTTGGTACCACAGCTTGAGGAATACAATCATTAGATACAGAGTATTCATAAGTTAAGAATAATTATGGTGAAAACCTTGGCTCTATGTCAATAAGGATAAGATAAAGGTTAAGGGAATATGTAACTTGGGAAAGAAAAAAAAGACTTAGGGCATGATAAATGTCTTCAAGTGTTTGAAGACCTGCTGTGAGGGAAAAACATTAGATTTGTCCTGTTTGGCTCCAGAATGCAGAACCTGAAACACTCTCTGGAAGTTTCCAAAACGCTAATTTGTATATGGTTTAAGGGGGACAAATTCCTAACACTCTGGGTTATCTAAAAGTTGACTGGGTTCAATCAGGAGGTAGTGGGTTCTGCCCTACTGAAAGTCTCCAAGAAATGGCTAGATGACTACTTCTTGAATATGTTGTAGTGAGGGTTCCTTTTCAGGAGTGGATTAGACTAAGTCACTTGCCTCTTCCAACTCTGTTAGTGTTTGTTAGATCAATGAATAAATAAATGAAAAGTCAAGATAAAAAGTTCATTCCATAAGGTAATATGGGTGTGGCATATAGAAACACAATTGAAATTGGAATGAAAAGATCTGAATTCAAGTCTGGCATTCCATAGTTGCCTGATCCCTGGAAAACTATTTAACTTAGCCAGTCCTCAATTTCCCTATTGGCAAAATGTATATCATAACTTTCCTAATTTTAATGTTGTTTTGTGTATTGAAACTCAAAAACTCTATATAATGTGATTATTACTATAATTAGTGGTTCTCTGATTAAATATCTAAATACCTCCACAAATTGATCTCTTCTTATATTTCCATACTCCTTACACTTTCCTCCACTCCATATACTCTATGTTCTAGTAATAAATGATGTATTTCCTGTTTCTCATATATTGTTTTCTAACTTTTCATGTTCATGACTTTGCACCAACAACCTTCCTTGCTTCCTTCCCTCCTTCCCTCCTCACCCTCCACAGGAATGTGATAATTAAACCATGGGGAAATTTATGTTGTTCTTTAAATATGGCTTTAAGGTATGAATTTAATTAATTATTTAATTGTCTATACATTATTTCCTACTGATAGAATGTAAGCTGCTTTGTATTTAGAGTACCTAATAGCTAGCACATTGTAGTCACTTAATAAATGTTTATTGATTTATTAGGACACCACTGATTGATTAATACCTGAGCTATCTTATGGGCAAGAAAGGTTAGTGAGGTGCATAGAGTGCTACACCTAATGTTAGGAAGATTTGAGTGCAAAATCTTCAGAAACTTAGTAGTTGAGAAATTTTGGGAAATCCTCAATTTCCTCAAAAGTATAATGAGTATAATACCTCCCAGAATTGTTGTGCTGATAAAATGAGATAGCATATAAAACATTTTTCAAATTTTAAAATACTATATAAATGATATTGTTTTTGTTGTACTGTTGTTCAAATTGTATCACAACAGCTTCTGGCTTTCCTTTGCAATAGATTAGTTTTGTAATGCCTCAGTTTCCCTGATTTGATCTGCCTCAGTTTCCCTGAATTGTAATACCTGCCTCAGTTTCTATGAATTGTTCTGTCTCAGTTTCCCTGATGGCAACTTCCCCTTTCTGGCCATTAGGACTGAGATAATTAGGGCTGTGGAGCTCTGGAATTCCAAAGAGTCATAAAACACCAGATGGCTTATCTTAAATACCTAGATGGCATTCTCTCTCTCCTGAGCCCGGGCTTCCTGTCTCCTACTATACCACCTTCTTATCCAAATTTATGATCCTTCTTTCTTTACCCCCAACCTGTTAGAATTAAAAAGCTATGATCCTTCTTGCAATTTTCACTCACCCAGTGCTCTGCCCTGCCTCTTGCCTTTGTTTCCCTAATGCTAGAGCCCTATAAAAGTCTCTGGAATTACTTGCTCACTGCTGGATGATTTGAGACAAGAGTACCAACCTAGTCAGCTGGCTAGTATAGCTTCACCAGTCCAACTTCACCTATTAAAATATTAAAAACCTCTAATCTCTGTCTTGCCTCAGTTTCTCCAGCATTAAATTTCTAGCATGATTTTTCAAGATGAAGTATGATGATAATCTTATGGTTGGTTATGGAAAATTTACTTGTAAATTATGGTCAAGTATGTAAAAGTGTACCCATCTACAAGCTCCCCAAATTCATGTGATTTTTGAAAGACGATTCCTTATATAATTTCTAGGTGTTCTATGCTATTGTAGAAGAAAAGTCATTGTCTATACTTGGCACAGTTCAGTTTTAACTGGCTCAGGAATGACGAAAGCCCCAATTCCCTTTAATGTCTACCATAATGCATAGGATCACATATGGAAATCATGTTCTAGAAACACTGGGGAATATACATTACATTCCAATAAATAATACAAAATACATAAATACAACACATACAATAAATATAATGAATACATAAATACAATAAATACTATATATAATACAAATATGTAATACACAATACAAATATATAATACAAAAGAGAATCAATTCCTGTTCACCAGGAAGTCGTATTTTAACCAGTAATAAATAAAAATATGTACACATAAATATAAGATAACATTTTGGTGGGGGAGGGAGAACTAACACCTCATCCTGAGATGAATCAGGAAAGCTTTCATGTAGGAGGAGATATTTGAACAAAGGTAAAGAAACTAGGAATTCTATAAACTGGCAATGAAAAGGGAGTATATTCTGGGAATCAGGGACTGACAAAAGCACAGAGATGGAAGATTGAATGCCATGTATGAGAAATAGCAAGGCTACAGAAGCCAACTTTCCTGTAGGAACAATCCCAAATTATACAAATGAAGCATTTCAAGCTTTTTAGAACATCCTTTCACAATTCAGGCACAGCCTGTGAGTAGGAACATTACTAAGAGATCTGATTGCTGATCCCTCTGGGTTTCCCTATCCTCTTCAAAGATCAGGCAAACATTTTGCTTCTGGGATGTTAATTACATCTGAAGCAGTTTGTTTCATAATAATGGGAGGCCTGATAGTTTTTATCTTGGGTGACTAGGAGACTGCCACTGTTTTCCTCCCTTTAAACTAGGAGAATCAAGAAAAGATTAATTCATGGGTCTAGCATATATAGCTAGAGTTTAATGACTATGCATAAAGCCTTGGGATATCACTTTGGTTTTGTGTTTCATGCTGAAACAATTTAGAATCATGGCCTGGAACATTGGATTATTAGCGTCCTAATGTACTTTAGTATGTTGAATTTTATAACATTGATTATTAATGCTAAAATGGACCTTAGAACATACAAACAAAAGCTTTTAACATTCTCTATTATGTTTGAAGAATTTGAGAATTGCTTCTCTACTCTATCAGTGTTCTTAAATGATGGTGCTCAGAGTAAAATATTGTACTCCATAAGTGACCTAAGCAGGTACCATGTTGTCACCTTCTCATTCTTGGAAGCTGCTTCTTTCAATGTAGCTCAGGATCATATTAGCTGCCTTTTTTCCATTATTCAAAAAGAAAATTTGGCTGTCAAATTATCCTTCCCCCATTCTATATTTTTGAGATCAAATTTCTGAATGCAAGTATGATTTTACATTTATTCCTATTGCATTTTATTTGATTTGATTCATCCCAATATTCTAGCCTGTCAAGATCTTTTTTGTTTCCTAATTCAGTCGTCTAATGCATTAGCTATCTCTCCCAGCTTTGTGTCTTTGACAAATTTCATAAAGATGTCATATACCTTTATGAAATTCACTGATAATAATGTTAAATAGCACAAGGCTAGACAGAGATAGCTAGAACAGGCTACTTTTATCAAGTAAACATGGAACCATTAGTGACAATGACTCAAAGAATCATTCTAATTGTACTATTGTCTAGCCCATATTTCCTTATTATCTACCCGGCATCTCCTCTCCTTTTCCACAAGAATAGCATGGGATATATTATCAAACTTCAGGTAAAATATATATCCACATTATTTTTTTTATCTACTAGTTAGATAAATCTATCAGTCTGGCTTGAAAAGTTTTTTTTTTTTTAATATACATCATATTAGCTTTTTATGAGCAATGCTTTTTTTGTGTTTTTTTTTTTTAGAAATTTAATAATCATTTAAGGAAGGAAGGAAGGAAGAAAAAGAGGGAGGAAAAGAGGAATAGAGAAAAGAGAGAAAAAGAAAGAGAAGGAAAAGGAGGTTGAAATAAAGAACCTCTAAATCTTTTCATTGTCCTTACTTTTTCTCACCAGTCTTAATTTATTCTGAACTTTGGCAATTTTGACATTCTTGTAGATTGCTAAAAGACTGCTATTCTTCTCCAATTATGTAACATTATTTATTCACTTTTTTTTGCTTTTACTTGCCTTCCCTTCTATTATTTTATATAAATCTATTTTAAAAATTCTGAATTAGTTGATTAGTTCTCCATATTACTAATTAGTCACTTTAGCCAATTTCTGCTTTTTTGTCCTCATTGAAATGTTTCCCCTTTTTGGTTCAGAATGTCATTCTTGTAAGTTTCTCCTCTCTTCTGGGATGATTTTCCCAATAAGATTTAGTCTATAGAAGATTATTGGTACTCTGAACCCTTTGAAGTCTGCTTCCTAGGATTCATGTCAGAGCATGGTTTTTGTCTCTATCAAAACTCTAAAAAGGAATGAGCACTTTTCCTCACTGCCCTTCCCTCCCTATAACATATTCCCATTTTCCCCACCCTTGCCTTTTGATAATCTGTCCTTCTAATTCTCTGTTAATAATCTAGCATTTTTCTTTCTCAGTCTATAGGGGAAGCCTTCTCCCAAATATCAACCTTTGAGTAGCTTCAATAGCACAATGTCATGACTAAAATCCTAAATGAGCTCAGAAAGGACTCACAATTAAACTTATTTTCATGGGGACATGGATAATCACACATTGGGTGTAATGGGGAGTCAGCACAATCTAGTAAATAAACTAATGGACTTAAAAGTAGAAGATCAGATTCACATCCCCTCTCTGATTCTCAGAAAAGGGTTTTGGCGAATGGCTCTTTCTTCATCTTCAAATGCTTTAATTCTTTGCTAAGGCAATGCTTTTTTATGTCAGTGACTTTGGGCATGCCACATGAAACTTATACAATAAGGAGAAATGGATCATTCTCAACTGCATAATTGAGAGAATTATCCTACAATTATGTTCTAGACTCAATTCCAGTGTTACCACAATGGGCCAGTCATAGGGAACACTAATCTGCAAGCTTTCCTGTCATTTGCAATCAGGTGAAAGGACAGCCACCACTCAGGAGCTCTTAGATTCCAAAGTTGCAGTCATATTCATGGTCTGTCACTCCTATGGTGGCCAACTGATTTGCAGACTCCAACCCATAGAGCTGGGTGTTTGCCTGATGGCACTCACACCTCATTGCCTTAAGCACTTTACAATTTGGCAGGTACTTATTGGCTTCTGCCATACAATCATAGAATTGGAGAATTGGAAAGGACATTACAGACAATGTAGTTCAGCTCCCCAATGAAATATGAATTTCCATGTCAAGTAGGTATCCAGGTTTTCCTTGAATATTTCCAGTTATAGGAATCCATTATCTCATATAGCAGTTTATTTCACTGTTTCCTTTCTTCTATTGACTTAACATCTGCCTCCTTATAATATGAATTATTTTTGTTGTTGTTATAAGTGCTTTCTGTCTGCTACAGCACCATGTAACTCTTAAATCAAGAAAGATAATCTCTGTCCTCCAGGGTAAATTCCAGAGGGAATTTGCATTATATTAAGGAAAAGCAACCAGATTGGAAAGCAGGTTGTAAATGGAGGCATAAGGAAAATAGATTGGAGAACTAAGGACTCCATAAAATGAAAACTTACCAATTAAAGGCCAGAATCCCAGGGGGATGAGTCAAATTTCAGTGGAAAGAGGCTCAAAAGGAGGATGGAATATGGGCTTAGAGATGCCTGGAAGTAAAATGATGGGCTAGAGACTGGGTGAGATAAGAGGAAAGCTGACCAATCAGAGCCCAGGGTCCAGAGTCTGGTGGGAGGAGTGCAGTTAGCATGTTCTGATTGGAGGCATACTGGTAACCAGCATAGAATAGAAAGTGATATGACCAGAGAGTGGTTTGCCTTACACAAAGATAGTTGAGGTAGGAACTTTTAGAAGGAAAATTAATGAACTCTACTTTGGATTTGTTCAGGAGACTAGGGAACGAGACAGAATTCTAGAATACCCTTAGGCATAGGAAGTGGGGAGGAGGAAGGGGAAAGGACGATGAACCATGAGAAGTCAAAGTGGTCAAGAGAACTGGAAGAAAGCAGTGTCATAGAATCTTGGGGTAGAGAAAATACACAAGAGGTAATCAACCATGTCAGTACTAAAGTGAGGTGAAGAAATATGTAGCCTGAAGAAAGACATCAGATTAAGCAAAAAAGAAATCATTCCTTCTGGTTTTAGATTCTAAAATATACAATTAATGCCTAATATGCCCCATTCCTAAGCAACCAAATAAATCTCTTTGCAAAATGAGATGGTTTAACTATATTATGTCTATTTTATTATATATTATGACTGTTGTGTTCTTCAAGCTCTAAATTTTGCTGCTCTTTATTGAATGAAAGTAGGGAGAATATAAACAGGCAATTAACAAAATTTAATATGCAGAATGTTAAAAATAAGAGATTCCTATCCCAGCCTTTCAGATTTAAAATAAAAATTGCTCGACCAATTCAATTTAATTTTCTTCACTTCAGTTCAAGTTACCAAACATTCACTAAGCTCCTAAGATGTGTAATATTTTTCCCTAAATGCTGTGGATTAAAAAAAAAAGAAAAGAATGAAATATTCCTTCATTCAAGCAGCTTCTGTGCTATTGGATATCACAATACATGTAGTATTATTAGAATGCAAAAAATTCACTAAAAATTTGTAAATAAAAGTCCTAGAATCACTCTCTCCTAATCATCCTTTGACATTCTGAGATAGAGCAGCATTAATATTATAATGTCCAGGCTAGCTCTCTGGAGGGTCTCAAGATCAATCAGAGTCAGGATCAGTCAAAATTCTTGGTCTTTAGGAGGAGAAGTGAAGCCACATGGCTTGCCAAAGATGAATCCTGGACTCTGGAGTCTGGAGCCTGAAGTCTTCTCTCCTCAGCGTGCTGTGGCAGAGAGGCTCTCACCCTTTCTCTCAGCCCTCCAATCCTTGCCTCTGATTGCCTCATCACAACACATTCAGCAAGCACCAATCATGAGGAGAGCCATCACATCACCATATGTTTATAGAACCATTATCACACCTTGAGTAGATAATTAGCCTTAAGTGCTCTGCTGTCTTAGATTCAAATACACCTTTTCAGAGTTCCAGCCCTCTACAAATATTATTGATTTTTTTTCCCTCAGAAATATAGGGGTATGACTGGTGTAGTTTAACCAAACTAACAAGGCCAGAAGGATAGCCTTGATATTTTTCTTCTGGCCTTGAAAATATTTCACAATAGGGAATTTGGATATCCCGTTTGGCATATTGAGATGATTAATGATAGAGTATGGAGAGCATTCTTGGCCTGGCTACTATTGACTCATTGATATCACACAAAAAATGATTGAATTTTGGCTATTATAGGACCTTGGAATGATATCATAAAGGGCAAAGGCATAGCACAGAGAAAACTGAGTCTCCGGTGAGAACCATAAGCTTGGATCTCTGAAGGAGAAGCTTACATACTCATGCATTGGTCTTCTTCAAGTGTAAGCCTATTAGCTCCCGAGGGGTAGCTATAGAGAATCTGGGGGAGAATGTCAGCCTCAGAGATAGCAATGGCTAGAAGCTGAGCTGTATTAGTAAAAATTTCTTGTCCCAAACTCCTCTAAGAGCGGGTCTTATTTAGTACTCAGGGATTTCAGGTTGAGAGATCCCAAGATCAGGAAGTATCCATGATGGGGAGAAGTGGTCTCAACAGTGTCTTTATTCTGAGATACTCAGACTGTGCAGGTACTTATGGTCTTAAAACCTGGCAACCACAAGAAGAAAGTCACTTTTCAGTGTCATAAATTTGGGACAGGGCTATATAATTCCTTGAGGGAGAGTGAGACTCATAGAAGGAAGGAGAATTTACTTGACTGTTTTAAACTCTTGTTAAAAATATTTTTCCCTGTATTTTCCATGGATTGAAATAGATATTGTCCTGAATGGAGGAAGGCAGGAGAAAAGACACCATGAGTCAGAATGCCATGGGGTGGAATCCAAAGGGGTTCAGTAAAGATGGTTCATGACAGATTTCCTATAAAGGGGAAATTTAACCTCAGGGATTTGACATAAGGAAGGTTTCTGATCAAACTTAGCAAGTTATCTACAACCTCCACAGAGGGTGGGACTAGGAGGCTAAATCAATACTTTTCCCTGCTTGCCTCAGAGAGTAATTCCATCAATACATCAGTATTTCTCTGCCAACCTCACCCTAATTACTCATCAGACTCATACAACATAGGACATTTTGATACTGAAGCCAGAAAAGAACCTTAGAGCATAGAATTTTATAATATGGAGAGAAATAAGAAGAATGAGGAAGTAAGAAAGACAGCAAGTAAGGGAGCATTTAGAGTATAGCATATTATAAGTGGAAGGGACCTTGGGGATCATCTGGTCTAATCTCACCATTATACAATTGAAGATAATAATCTGAGAGAAGTAACTTGCAAATCTAGTTATAGGTAGAGTGGATTCAAGACCCCATTTCTCAAATGCTTCTTCCATTCCATAATAAAACTCTGCAATGAAGAGGTTAGAACTTTTTTTTGCCCTAAATCCTTTAGTCTACAACATTTACAAAGCCAGAAAAATGATTTTAAAGAGCACTGTCCAGTTACCCTACTGGTTATCTTCATGTGAGAGAAAAGAAAAATATGCTTCTAGGCCCTTGAGACTAAGATAACCTTAAATACATTTCGTCTCATTAAGAATCAAAGAAGCACTGACACATTTTTAAAAGAAGTTTCTCAGCATTTGAATGACGCCAAATGGGCCTTGGAGTTAACATCTTTATGAAGGATGAACATCAACTCTCCTACTTTAAGCCATTCATTACTCATTCTCTGGAGCCAGTTTTCTGCCTGACTGTTTCCTCAGAACAGCCAACTCAATTTTCTTTCTGTCAACATCTTCTATGTGTCAACATCTCTAGAACAGGAAAGGGCATTTGTTTAAAAAAATCATCTTGCCAGTTCCAAGGGAAGAATGGTGATTTTGAACACAGATTCTCCCCTCCCATATCTGGTTTCTGTTTAGCTAATTCTGGGATTTGTAAAATAGAGTTTTAGGTTGGGAAGGGAATTATGTAATGCCAGAGTAACTGAGGCAAAATAGAGATTAGAGAGTTTTTAATAATTTACTTGAAAGGGAGAGATTTACTGGGAGCAAAGGATCCATGATTTGGTTCCAGGGCTAAATGAGACTATCATCTCTAAGAATCCAGCAAACAATGAGTTCTCAATGATATCATACATATACACATACATATATACATACATGTGGCTCAGATACAGGGTAGACTGAGGCAGGGTCGGAGTCAGAGTGCTGAGAGTGAGAATGGGACTAACAATCTGGTTTTGATAGGTTGGGGGGAAGCATGGGGGACATCTGATAATTTGGGATTACAGAATGGGGAGAGGCACCCAACATTCTGATGGTGCCTAAGATAGAAGGTCTTTCTCCTTATCTGGATCATCATAATTAGGAGGAAAGGGTGGTGTTGCAGTATTGACTGGAACAATTAGGAAGTGAGGCAGAACAATTCTGGGAAACCAAGGCAAGACAATAAAAGAGAACTGTGGCACAACAATTAAAACTGAATATTTGATCATAGTAGGTAGAATGTTAGAGCTGGGGGGGGGGAAGCTCTTCTTAACACATAAAATGTTAGATGTCCAAGTTGTTGGAAATTTGGAGGGACCTTAGAACACAGAATATTGGAATATAGAATGTTGGGATTAGAAAATAGAGCCTCAGATCTGGCATCAGGAAGACCTGAGTTTGAATATAACTTCATTTTCCTCATCTATAAAATGAGCTGTAGAAGGAAATGACAAACCACCACAGTAACTTTCCCAAGAAAATACCAAATGGGGTTACAAAAAGTTGGGAATGATTGAGACAACTGAGCAACAATAAAGGAATATCAAGTCCAACCCTGGTTATTGATGGTCTTATTTATACCAGCTGGCTAGAGTAAATGTCATTTTATTTATTCCGAAAAATACTATGGGGATATTTTAAAAAGGTGAACTGGATTGTCCCATTTCTCTGATTTTGTTACAAATCACTGATCTCCAGAATAAGAGAAAGCTACATTGCATCATAATAATGACCACTCAGTCAAGAACCCTTTGTGAAATACTATTAATTGTCAAGTGCTATATAAGGCATGGAGCATACAAATTCAAACATGAAATATCTTTCCTTAAAGAGGGGGAATATATATGTATTCCAAGGTATATTAAAAATTTATTCAAAATGAATATGAGGTATTTTGGGAAGGAATGCATTTGTACTATGGACATAGTTTCATGTGGAAGGTGCTGCTACAACTGAGTCTTAAAGAAAATTGAGGATTCTAAGACTTGGAGGGGAGGAGGAAGTCCATTCTAGTGAAGGATTACAAAAACAAGGCAATGGGGTATTGTGTTTGAAAAATAAGAAGAAAGTTAGTTTAAATGGGCTGTAATGAACATTCAGGGAAATAATTTATAATAAGAATGGAAATGGGGCTAGTTTGTAAAGGACTTTAAATGTCTGACTAAAAGGTTTATTTTTGATCATAAAGGTAACAGAGAGCCACTGAGGTTTAGAGAGGGGCATAGTATGATCAGACATGTTTTAGGAAATTTACATTGGCAGAGGTATGGAAAATGGATTAGACTGAGGAGAGATGATGGAAAAAGTCCAATTAAAATGCTATTGTAATCTAGCCTAGATGAGAGGTGATGAAGGGAATTACTAGGCTATTGATTGTGTGAGTAGAAGGAAAGGGTAGATAAAAGAGATGTGGTGGAGGTTAAAATGGTGAGAATTAGCAACTGATTGGACAAATGGAGGGAAGAAGAATAAGGAGGGGAAAATGAGTCAGAGGTTGAAAACCTTGGAGACTGAAGGATGACCTTGACATAATTATTACACAAAGACGAAGAAGACTGCTGGACCAGAGACAATTGAGTTTTCAATGTGTTCTCTGCTCCTTTCTGCTTTTCTAAATCATGGAATCCTTGAATCTTGCTTGTAGTATGAGGGAACTGCAAAAGCCATCCAATCCAACTTGTACCTAAGTAGATATTTGTGTCTTATTTAAATCTTTGTCTCCTAAATCCTTTAAGATCCAATACTTAAATAACTCAAAAGATCTGCAATTCCATCAGTGTGGACTTTCCCTCTACCTTATACTTATAATTCTAGATCCTTAATAACAGATAGCATTTATCCAGGGTTCCTCAATACCTCTAGATTCTTAATAACAATCAACATAACCCAATGTTTCTCAACATTCTTTGTATAGCTGCCTGTTATTAAAAGATAAAGACTGAGCTAAGACTTTTGGTATATATTGAATAATGCTTTAACATTTTTAAATCACTTAAAATATGCTATTTTTTAAAAAAAATCCTTCTCCAACCAGGTGATATAAATGATATCTCCATAATCTAAGCTAGATTGTTCTCAAAAGACCTTGTAATATAATATATTAAACATTCTTTTGGTAATGACTATTTCTGCATATTGAGGCAGTGAGGAGGCTTAGTGGATAGAACACTAAGCCTAGAATCAGAAAGACATAAGTCGAAATTTGGTCTCAGATACCTACTAGCTGTTTGACTCTGGACAGGACTACTTAACCTCTGTTTACCTTAATCTACTGGAGAAGGAAATGGCAAAACATTCCAGGATTTTGGCGAAGAAAACCCTATAATGAGGTAATAAAATATTGAACATGAATGAACAATATCAATCTCTACATGTAGATATAATAGTCTCAGATGATCTATAGCTCATTAATAGACCTACCCTTTTTGTCTTTCTAGCTTGTTAGGACCTAGAAAAACTATGGCTCCAATGGCATCATCTGTGGGAATCCAAGGTTACCTCCTGACTGAAGGTCACCATCAATGGAAGGGGCTCTGCAGAGTAGGCAATCAATACATATATGGTAAAGTGATAATTTTTATCTCTAGACACCTAGTACAATGTTGAGTACACAACAAGTACTAAATTGGTACTGGTAGTTTCCATGGTATAGTGGGTCATAAGTACTTTTACATCATTTCTTTTATTTGATTTTCACAAACTCATGAGATAAGATGCGAAGGAACAATTTGCCAGATGAGGAAACTGAGATGCAGAGGGGTGAGGTTAAATGGTTTAAATCATACAGCAGATAGTTAGTGGAGCTGGGGCTTTAACCCAGGCTTTTTGGCTAGACATACAGTACTTTTCTACCATATAACACTTCTATTGATCAATTAATTACCAAGATAACATTGGTCATTCAGGCTAAAAATATCTCTCTCATCAGATTGCTTTTGTGAATGTAATTCTCACATCACTTAGTTCTTTGGGCTAAGGCAATGAAGACAGATAATGGGATTTGGACTAAATTTGTGATTTCTTTGGTATGGGAAGACCTCCAACTGAGGAAAGTCGAAGATTTTTACTGCTACAGGTTGATACCTTCTCTGTGACTTACACTTTTTAAGAGTTGCCTAGAATGATTTCAGATGTATGAAGCACTTTACTAACTTCAAAGCACCTTATATATACTTGGTATTATTATATAATCAAGAGATTAAACAGGTTGTCTGTGACCACAGAGCCAGTCTTCTTGGTTCCAAAAACAATTCTCTGTACATCATGCTACACTGCCTGTCCTGGGCAATGAAGACCCATATTAAAAAGCACATATCATGGGGCAGCTAGGTGGTGCAGTGGATAGAGCACCAGCCTTGAATTCAGGAGGACTTGAGTTCAAATCTGGTCTCAGACACTTAACACTTCCTAGCTGTGTGATCCTGGGCAAGTCACTTAATCCCAATTGCCTCAGGGAAAAAAAAGCACATATAATCTTGAAGGGGATACTGTATTGACTATTATCATGTAATAGTATTTAAGGACGGTTTGTCTTAAATTAGTATGTTGAATGAATTAAGCAGCTATTCTAAGAAATGGGGCAGACTCCCTTAAGAACAAGGCAACTTCATGTTTATCTTTATTATATTTCCATCACTTAGTAGGCATACTAGGTGCTTAATAATTGCTTGTTGACTAGGGAAAGAACCAGGAAAGGTGTGAGTGTGGGATACTGGAAAATAAAGGATGTACCATAGTAGTAAATGTTTGATTTGTATACTTATTTTATATACCTATATACTTGAGATTGTATAAAAATTTCTCAGGTAAAAAAGGGTTACAAGTAGAAAAAAATTAAGAAGTCTTGCCTGGTGGAAGACTCTGGACCACCAAGGACACCTATAAAGGTTCTAGGCAACTTAGGGGGGAAGAAAGAATTAATTAAAAAAATTTAGACACTCTGGGGCAGGGGGGGGGGAGAGGGGAACATCCAGAGATAAATGTCTCTAATTTTGCCATTTTACCTACAGATTGCATCAACCATAGTATTCTTTTTGTGTTAGCAGCAAAAAAGGAAGAGTTTGCCCTCAATCATCCAAAATGAAAAAGTTAGTGATTTTCACCCTTTCCCCAATATTACTCATTAAATATTTCTCATCTGTGGTGTTTTCCTAAACCTTTACTGAATTTATTTGCATCTTCATCTTAAGCTACCTTTTGGGGGCAAACCTAATGAAACTGTGCCTCAATGGCTTGAGGAAGATAGTCTAAATTATACCTTAGAGTACAAGTTGGAGACTGGATAGTCTAAATTATTATAATACTAATATTCAGAAAATTAATATTAATTAGTATTAATAACTCAATTTTTTCACAAAGCAGAAAAATAATTGATTTATTTGTTTGTAATTAATTACATATCTAACAAGTTTTGAAATGATATTTGTTCTCAGATCTCCTGACGCAGATTCCAGGACTTCTGCTGCACTACATTAGGTCTAACTGGTTAGATTCTAAATTATGCAGAGTTCCCTGGAGTCCTATGCCTGAAGGATGATGTATAAGACTTGGGTAGTTCATTTTATGGAGTTTCTTTGGTTAAATTATTTGGATGAAAAACGTGACTGTTTTTGTCATTGAGGATGAGAAAGAAGATGATGATGAAGATAATATGACTAATAATTGAGGGAAAAATTGTTCCAGAGGGTAAATTGGGGAGTTTTTATGGGTAGTGACTTACTGAGGATTTGAAATATATCATAGAGATGATCCTGCTGCCAGCATCCTAGGTCAAAGTCCTTATGGCTTTGAAAGAAAGAACAATTCAATAGAAAAGAGCAATAGATTTGGGATTGAAGGACTTGGGATCAAATTCCACTTTTGTCACTTATTGCCAGTGTGACTTGGGCACATCATTTTTTTTTCTGGGCTTCACTTTCCATATCTGTAAAATGAAGTTGCATTAGATCAGAGTTTCTTAAATATTTCCACCTCTGACCTCTAAGAAATTTTCATATGACCCTAAGTATATAAGTGTATATAAAATCACTTGCTGATAATGTCATAATTTCATGACCGTCACATTCAGTTAAAAGACTCTATATGCGGTCACAACCCACAGTTTAAGAAGCTTTGGACTATATTACTTCTTTGTTGGTGACTATATTACTTTCTTTGGTGTTGACTGTTGTCAGTCAACAAACATTTATTAAGCTCTTACTATATGCTAAGCACTGGGGATACAAAGAAAGGCAAAAACATATTCCCTGTCTCCTCATGGAGGAGAAAACATGAAAATAACTATGTGAACACAATATATGAATGAGGGTAAGTGGAAAGTAGTATCAAAGAGAAGGCATGATGATTAGGGGAGGGACAAAAAAGGACTAGGAAAGACCTGCTATAGGTAAGATTTGAGCTAAGTGTTGAAGGAAGCCAGGAAGCAGAAGCAAGAAGAGAAAGACATATATGATTTTACACGTATAGCTTATGTCCAATTGTTTGTCTTCTCAATGAGGAGGAGGAAGAAAGGGGAGGGAGAAATTTTTGAACTAAAATTTTGAAAAACAATGATAATTTTTTTTACTTGTAACTGGAGGAAAATAAAACCTTAAATAAAAAAAAGACATGGATTGGGAGATGGAATCTTGCATTCTGGATACAGTAAGGTCAGTGTAGCTTGATGGTAAGGTAGAGTGTATGCACAAAGCATAGAAAGGCTGCAAAGGTAAGAGAACATCAGGTTGTGAAGGACTTTAAATGTTAAATGGATTATCTTATATTTGATCCTGGAGGTATAAAGGAGTCACATGAGTTTATTGAGAAAGGCAAGAGAGGTAATATGACCATACTGGTGTTTTTTTTAGGAAAATTATTTTAATAGCTGAATGGAGAATGGATTAGGATAAAATAGAGTGGCCAATCAGAAAAAATATTGCTATAGCTCAGGCTTGAGATAATAAGGTTCTAGACCAGAGTAAAAGTAGTATGAGTGGAGAGAAGGGGAGATAGAAACATAAGACAACAAGAGATTGGATATGTGAGCTGAATTTTAGTGAGGCATTGACTGAGACACTGAGCTTGTATCCGAGATCCCTTCTAGTTCTAGATCTATGAAACCTACAAGACTCTGTCTGAAGACCTCTTGACAGTTTTATGCCTCAGAAAATCTTTCAGGTGGGACCTTTAAGGAACAATCTTTCCTTGAAGTAGAGAGGTCGATGAAATAATCTTAGAGGAAGCATTTGAATCTTCCTTTTTATCATTTGCCCTTGTCCCACTTTGGTCCATCTCACCCAGCTCATTCCCAATGTCATTCCCAAGATAACTGCATATTCTTGCAAATTTAATTGCTTTGAAAATAATATTGTATATACTTTTGGGGGGAGGGAGCGTGAGTAAAAGATGGTAAAAGTCTGATGAGCATGAAATGAGTTTCTTGCTTGGCAAATGTTTTGCAAAATTTTGTTTCTAATTCTGTTTTTACTAAATTCTGCTCTGGCAGATCTGCTTTGGATGAGCTCTGCTTTTGAGGGTTCTCTTTCTGTAACATTCTAATGTGTGATAATAATGACATATTTAAATAGCATTGTGTAATTTATAAAGTGATTTAGGAAGAGCATACCCACCTGCTAGAAAGTTAGATGGAGGCAAGGCATTCCCTAGCCATTCCAATGTGGTGGTTGGGACCCTGCAAGAGAGGTAAAGTCTCTACTTTAACTCTTAACTAACCACACAAAGTAAGTGTGTTTTGGGGATAGTGTGTTATTGAAATAGGGCATAAAAATCTTGAATTTTAGTTTTGGGTTGCCATTGACCTTGGGAGAGATGACATCTTGGCAGAGATTTTAAGTCAATAGAGCTAATTTTGAATCCTGGCTCTGCTCCTTACTACCTATGGCATTTCCCCTGTGAGTCCCAGGCCCCTTATCTGTATTAATGATGGGTCTGGGTTAGATCACTTTATTTTGTGGTTTAAAAAAAAGCCTCTTTTGGCATTTCAGCAAAACCTATGAACCAATTCTCAGAGTATTTTTAAATGCATAAAGTAAAATACAAAGGAAACTAATTATGTTAAGATAAATATGAAATTTTTTCCTCTTCAATTTCATGGACCTTCTAAAGTGGAAAACCTCTGGGTTAAATAATATCTAAGGTCCCTTCTAGCTCTCAATGCTGCTCCTATGAATGATAGACACTAGAGTGATTCATCCCATTGAGTCACCTTTCACAGTCTCAATTTTCCACTCCTTGGTCAGGCAGCCTTTGAAGTTCTATAAGTTCCTAGTGCCCCGCTATGAGGCTGACATGACTTGAGCCTATTCTCTAGGCTTGGTATTAAGAAGCAATAGGGATGCTGTAATGCCTTTCCTTGTCAGTTTCCTCTCTAAATCTTCCCAGGTATTGTAGATTGTTCTGTTCCCACTGCTTCTGACAGAATGATTTCCATTTGTTTCTGAGAAGAAGTAAGGAGGATGGGAGATACAAATCACTAAATGGTCAGACTTCTACTGTATGTTAAGTGGCTGTGTAAATGCTATGCTCTCAACCAGGGCTTGGCGTCTCTTGGGCATCCTAATGAGAAATCATAACCCCTTAGGAGCCCCTGATATGCTGCGACATGATCATCTATTCAGGTGATAAATCCAGTATGTCCTGCATTGTGCATTAATGGACTATTGACTGGAACGTGAGACAAGTGTTACCAAAGGTTCAATTGATTCAGTAGCCCTTGGGGAATGACGAGTCTGCTATGCCAGGTGACCTATATACTAACCAGAAAATCTATTTTATGAGAGACATGCTGAGTCTGGCATGGGTTAATAGCTCCCTCTACAACTAACCGATTCAGTGATTTACAACATCTGATAAGTTAGATAAGGAGTCCTATCTATTTTGACCTCAGTTCAAACCTTGTATCTGTTATTTCCTAAGCTATAGCAGCTTGGATGAGTTATTTAATTACCTGGACTGCAATTTCCTTACCTCTAAATTTCTCAACTAGAAAATGAAAGGACTAGGTAAAATAGTCTCCATTTTTGCATTCTTGGTTCTATAATTCTATATTCTAGCTACATATATTCTGAAGTCCCGGCTAGATATAACATATCCCAACCATAGACCTCTGTCTACTTCTCATTTTACCTCTGTATTTCACTTAGTTTATCACAATTACCCTCTTTTTTCTATTTTTTCAAAAATAAAATTCTCAGAACTTACAAAGTTTCTATGTTGGCAACTAGAAAATCTCTATAGAATTTTACAGTATTAAGGCTAAAATTATTTTAAAAATCATCTGTCCTTGATTTTACCAATGATGAGACATATAAGTGAAGTAGCTTGCCTAATATCACATAGCAAGTTAATTAGCAGAATAATTGCGTCTAGAACCCTTGTCTCTTTACTCTGATTCAGTGTTCTTTACATTCTACCATCAAGCCTCAGTTTACTCATCCACCCAAAACAATAACTGCCTCTTCAGGATTGTGCTTTGTTTGAACTAAAATAACCCTTCAAGTTTATTGAAGCCACTGAGGCCCAGAGAAAGTGATGGCTGATAAAAGGTCTAACATAAATGAGAGAATTTTGGGCAACATACCAGAGTTTCTTGGAGATATTTGGCAAGCAGGCAGTTTTGGTGTTCCCATCAATCAAACTGTACAGTTAGCTACCTATTCTTCTTGTATGTCACAAGTCTTGAGCATGGTTTCACTGAAGGATGATAAGGAGACAGACTTCTTCCCTCATCTCTTTGTGCTCTTGACCTCATCAATCCTGGCAACTCATTATATAGTATTGCAAGGTCTTCCTCACTGAGCAGACATTACAGAATGCATCTGCATTGCAGCTGGGTTATTTTGAAGAAAACATTTGACAAAGTCTGTTGGTTGAATGAGCTGATAAGGGAAATTTTCTTGAAATGGCCATTTCCAGAAATCCTCATGGAAACATCCAGACATTTTGAAATGCCTTCTGTTCTAATCCTATGTACAATACTTATCAGAGTTCCTTGTACATAGTAGGTGTTTAATAAATGCTTGCTGATTTGACTTTTATGTATATAGTTATTTGCATATTATCTTATCTTGCTCAGTGAGAAAGACTTTGCAGGTGAAATCATGCTCAAGATTAGTGTAACATACAAGAATAGGTAGCTGACTGTACAGTGTGATTGATAGGACTTCCCCCCCCCCCATTCATTGTATTTTTGATGCCTAGCACAGAGTATTATATATACATATACATATGTATATATAATATATGTAAAATTTGTGCATATATATACATAAGCATATATGTATATATATGCACAAAATTTACATATATTATATATTTGTATAAATATATGTCTGTGTATGTGTATCTCTACACACATATATATGTATGTATGTGTATATGTATATGTATATATATATATATATATATGTTTGCTGACATTTTCTCAAAGGAAGAATACTAGAAAAAAGCTTGAAAGAGAAAGTGGTTTGAAAAGAGAGGCAGGTTTGGGAATATGATGATGAAACAGACCCTAGTCCTCTTGCCCAACACCTTCCTATTTCCATCCTCACTGTCACCAATCTATAGTTCAGAACCGCATCACTTTTTTGTCTGGATTATTGTAATAGTCAGTTAACAAATACCTATTAAAGTTTTATTATTGCCCAGCATTATAGTAATCACCTGATTTTTCTGCATCTGTAGTCTCTATTTTCTACAATATAGCCAAAGCTCAATATCTGAATAATTTTGCTAGAGAAAAGATCTGATTATGTCATTAATTTGCCTGATTAAAACCCTCCAATGGTTCCTCATTGCTTACAGAACCATCTAAACTCTTTAGCCTTACATAATTACAGCCCTGAGAAATCTGGCCTCATTTTACCTTGTAGCCTTATCTCATACCATTCTCTTTCACATAAAATGAGTACCAGAAAATTTGACTGCTTCATTGATTCATTTCAAAATATTGAATTAAGCATGTGCTGTATACAGCAATGTATAAATCATTGAAAAAGATAAAATATGTAGAGAAGATCCAATCCCTGCACTATCCGTGTGCAGTTCATATATAAAAAAAAAGCCAACCATCAAAAAACTGTATTTCACAATGTTAAATGGCAGATACCTCAGAGACATGTGAAGCTAAGTTTCGTAAAAGGAGAAAGGGAAGATGTTATTAGGGTGGCAAACATGAGAAAAGGATTCCCTGAAGATGTGGCATTTCATTATTTGCTACTAAAACAATAAAGTGACAGAGCATGGAATTAATAATGAGCACGGAAGCAAAGGAGTACAAGAAGGACAGAAGGAGAAAGGACTGAGTAAATAAGATCATAAATCTAGATATGATCATCTAGTTCATCTCTCCATTTTATAGTTGAGGAAATTGAGGTTCAGAGAGATTGGATTATTTGTCCAAAGTCATGCACATAGTAAACCTCAATGACAACTCTAGTCCTTTGACTCCAGTAATATCAGTCAAGGCAGGAGAGATCCCCACCTCCCCCAAAATGTCAAGCTTAGATTGAGTGAGAAAGGTAGTAGAGAAGAGCTTGGGATTTCTCCTTTGTAATTTAATATACGCACAGAATTAGAATGGTTAAGCTGAAGAGGATTTTAGAATTAAAGTGTCCAACTTACTCCCATTTTCCAGATGAAGAAATTGAAGTCCAGAAAGGTAAAGGAATTTGTTTCAGGTGACATATGCAATGAGCTAAGTTTTTGGAACCAGGCATTTTCACCCTTGTTTATGACATTTTCTCTTGCTATAATATTCATCTCCAACATATCCACCTTTAAAAACATCCCTTGCATCCTCCAAAATATTTTCTCTGATTCCCATCATTCAAAAATCATCTCTCTTATCTTAGAGCTTTCCAAGAATTGAGTATGAACGTCTCCTAGAACAAGGATATTCTTTTTTTTGGTATTACAAAAGAACAGATTTATTATAACATAATTTTCAAAATGTTTTAAATTTTAAAAAAATGGACCCTAAAATTTTTATCTAAGTATATAAGGATTTTTAAAAATAGTTTTTAATTACCAGATATATGCATGGGTAATTTTACAACATTGACAATTGCCAAACCTTTTGTTCTATTTTTTCCCCTCCTTCCCCTCCTCCCAGATGGCAGATTGATCAATACATGTTAAATATGTTAAAGTACAAATTAAATACAATATATGTCTACATGTCCAAACAGTTGTTTTGCTGTACAAAAAAAAAATCGGACTTTGAAATAGTGTACAATTAGCCTATGAAGGAAATAAAAAATGCAGGCGGACAAAAATAGAAGGATTGTGAATTCTATGTAGTGGTTCATAGTCCTTTCCCAGAGTTCTTTCTCTGGGTGTAGCTGGTTCAGTTCATTATTGCTCTATTGGAACTGATTTGGTTCATCTCATTGTTGAAGATGGCCACATCCATCAGAATTGATCATCATATAGTATTGTTGTTGAAGTATATAATGATCTCCTGGCCCTGCTCATTTCACTCAGCATCAGTTCATGTAAGTCTCCCCAGGCCTTTCTGAAATCATCCTGTTGGTCATTTCTTACAGAACAATAACATTCCATAATATTCATATACAACAATTTATTCAGCCATTCTCCAATTGACAGGCATCCACTTAGTTTCCAGTTTCTGGAGCGCTGCCACAAACACTCTTGCACATACTGGTCCCTTTCCCTTCTTTAAGATCTCTTTGGGATATAAGCCCAGTAGTAATACTGCTGGATCAAAGGGTATGCCCATTTGATAACTTTTTGAGCATAGTTCCAAATTGCTCTCCAGAATGTCTGGATGCATTTACAATTCCACCAAAAATGTATCAGTGTCCCTGTTTTCTCACATCCTCTCCAACATTGTGCATTATCTTTTCCTGTCACTCTAGCCAATCTGACAGGTGTGTAGTGGTATTTCAGAGATATCTTAATTTGCATTTTTCTGATTAATAATAACTTGGAGCATCTTTTCATACAGCTAGAAATAGTTTCAATTTCTATATCTGAGAATTGTCTGTTCATGTCCTTTGACCATTTATCAATTGGAGAATGGCTTGATTTCTTATAAGTTAGAGTCAATTCTCTATATATTTTGGAAATGAGGCCTTTATAGGAACGTTTGACTGCAAAAATGTTTTCCCAGTTTATTGTTTCCCTTCTAATCTGATCTGCATTAATTTTGTTTGTACAAAAACTTTTCAATTTGATATAATCAAAGTTTTCTACTTTGTGATCAATAATGACCTCTAGTTCTTCTTTGGACATAAATTCATTCCTCTTCCATAGGTCTGAGAGGTAAACTATCCTATGTTCCTCTAATTTATTTATAATATCATTCTTTATGCCTAGGTCATGAACTCATTTTGACCTGATTTTGGTGTACAGTGTTAAGTGTGGGTCAATGTCTAGTTAATGTCATATTAATTTCCAATTTTCCCAGCAATTTTTGTCAAACATTGAGTTCTTATTCCAAAAGCTGGGGTCCTTGGGTTTGTCAAACACTAGATTATTAAAGTTATTGATTATTTTGTGCTTTGGACTTAACCTATTCCACTAGTTTATTTCCAACTAGTCTATTTCTTAGCCAATACCAAATGGTTTTGGTAACCACTACTTTATAATATAATTTTAGATCCGGTATAACTAGGCTACCTATATTTGATTTTTTTTTCATTAATTCCCTTGAAATTCTTGACATTTTGTTTTTCTATATGAACTTTGCTATTTTTTTCTAGGTCATTAAAATAGTTTTTGGGAGTCTGATTGGTATAGCGCTAAATAAATAGATTACTTTAGGTAGTATTGTCATCTTTATTATATTTGCTCGCCCTATCCAAGAGCATTTAATACTTTTCCAATTGGTTAGATCAGACTTAATTTGTGTGGAAAGTGTTTTGTAGTTTTACTCATACAGTTTATGATTTTCCCTTAGCAGATAGATTCCTAAATATTTTATACTACAGGAAATTACTTTAAATGGAATTTCTCTTTGTAACTCTAACTGTTGAATTTTGTTAGTGACATATAAGAATGCTGATGATTTATATGGGTTTATTTTGTATCCTGCAACTTTGCTAAAGATGTGGATTATTTCTAATAGCTTTTTAGTAGAATCTTAGGAGTTCTCTAAGTATAACATCATATCATCAGCAAAGAGTGATAATTTGATTTCCTCATTACCTATTCTAATTCCTTTAATCTCTTTCTCCACTCTTATTGCCAAAGCTATCATTTCTAATACAATATTGAATAGTAATGGTGATAGTGGGCAACCTTGTTTCACTCCTGATCTTATTGGGAATGGTTGCAGTTTATCCCCATTACATATGATGCTTACTGATGGTTTTAAATAGATGTTACTGATTATTTTAAAGAAAAGTCCATTTATTCCTATACTCTCAAGTGTTTTTAATAGGAATGGATGTTGGATTTTATCAAATGCTTTTTCTGCATCTATTTAGATGATCATATTTTTTTTATAAATTTGGTTATTAATATGGCCAATTATACCTATAGTTTCCTTAATATTGAACCAGTTCTGCATTCCTGGTATAAATCCTACTTGATCATGATGTATTATCCTGGGGATGATTTTCTGTAGTCTTTTTGCTAATATCTTATTTAAGATTTTAGCCTCAATATTCATTAGGGAGATTGGTCTATAGTTTTCTTTCTTCATTTTCAACCTACCTGGTTTGGGTATCAGTACCATTCCTGGAACACAGATATTCTATTTTGAGTTATAAGTATTTGAATATATACATATACATATTCAAATACTTATAACTCAAAATACATTTTATATATATATATATATATATATATATATATATATATATATATATTATCTCTCCCATAAATTCCTTGAGATATTTCCCCTAATCATTTCTAATCTCATACATCTAAACACCCAGTGTAGGAACTTTTGTTCATAATAAATTCTTAATGAATATTTGTTGAATGCATAAATGAATCTGTAAGAGGAAAAGTAAAAAGGGAGAAGCATTATGATTATGTATAAATGATGTGAAACTGAGTAAATAATGCCCAGTCACTGATTTAATTGTACCAAGTTTTCTTCTGTTTCCTAGCAGTAAATTGAGTACATTAATTACTGAGTTAATATAATTATCTAAATGTGTAATGCAAAAAAAGGCCCAAGATCCCATGGTATATACAATATGTATTTTGAGCTCATTTTTTTCTCCTACATGGGGATGAGTCGTGCTAAGTCATGTCCTATTGCCACCACAGAACTGATCACATTTTGTAACCAATATCAGTGTAGGGGTGTGAGATAAATCAACTTGCTGTGTGTCTAATACTGTGCTGTGTGTTACATGATTCATACCTTTGAATCCATACCCTTATAATCTGTTCTAGCCCTTCCAGCTATACAAAAGAGCATATAATTAAGAAATAAGTTGGATGGCTCACATAATTGGAGTTCAGGGGAGATCACAGAAGGGAGAAATTATTTAGAATTGGAATATTTGGGGAAGGCTTAATGGAAGAGGTCAGACTTGAGTTGGGTCTTGAAGGTGAATATGATATGGAGAGGGGATAAAAGAGAATCAAGGTGCTATCGGCTGGGACACAAAATTAGTAATGGTGGGGAGGTTAGAAAAAAAACTGATATATATGGTAATGGGAGGGGCAGTGGGAGAAAAATGAAGTGATGGGATAAATCTGAATGGAATATGAGGTAAGTAGAGGGTCATCCCTTTAGTTAATAATACCTTACATTAAACAGTGGATTGGGCTCCCAATCCTAGAAGATTTTCAATACCAGGCTAAGAAGTTTAAATTGGACACACTAGAATCTAGAAATCCATTATAGATTTTTAACTATAGAGGAATGATAAATTAAAAGTGCATGTATATATATTCACATCTATGAGCTTTCATAAGAGTTTCATACATCTTTAGGATTTGGGAAATAAACAGCTTTTTATTTCAACATTTTAGCTATTGGGGAATAAATAAATCTGGTTAAAGATCTTTTACATAGGTATATTCCAGGGTTACTAACCTGGGGCATTGTCTCCATCCCTTTATCACAGTTGTCTTTGATTATTTATTAAATCCAGTTTTGGATTCCCAGAAACAGAATTAAATACAATTCTGCAGTGAAAAGAGCCCTCCTGCATTTTTGAATTTGCAAATATGGGTTTGAGTTTGGGCTCTGCTATTTGCTAATCCACCTTAGTGATATTAGGCTCTTAATTTCTCTGGGTATCAGTTTCCTTACTGGTTGGATTACATTTTGAAAGTATCTTCTGGTTCTACAGCCTGTAGAGTAAGTTTCTGTGTGAATATGGTGGCTTATACAGAGTTTTGAAGGTCAAAATGCTGTATTGGAAACAACTTGTTTGATGATGAAGCTGGTTGATGAATGGGAAATAATAGATACGACCAGTATTGACTTTTAGTGATGTCTTGCCTGAGACACGCATCAATAACTTGGGAAAATATGGTTTTGATGTGACAACTCTTAGCTTGTGCAAAAATAGTTGAATGATTATATTCATTTATTCTTCTAGTCATGTACTCAAAGAAGACATATTGAATGGATAGCTACTAGATACAATTGAACTGTTAGGTAGCAAGGAAAAGCAATGGAATATAAAATACAATTCTTTTTCACTAGAAACTTAAAGGTTTTTTAAAGAGTTAAGGCATTTGTAGATGAAATAGAAAAAAAGGAAGAGCAATAAGAGGGTAAGAAGAAAAAACAAGAAGACAGTAAAAAAATTAGAAGCAGGGAGAAAGAAAGCTTTGGAACGTAATTCGGAGATTTTGGATGATGCTTAAGGTATCAGGTCTTTATTTTGATAAGATTTAATTCACACAAGGAAAGGCTTAAAAACTAAGGAATGTAGGGAAATAGGTGACAGGAACATTAAGAAAATGATTCAATTAAGATTGTCATTGGACCTCAGATATACATAGTCAGATTTGGCACAGAGGAGAAGGAAAAATATTCATTGATACTCCAGTGGAGATACAATGTTCCTTGACCTTGAGATAATCAGATTTCTTGTTCTTCATAATTCTTCCTAATTCATGTGGCATATATCTGAGGTCTTGTCTTCTCCATACTAGGGAAAATTGTTAGACTTAGCACTAGAATAGCAAACTGAAACCTATCTGCCTCTTCTACTCAAATAGTCGACTAGAATCTCTAAACCAAGTCAGCAGGCTGACAACACATTGAAACAGCAAAGCATAAGAGGACTTCCTGAGAAAAGAAAAAAGTCAGGTTTTAGAGGAGAGATCAGTATCTCACTAAAGCATATTTGATTGGCATGGATGATGTCAGTGGTTTTGAAATGATGAAGAGTAGTTAACAAGACTCCTCTGTGCATGATGAGACATAGAGATTTTCAGGCATGGGAGATTTCAGAAAAGAGCAAGAGGAAGGTGTGGGCTAGGCAGAAGAAAGAAATGGGATCTAGAACAGGGGCAACCTTTCCTAACAAAGACTAAGCTCCCACCATAGTGGCTTGAAACAAATCTTGAAACAAAGTACAAACTTTGTGATGTGATTTCCTTGACTCCATGTTGGACTTCTTTGAATTTTTAAGTCCACTGCAAAAGATGCCTTTGCTACTTGCCATCAAACATTGAGATTTAGTGGCTTCCTTGAAATTTGCTTTGACTTTATATTGACTTTTCTCTTTCTTCAAAGCTCAGCTCAAATGTCATCTTTTATGGAGGCTCTCCCTGGTTACCCCTATATGCCACTACCTCTGCCTGCCCCTCAATGTGATTTTATCCATTTTATGTATCTTGTATGTGCCTGGTTATGTATGTGTTGCTTCTCCCATTGAAATGCAGGTATTTTGAGTGTGGGATCTTTTTCATTTTTTCATTTCTTTAATATTCCTAGTACTTAGCACAATGCATAGAGTGTTTAATAAATATTGATTAGTTGGTTCTCAGATCAGTGTTTAGAATCTATTTCTTTTTCTTCAGAAGGTTACTTCCTTCAGTCCATCACTGTTAATTGTCCCTAATCACTAAGAGTCAGGCTCTATCTCCAACTAATAGTTCATATTTCAATAAGATTAACTCACCTTCAAAGTAAGTAACCCAGCCCTGATTCCTCATCTCAGACAAAGGCCTAAGACATTTGTTTCTTTCATGGCTTCAAGAAGAAATTACATGGCTACTTTTTGGGTATGTTATGGAAGGTAACCCTTTCATTTATGGGTTGGTGGCCTAACTCTTCTCCAAAAATGGAAAGTTCCCAGTTCAGCAGAGGGCCAATCCAACTATTTCTATAACATTGAAGTCTAAAAGAGTTTAACTACAAGGACAAGTATATGTCCTAGGCATATACTTAATATATTATTATAGATGAAAGGCACACTTGAAATTATAGGATGATAGATTTAAGGGTAGAAGGTACCCTCAGATATCATTTAGTCCACCCCTATCACTTTAAAGATAAGGACAGAGAAGTCCAGAGAGATTGTGATATAGTGAAAAGAAGTTTGATAAAAACCCAAGTGATATGATACAAAACCAGTGTTCTTGCCTCTGAACCCTCATGTTTCAGCCAATCTTCTCATTTTCAAATTAGTGATTTAAATTTCCTATTAGAGAGTAAGCTCCTTAGGGGCAGGCACTGTCTTTTTTTTTTCTTTTTGTTTTCCCAGAGTATAGTCCAATGCTGGACACATATAGGATATTTATTGATGTGAACTGAATTTTCAAATAGGGAAAACTGAGACCAAGAAAGAAAAGTGATATAACCAAGACCTTATATAGTCAGTGACAGAGGTGGATCTCAAGCGTGGTCCTATTATTCTTACTCCAAGTCCACCACATCACAGTCTACTGATAATGAATAATGCAATATCCAGTTCCTTGAAGTTTTGTTGTCTCTTAAACTTTTCCCATAATCCTTTCTAATGGCTAATTCAATTTCAATTTTCTAAAGGCAGGTTAAAGTTTAGATTTACACTAAAAATAAAAATTATCAGAATTTATACATGACATTTCTTTGGTAGAAATGAAAAAGTGGAAATGATGTTTCTCTAGTTAATTACAACAAAAAGTCATAAAGACTCATATATAAGTGAATTGAATCTCTCAAAAATTATTTCAGATGAATGTGAGATATTTTACATCAGAATTAAATCATCCATTAACTGTGGAAGATAATTTTAATTAAATTCCATAAGTACTTTAATATGTACCTACTATATAATAATAATAGTTCAACTAGTAAGAGTAAAGTCAAGATTGTAACTCAGGCTTTCCATGACTTCAAATCTACCATTCTACGTCTAGGGCATTCAAAGATGTCAAATTTTAGAGGCCTGTGAAATTCTGGGGACCAGATTAAAATGTAATTAGGAAATGTTTAACAAATAGATAAAAATATAATGTAATGTTGATAATGTTAATTTGTGGTTTTCTAAGTCAATATGCTTTGAATTTAATACTATTGGTATAGTCAATATTCCCCTTATGCAATTTTACAGAATCATAAATTCACAGAATTTGAGGGACCTCAGCAGTCATCTAGTGTAATCCATAGCTGCACAAGGATTTCCATTACATGACTGACAAAATAGTCCATACCATCTTTGCTGGAAGACCTCCAATGAGTGGGAACCAGATATACAATGGCTGCTCATTCCATTTTGGGGCAACTGTAATTGTTAATTTTTTTTTCCTTCCAAAGAGCTAAATTTGCCTCTTTCAAACTTTCACCCACTGCTCCTGACACTGCACTCTAGGGTTGATTGTGTTATTAAATTCCAAAATTAGTATTTGTAGTCCTCCACAATGTGGCCCCCACTTGCCCTTTTAGACTTATTTAATATTACCCAAATTCACACATTCATTGTTCCAATCAAGCTGCCCTCCTTGTTATTTCTCATGTAATAAATTTCCTCTTCCACATCTGGGCCTTCCCATAGACAATCCTATATTTCTATAATGTACTCCATTTTCACCTTTTATAAGCTCTAACTTCATTTAAAGCACAGCTCAAGTGCTTTCACTTTTATAAAACCTCTTTTGATCACTCCAGTCATTGGAGCTCTCTTTCTCTTGAAATTACTTTGCAGATATTTGGCATTTGGTGGTTGTATATGTGTTTCCCATATTCCCATCCAGGAAGAATATAATTTTCTCGATGACAAAGAGATTATACTTCATAATTTTGTAATTGCTTCATATTGTTTTTTATATTTCTCAATATCTAAATGCAGCATCTTGCACCTAGTAGGTATCTGGAGTTGGGGTGGGGATGAATTGAATATATTTTATAAACTCAGCTTGCATTAATTGCAGCTCTATCACATATTGAAGTAATGGGGCAATTTGAAAGATGTGGTACAGTAGAAAGAAAGCTGTCCGAAGTTCAACTGTGACACACACTGGCTATGAGTCCTTATCATTTAATTTCTTAAGATCTCAGGTGACTTTAAGATTCTAAGTTGCAGCCAAGAGGCCATGTTACATTGATGGAAGTTTTCTCTATCCAGGAGTCCTCTCCCTCTCCCTAAAATGAATCATACCCACTCACTTCTACTTCCTTAATCCCATAGAACCAGTAAGAGTATTTGAAACTCTGAAAACAGTTCATTTTCTGGCTGCCCCTTCAGCCTGGGCAAAACACAGGAGATATACTTCCAGCAAAAATTCTTTACTGACAGCCCAACAGAGAAGATAGATTGTTTTTTTTTTTTTTTTTCTTACCCTGAGCTGATTCTGCAAGGCTAGTCTTTGTCGTGATTACTCAGACTTCATATCCATCTCGACTCAGCACTCACTCCAGATGCAGCCCACGCTTCATGGTCTGTGGATGAGCAAACACAATTTCATTGGGCATGGATAGCTAACCCAGAAATCTTGAAGGGACTTTGGGATAAATGGCGTGTGTCAGCTTCATCCTTCTCCAGCTCTCTGAAGCCTGAAATGGGACAGTTTGACATTAGCTCAGCCCATCCAGATCAGGCTTTTTCTTTTTATCAGGGTCATAAAAGCACAGAATCAGATGATGAAAAAAGCAGGATTTTTTAATCAGAAGACTCTGCTTCAAATTCTGTATGTCTGACCTTGAGCCAATCACTTTTCTATTTCTTCCTTCACTTGCCTCACTAACATGAATGAATTGGAGATAATCTCTTGAGGCTTTCACCTGCATTTTGAGTTAGAAGTAATTCAAGAGAACATCTAGTTTAACTACTGATGTAGCAAAGGAATCCCTTAATAGGAAGCTAGTAATATGGGCAACTATGTGCACAGTAGACAGAGTGTAGAAACTGGAATCAAGAAGACTCATCTTCCTGAGTTCAAATGTGACTTAAGATACTTACTAGCCATGTGACTGAAAAATTCACATAACCCTATTTGCTTTAGTTTCTTTATCTGTAAAATGAGGTGGAAAAGGAAATAGTAAACAACTACAGTATATTTGCCAAGGAAATTCCAAATTGGGGTCACAGAAAGTTAGATGCGACTAAAAAATGGTAAAACAACCACAAATGTAATACAATGGTTAAAGCATGGGACCTACATCAGGAAAGCCTTAGTCTAAATCCTGCTTCAGACAATTGGTAGCAGTGTGACTCAGTTCAAGTCATTTAACCTCTGTCAACCTCAGTTTCCTCATCTATAAAAACATAACACTAATAGTACCTCCTTTCTAAAGCTGTGAGGATAAAGTGAGTTTAACATACTATGATTGTTTTGCAAACTTTAAAGTAGTGGTCCTCAAACTTTTTATTTTTTATTTATTTATTTTTTACTTTTTTAAAATTAATTTTTATAATTATAACATTTTCTTTGACAGTACATATGCATAAGTAAATTTTTTTTACAACATTATCCCTTGTACTCCCTTCTGTTCCGAGTTTTTCCCCTCCTTCCCTCCACCCCCCCTAGATGGCAGGCATTCCTATACATATTAAATATCTTATAATATATCCTAGGTACAATATATATGTGCAGAACCGAATTTTTTGTTGTTGTTGTTGCAAAGGAAGGATTGTATTCCCAAGGTAAAAATGATCTGGGAAGAGAAACAAAACAAAACAAAACAAAACAAACAAACAAACAAACAACAACAACAACAACTAAAAACAATGCTCTCAGTTTACACTCATTTCCCAGTGTTCCTTCTCTGGGTATAGCTGATTCTGTCCATCATTGATCAATTGGAATTGGATTAGCTCTTCTCTATGTTGAAGATATCCATTTCCATCAGAATACATCCTCATACAGTATCATTGTTGAAGTGTATAATGATCCCCTAGTTCTGCTCATTTCACTCAGCATCAGTTGATGTGAGTCTCTCCAAGCCTCTCTGTATTTCTCCTGTTGGTCATTTCTTACAGAACAATAATATTCCATAACATTCATATACCATAATTTACCCAACCATTCTCCAATTGATGGACATCCATTCATTTTCCAGTTTCAAGCCACTATGAAAAGGGCTACCACAAACATTTTGGCATATACAGGTCCCTTTCCCTTCTCTAGTAGTTCCTTGGGGTATAAGCCCAGTAGTAGTATGGCTGGGTCAAAGGGTATGCACATTTTGATAACTTTTTGGGCATAATTCCAGATTGCTCTCCAGAATGGTTGGATCCTTTCATAACTCCACCAACAATGCATCAGTGTCCCAGTTTTCCCACAGCACCTCCAACATTCATCATTATTTGTTCCTGTCATCTTAGCCAATCTGACAGGTGTGTAATGATATCTCAGAGTTGTCTTAATTTGCATTTCTCTGATCAATAGTGATTTGGAACACTCTTTCATATGAGTGGAAATAGTTTTAATTTCATCGTCTGAAAATTGTCTGTTCATATCCTTTGACCATTTATCAATTGGAGAATGGCTTGATTTCTTATAAATTAAAGTCAATTCTCTGTATATTTTGGAGATGAGGCCTTTATCAGAACCTTTAACTGTAAAAATGTTTTCCCAATGTGTTACTTCCCTTCTAATCTTGTTTGCATTAGTTTTGTTTGTGCAGAAACTTTTTAATTTGGTGTAATCAAAATTTTCTATTTTGTGATCAATAATGGTCTCTAGTTCTCCCTTGGACACAAACTCCTTTCTCCTCCACAAGTCCGAGAGGTAAACCATCCTATGTTCCTCCAATTTATTTATGATTTCGTTCTTTATGCCTAAATCTTGGACCCGTTTTGATCTTATCTTAGTATGTGGTGTTAAATGTGGGTCCATGCCTAGTTTCTGCCATACTAATTTCCAGTTTTCCCAGCAGTTTTTGTCAAATAATGAATTCTTATCCCAAAAGTTGGGATCTTTGGGTTTGTCAAACACTAGATTGCCATTATTATTCACTATCTTGCCCTATGAACCTAACCTATGCCACTGATCAACTAATCTATTTCTTAGCTAATACCAAATTGTTTTGGTGACTGTTGCTTTATAATACAGTTCTAGATCAGGTACAGCTAGACCACCTTCATTTATTTTTTTTTTTCATTACTTCCCTTGAAATTCTTGACCTTTTGTTGTTCCATATTAATTCTGTTGTTATTTTTTCTAGGTCATTAAAATAGTTTCTTGGGAGTCTGATTGGTATAGCACTAAATAAATAGATTAGTTTAGGGCCTCAAACTTTTTAAATAGGAGGCAAGTTCACTGTCCCTCAGACTGTTGGAGGGCCGGACTATAGTAAAAACAAAAACTCACACTCTGTCTCCATCCCTCAGCCTATTTACCATAACCCAGTGGGCCACATAAATGCACTCAGCGAACTGCATCTGGCCCGTGGGCTGTAGTTTGAGAACCCCTGCTTTAAAGTACTATAAAAATACTAGCTATTTTAATGATAATAATGATGATGATGATGATGATGATAATGATTCCTTAAATATATTCAAGTCATTGTTTGAATAGTGCCAGTTTCAGGAAGTTGTATGTTCAGCTTTTAAAAAATTAATATTACAAATATTAACTATTAATTAAAACTGACAAATTTTGAGATACTTAATTCATTAAAAATAACAAATAAATTATATATGAACAAATCAATTATATATCAACATGTTTTAGAAGATAAAATCAATATATTTTCTAAAACAAAAAACAATTGAGAAGTGATTTTTTTTTGCAAATTTCTTTAATTTCTAGCTTAAGAGCTTGTCATATCTATTTTTACATTTTATCAGTTACTATATTGTTTGATTAAAGTATATGAAGAAAATGTGACTTCATACAAATATTTAGTTGGAAAAGAAAGTTGAATTTAAAAAGATAATAATGTCTTATTATTATAAAATAGTTTTGATCCTTCAGACCCTCAGAAAATGGGTTTGGGGAACTTCTAGGAATCTATAGACCATATTTGGAAAACTACTGTTTTCTTGTTAGACATCTTGAATTGTACTAGAAAATGCCTTGAACTTGAATTGAGAAGAACTGGATTTGACCCCTGGGTGTATCAGCTGTGATCATTGTGACCATAATCCAATAGTTAACTATCTGAGCCTCAGTTCTTTATCTAGAAAATGGAAATAATAATATTTTCATCACTAATCTCAAGGTTATTGTGAAGAAAATATTTTATAAATCGTAACATTATGTAAATATGAGCTGTTGCTATCATTACCTTTCCTTATGTTGAAATGAAATTTGCCTCTCTCTAATTTCCATCCAAGATAATAGTTCTGCCCAGATGGATGGCAATGAAAATCATTGTCTAATCTCTGAAATGACACAAAAAGGAGATCTAAGTTCTATCGATGATAACCTAAGTTATATTAAAGAATAGTCCTTTACTCTTATGTAAAAACGAGAAAGTGATCTTCAAATATTTTGATCTCAGGACCCTTTTGTATTCTTAAAAATTACTGAGAACATCCAACAAAGAGTTTTCTGAATATTCAGCTTATATCTATAAATATTAATTGTATTAAAAATTAAACTGATAAATTTTAAGTTATTTAATTCATTTAAAATAGCAAACCAATTACATATTGACATATATAACATTTTTTTATAAAAATAAAATCAATTTATTTTCCAAAAAATGAGATTGACAGTGTTTATTAATTTGAGTTAATATATGAGAACTTTTTTCATGTTTTCTTTGTTTTTATGGATAATAGTTACCTTGGAAACTGCTAGTAAATTTCTATGGCTTTCACAGTCAGTATTGACTGTGGAAGTATTTGAAATTGGAAGGGATCTTATAAGTTAGCTAGTATAATTCTCTCCTTTTACAGAGGAGGCAGTCCAAGGTCTCAGAAATGAAATTATATGCCCTAGAACACACAAGTATTATATGACAGAACTGATATTTGAACCCAGAACTTCTAATTTTTTCCAGATAGTTGATAGTTACCTTTTATTCCTGAGCTCTCTCTTGGATCACAAGTTTTATGATTTTTGTGATCAAAGACAGCCAGAAAAGGGAGACTTCAATAAGAAAGAGAAAAGATGGGCCAAGTCCCTTCCAAGTCTTCATTTTTGTGTCAGCTCCAGTCCTCTCACCCTTTTCTGTTGATAATACATACAGAGGCATTTCAGGTTATTCTCAATAGACATTCAATTATATTTCTTCTTTGAATTCAGCCTGTTTTGTATAGGATTCCTCCAAAATCAAAATTCATCATTTTTATTCTGATTGATTATTCTGATTATAAAGCAGAAAATCCATGGTACCACCTTCTCTTTCCTTCCCAAACCTAGTCTTACTCTTAGGCCTCTGATGACCTAAGGCAAGGTGTTACCTTCCCCAAGATTTCAGATTATTTTGAGATAAATTCTTTGCAAATCTGTAAGTGAGTAAGTGTGAATTCTTGGTTTTATGCACTTGGTTCTAAGGGCAAAGTCCAAAGAATAATAATATATATCCCCTGACATCCAGAAGCTTAATTCATTATTGGAAATAACTGAGGATAAATAAATTAATAGATAGAAAGACAGATACATATATATATAGATATAGATATATTTATAGGTATAGATACACACACATATAGATAGATAGATAGGTAGATAGATAGATATAGATATAGATATAAACTAATACAAATAGGAGTATAGACCCCTGACAAATTTTGTTTATTTTCCACACTTTGTTGATTTATATAGATATAAAGAGATATTACCAGCTAAAGAAATGATTGTTTCCAGTAAAGGCAAAAAGGAAGCTGTGATCCATTAAAGCTTCCTGGGGGAAATGTTGGAGCTGAACTTTGATGGCTTAGTAAGACATCAAACAGCATAAATGAAAAAAAGGTATGGTGGAAGGGGAAAAAAAGAGGACACTGAAGAAATGGACACATTTCTCCAGATGTGGTCTGTTTGTACCTTTCTAAAATCCAGCTGAAGAACTAATCTCAGACTCCTATGGTTATTTTCCTATTCCTATGGTTATAAATGGATATTTTCTTCTCTTTGTTATAAGTGTGCTTCCTCTCACTCATCTAGTGATACCAGGGTCTATATATCCTGGGGAGCAGGAAAAATAGATTTCTTGAAAAAACCAATTCATCCCTATTTGTGTGAGGTTTGCTGACTGCTTCAGAGCAAAGTACTTAGGTACATGGGTCATATCAAGTGTCTAGAAACAGAGGGATCTAGGCCAGGGAACACTCTGCCCTGAATCTTTCTTTCTTTCCTTTTTTTTCCTTTAAGGGAAAATACTAAGTAGGACAGAAGCAATGAATAGAATCATTGCAGATTGTTCTCACACAAGACACCACTAACTGTGCCTTGTGAGACAATTTATTAATTATATTAACTCACAATCACAAAGTGTTTTAAGGTTTACAAAATATTTTTAACTGTAAATCTGTGAGTGAAGAAGTGAAAATATTATTATACCCATTCTAGAGATGAGATGAGAAAATTGAGTACATAAAGTTTGAGAGTCTTACCCACAGCCATAGAGCAAGTAAATATCAAAGCTGGGAACAATTTAGACAATTTAACTCCAAACTTAGGTGCTCTGATGAGCTTAATAATTATTTATTTTTTCTATTAACAAACATTTATTTTCTGTAGTTCCTAATTCTTGACACTTCACTGGGGGCCCATGTATTGATTTGATATTGTTTGGCCTAGGAATTTTTTCATTAATTTTTTAAAATTTTTGAGAATTTATTTTCTTTCCTTATATCTTCCCCTATTCTTTTTTTCATTAATTTTTTTAAATTTTTGAGAATTTATTTTCTTTCTTTATATCTTCCCCTATTCATCCCCCCACAAGAAACAAAAAATAACAAAAAGAAAACAAAATCTTTATAACAAATATGCATAATGAGGCAAAATAAATGCCTTCATTACCCATATCCAAAATGTGTCTCATCCTGTATATTTAATCCAGTATCATTCTATTAGGAGGTGTATATCATGTTTTCTCATTGGTCCCCTAGAATCATGGTTGATCTTTGTGTTAATCAGGGTTCTTAGGACTTTAAAAGTTGTTTGTCTTTGTAAGATTATTTTTTAAATTTTAAATTTTTGCAATTTTGTTATTCTATTTTTTGGGGAATTTTGTTGTTATTATAAATTATTCTGCTTCTGCTCCCTTCACTCTGTATCCATTTATGCTAGTCTTCCCAGGTTTCTCTAAACCCATACCCTTTATCATTTTTCATGGCACAGTAGCATTCCATTATATTTTTATGCCATAATTTGTTCTGCCATCCTTCAACTGATGAGCACCCTTTTAGTTTCCAGTTCTTTTCTACTACACAAAGACACTTTCAGAATGAGCTATGTTATCCATCCAATATATTATTTTCTCTTTTTATCCCTCCCTTTATTTCTGCCCAATTATCTTCCTCCATGATATCTTTGAATTTTTGCATATTTCAATGATGGACTATCTTCTTGCTGTATGATGCTACCCTGACACACTGTCCATTGAATACTCTTCTGTTTTAAAAAAAGGGGCTAATCTAATGAAAACTTGGGTCACAGCTGACTAACTCTCAGAAATTTTTATAAGATCATAGTCTTCTTCTTGAATTCAACTTTTTTATTCATTCCACATGCTTATACATTTAATGGAGAGAAATCCAAATCTGCCAACATAATTTCTGTCCATTCGCCACTATCTTTACCTAAAAGCTCTCATGTGATTCTTCCTATCAAAGGGGAATGGTACTGTAATGGAAAGTTCACCGGACCTAGGGCCTGGAGAATACTTATTTTTAGTTGACAACAAGGTAAAAAAACTATCTGCCATTAATCCTTTTGGTGTGCACCCCAGGATTTTAAGAGGGTCTATAAACTTGTTTCAAGAAGGAAAATACACCACTTGTTACACTAAACTTTAATTGGTATTTAGAATTTCCTTTAATTATGAATATAGTCAATAAACCATGTTTTCCAAGAATGGACTTATAGCTTTCTTCAGATTGTCAATAGGGACTATGATACAATTAAAAAAAAAACTGCTGTTTGGAAGATTATTTTCAATTATATTCAGGTAGTATCATTTGTTTACTCAAAAATTTCGAAGTATTAGTTTCCAGAGAGATTTTTATTTTTGCCCAAGGGAAGGGAACTACAACCTGTTAAAAGACAGTAGAAATTAATGGACCTTGAGGAGTAGTAAGCCAAAAGAATTATTAAGGGAGGAAGTTGATCCAAGATAAAATTTAAGTAAACCTAACAGTTTTTATCAAGGTCAAAGATAGAAGTCCACATGTCCTGCTCAGTGATGTACTGTCATAAAAATTAATCCTGGGAGGGATCTTCAAGATCATCTTTTCTTTTAGTTTCATTTTGTAGATGAGAAAACAATTCCACAATGATGGATTTATCCAAAGTTACATTGTTAATATATAGCCTAGCCACAGTTTGAACCCAGTTGCCATGGCTCAAAACTTTCTATTACATTCAATCAATAGGCTTAGTTAGGAAATTCTACCATAAATCTGAGAGCAAAATAATTTCAAAAATGGAAATGAATAGCGTAAGGAAGCCTATATGTGGCAAGGTCAGAAAATCAGCACAAAGAAATGGAAATACTAGAGTTGTAAATTATGAGATTCTTGAGAACTATTATTTGATTTTCTTTGTATCTTCAGTATACTAAATAGCAGGCTTTTTATATTTTTGACTGACTGACTGATTAGCAATTAATCAATACCAGATAAAGTATATTTAAGGTCAATGCAGTTTAATAATGCCCCCTCCTATTCAGCTGTGAGCCAAACAACCTATTCCTTTTCTCTTCTTTTTAACAGATAAGGAAACTGAGGCCCAGAGAACTAAAGATATTCATTCACAACCATACTTTAATTCCTACTTCTCCCACTACAGCGGGCTGTTTCTATTCAGTATCCCCTTTCCCTTCTATTTTTCAGCAGTTATCCAAATGCTTCCATATTCTTCTCTACTCTGCACTTGAATCCTGACATCATCTGCCTTACACTACTCTCTTATCTTATTCAGAGCTTGTTTGTCCATATCTGTTTGCATACCGTCTCCTCCTTTACACTATAAGCTATCTTTTACCTTTTTTGTATCCCCAGTACTTAAAACACTACTTGGCACATGGTAAGTAATCCATTAGGGATTATCCTCTTGCTATATGATGCTACTCTTACCCACCAACCAGAGTACTTTTCTGTTTGAAGACTGCCTGCCTGGTTCATAACTCTTCAGAGCTTTCTCCTTTCCTTTCCAAGCCCTAATCTGATCAATAAAACCATATTGTGTTAGTCATTTTTAGTGACCTACTGTGGGATACCTTCTAATTAAGAAAGCTGAATTTGATCATAGCAGCTTAGATTGAGAGCTAAAAGGGATCTCAGGGATCATGTAATTCAACCCAGTCATTTTCTCATGTGATGAGACTGAGACAGACAGATTAAGTGACTATACCCAGTGTCACACAGGTAATAAAAGAGCTCAGCCCAGGCTCAATCTCAAAGGCTCTCATTCCACACCAATACTTACTTTTTATGGAAGCGTGCCTCTTCCTTTAAAGGAAGCTTGCACAGGTTTAGCATGATGCCTTATCCAAAGGAAGAAGGCAAATTCTGTAGCTCTTGATTTAGATTCTGTAGATACCAATTAAAAGTCTAGCTTCATCACATCCTAATAATGTTTCATGTTTGTATTACACTTTGATATTTACAAAGTACTTTCCTAACAACAGGTGAAGTAGATAGTGCAGGAGTTATTTATTCCCATTTTACAGGTGAAAAGTAAGGCTCAGAGGAGTACAATGACTTGTCCCAAAGATAGTAAATAGGATTTGGATTCATGTCTCTTAACTTTGAATCTCAACATTTTCCCTCTGTGCCACATTGTTGTTCAATTCAATTTTTATAAAATAAAGTATAATAAAGGGATGAAAGGGATATACAGTGCTATGAAATCAAAGAAATGATGGAGAATTGGGAAACTTAGATTCTACTGATGGCTTTACCTTTAATCAATCTCTCTCTCTCTCTCTCTCTCTCTCTCTCTCTCTCTCTCTCTCTCTCTCTCTCTCTCTCTCACACACACACACACACACACACACACACACACACACACACCTCCCAGTGATGGTGAAAACCAGTTGTCAAAATTCTTTGCTTCTTTCCAAATGCTTGGCTATATACCTATTGAATTGTCTTTAGACCCCTTCTCAAAGCTTTATCCAGTGCCTAATATATAGCAGGTTCATAAGAAATTCTTATGATCTGTGGGTCAAAAATACATAGTAGAAGGTTGCTGAATACCTGGAAAGTCCTGGGTAAAAATAATCTAGTTGAATAGGGAGAGAGAGGTTGGACTGCTTATGGGTCAATTTAATAATATTGCAAGTTGCAGCTGCTGTTTTCATGGGGCTACACATTGAAGCCTGGGTTCATCATTACTTCAGCCACACCAACCCCTACTGGGTACAGATACCACAAACAATGCCTTTTCTTAATTGCTTATATGGAGGCTCATAAACCAGATCTGTTCTCAGCCTTTATTAGAAAACACAAGGCATTTTCCCTTTACATTTTTCCCAGTTATAATTTGGTTGAGCTCACTAAACTAAAGTATTTAATTGAAGTATAGTTATATACTTTCTTTCCCAGAAACCCTTGTTGGGGTTAATGGGCTGGCTTGTGTTTGTTTCTATACTTATCAGATCAGGGCTTTTAGGGCTGGAAGGGACCTTCAAGGTCACCTAGTCTAGTTATCTCCTTTTACAGAGGAAAAAAACTGGGACCAGATAGGTTATATGCCTTGAGTATAAGGTCACAGAGACAACAAGACATCATCTTCCTTACGCCTCTGCCTTATCTTACTCAGAGCTTGTTTGTTCATATCTATTTGTATACTATATCCTCCTTTACACTGTAGGCTACTCAATCAGGAACTATCTTTTACCTTCCTTTGTATCCCCAGTGCTTAGCACACTACTTGGCACATTAATCTTTATTTGCCTATTTCTTTTACTGTAAAATGGGGATGGTGGTAGTACCTACCTCCCAGGATTGTTGTGAGGATCAAATCAAATAATATCTGTGAAGTTCTTAGCACAGTCCCTGGTACATAAGTGCTAGCTTTTATTATTAAAGTCTACCTTCTATCCAGATAAATTCTATCTTCTATATCACCCAATCTTTCCCAAATTGTTAATTCTAGAGCATTTCCTCCTGATTATTTCCTATTTATTCTACATACATTTTCTTGGTATACATTGTCCCTTGTTTTCTCTCACATTAGAATGAGAGCTTTTCAAGGGCAGGGAATTTTGCCTTTCTTTTTTTCCTTAGTACTTACTTAGTATAGTGCCTGATACATTGTTGCTAGTCATTCAATCATATCTGAGTCTTTGTGACTTCTTGTGGAGTTTTCTTATCAAAGATACTGGAGTGGTTTGCCATTTCTTTCTCCAGTTCATTTTTTGATAAAAAAAAATTAAGGCACACAGAATTAGATGACTTTTCCAGGGTCACACAGCTAGCAAGTGTCTGAGGCCATATTTGTATTCAGATTTTCCTGTTTTCAAATTCACTCTTTTATCCATTGCACCATCTAGGTGCCTCTTTTCTGTTCTTGGCACATAGTAGATGCTTTAATAATTATTTGTTGACTGATTGATGCTTGTTTTCTCCTTGTGGCTGTATAAGAAGGATTTTCCCACTTGGAGAGTATCCATAGAAGAATATCCTAGAAGTCAAGAGGACTAAAGACCAAGATGTATAAGAATTAGTTCATAGAATCCTATATTTAGAGATAAATGACTTCTTAGAAACTACCAGATGCCTAATTTTACAGATGAGAACACTGAGGATAAGGAAGATATAGTTGATTAGCTGAAGGAGCAAAACATATTTAGGTTAATGGGAGTGAGGGAATATCTGGGAAGAGAAGAACAAGAGCTGCATTGGAACAGCTGTTACATGGGTATAGGATTCGGCATGTTCTGTTTGTCCTTAGAGAACAGTCAGGAAGCTAAGGTAGAAAAGGTATAAGTTTCAAGAGAAGAAAACCTAGGATTCATTTAAGAAAAAATAAAAGCTAACATTTACATAGTATTGTAACTCTGGGAAATAGATGGTTTTATTATCTCCATTTAATAGATGAGGAGACCAAGGAAGACAGAAATTAAAATCACTTGTACAGAATCACTAAACTAGAAGATATCTGAAGGAGAATTTGAACTCAGGCCTTCCTGACTCCCAGTCTAGCACTCTACTATGACAGCTTAACAATTAGAGTAGACCCAATTTAACATGATTTACCTTAGGTAATAGTGAGCTCCTCTCACTGTGGTGTCCCCAATAAGGACTGCATAAAAGGTTCTTAGAGAGCTGAAAGGAATTTTAGGGGCATCTACTTGTTAGGATTACCAGGTGAATTCTCACCTTGTCACTGTCCAGACAACCCGAGTTCTCACCTGGTAAAATTCATTAAGAATACAAGATAATAAGAATCTCATTCTTATGCATCTCTAACTCAAGAAAGTCTAGATGAATGAAAAGCTGGAATTTGTCAGTAATAAAGCACTTACAGAGGACCCAGCTAAAACTGTAAACATTACTCAAACTTGGGATGGCCAGAGCCTTTACTTGTTTTCTCTTCCTGTGTAAACAATAGCTACTCTTCCAAGCCTAATGCTTCCCTCTTCCTGAGCTATTTTGTGCTGACTTAAATTTGTAATGGATAAAGATCCTATGTGCATGACTTTCCATTGTTATAAGGCTCGAAATAGATGGGATAAATCCTTGGAAACCATTTTGTACAATCTCTGAACTGAATTTTGGCCTTTAGAAGAAACACAAGGTAAAAAGATTAGAAGCTAAGGAACAGTTCAGGTTAAATGCTCAGTCATAACTGATCTTTAAATGATCTCTCCACAGAGGGAAGTCATCTCTTCATAGCCAGCTCCTTTGCTCATGAGATGATTTTCCTCTTGATTGACAGTCTCAAAATTAAGGTTGTAGAGGCATTCAAATACTACTAAGATATTTTCTAATTTTTAAAAAATAATAAATAACAAAATTATTCAAATATTTTTAAATTATATAAATATTTTAAAATTTTAATTTGGGTAGCTATATTTTAAGTTTCAAACTGTCTCCTTCTCTTTCTACTCCTCACTAGAAGCTCTATATACATACATATAGTCTATATACATACATATATATATATATATATATATATATATATATATATATATATATATATATATATATATAAACATAGTATGCATACTTCTGTTTATCACTTCTTTCTCTGGAAATGGATAGCATCTTCTTTTATAGGTTCTTTGTAGTTGATTTCACTATTTAAAATACTCAGAATAACTTAGTCATTCACATTTACTCTCAATAATACTGCTGTTACTATATACAATGCTTTCTTTGTTCTACTTATTGTTCTACTTTGTTCTACTTATTTCACTTGTCTTTATTTCATGTAAGTCTTTCTGTTTTTCTAAATGTCACTCTGCTTATCATTTCTTACAGTATAGTAGTATTCCATAACTAAGATGGGGGCAACTAAGCTTTGTCTCAGGATGCTAAGAACATTTGTATTCCTCCAATTGTTTCTATGTCAGCACATAATTAGTCATAATTAGTAATAATAAGAAGCTATAAAATGACTCACTTCTTTCCTCTTGTAGCTGCTTTCCAAGTGAGCTCCTCCCAGTCTAATCCTACCAGCTTCCTTTCTTCTCTCTGGGGCCCAGCAAGTCAAACTTAACTTGTTCCAGAATCTCTTTTTCTCACGCTTGTACTCTGAGCTCTTTCTCATCCCATCACATTTCAGTTGAATTTATCCTTAAAAAGTTGGGGGAGTATTTTACATTTCTTGCCTAGGTGACAAATAGTAATTATGATTCTCAAGTCTGTGACCTTATATTGTTTATTTCTATAAGTCTTTGTAGAAAATCTGTATTAGGAAATACCCACCCTAATTAGGAAGTATTGTATATATAAAGAGTGACAGATTATGACTGGGTTTATTTCTCCATATCCTGTCTGCTCTTGATTTTGGGTCTAAGGAGAGAACTAGATTTTAATATTTCTGACATTAGTTTTGTGAACACAGGCTAACCATTTAACCTCCAGGAATCTCAATTTCTTTATTTATAAGATGGGAATAATTATACTTATTTATTTATTTCATATTGCTTTGTAAGGATCAAATAATATAATATCTATGGTGAGCTTGGTAAAGTTTAAAATGCCATACAGACATATTATAATTGTTGTGTCAACATTATTTTGGGGTTTTTTGCATTGAAATAGGAATAAGAGAACATCTAGGCTCAAATATATCTAACTCCCTCAAGACATAACTATATTCCATTTCATTTTTGGCAATTGTATTATGGAAAGGGAAAGAAGGAAAAAAAAACTTGTATTTATTAAGTGCCTACCATGTGGTTGTAATAAAAATAAGATTTATATAGAATCCACTATGTGCCAAGCACTCATGTTATCCTTATAACAATACTCGGGGTAGATGCTATTATATCCTCATTATATATATGGGGAATCTGAGATAAGACAAAAGTTAAGTGATTTGTGCAGGGCCACACAATTGATATCTGAGGTCACTTTTAAATTCTAATTTTCCAGACACTAAGCTTGGCACTCTATCCATTGTACAAGCTAGCTGGCTTTTTTTGTAAATGAAACACAAAAAATTATAGGAGGGGGAAAAGCATTAAATGGATCAGATCTAATTTTTTTATAGTGATCTATGCTTTCTGACAATGTGGTGTCTCAGAAACCAAGGGAGAAGAGAATATTTCAAAGAAGATCATGAGTTATTGTGCCACATGTCACCGAAAGAAAAAGGCAGAGAAGCTAGAAAGTCAGTGAATTTGGTTGGTAAAGACATCATGAATTTCAAGAATCTGAAGAGAAGTAGTGCTGAAGGATAGGATCCAATGAGCTAAAGCTTAGTCACATCTGTGGAGGATACTGAAGAACTGTTAGATGTGGTTCCCCCCTTTCAGAAATTAAGATCTTGTTGGACAGATAAAATTACCATGTAAAACAATTTGATCATTACATGAGACTGGAGATTATTAAGCACTAATTAATTGAGTTTCACATGTCATTACTTTTGAATGCACTCTGTCAAAAGATCTAAATGAAAAGCAGAGGTTGTTAGAATCCATTGTAACAATTTAGGATTCATTTATTAGCTACATAAGTCTTCTCTCTCTGTTTTTCATTTCCTTATTTCTAAAATGGGGGCAGTATCAATGGAGTTCTATTGTGGAGGAAGAGAATGATTAGGAGAAGAAGGAAAAAAAGAAAAAGAACAAGGAAAAGAAGGAAAATTTGGAGGAGGAGAATAAGAACAACAAAAACAACAAGAAGAGGAACAAGAAGAAGTTGAAGAAAAAGGAGGAGGAAGAAAAGGAAAAGGAAGAGGAGGATAACAAGAACAAGAAAAACAAGAACAAGAAGAACAACTTGAACCACAAGAAGAAGAAAGAGGAGGAAGAAGAGGATGAAGAGGAAGAAATAGTGGAGGAGAGGAAGGAGAAGTGAAAGAAGGAAAAAAGAAAGAAAATCATCATCAAAAATTGTGTTCATGACCTCAAAACAACTTCTATAGTAAGGTATGATATTGAAAATGCAAAACTGAAAATGAAAATTGATAAATGCTCATAGAATGGAATCAAATTTATTGTGCATATTATGTTCCAAGCACTGTCAATGAGGTTACAGAAACAAAAATGCCATGGTTTCTGCTCTCAAAGAGTTTTCCTTTTATAGGAGGAGATAAAATTTACACACCTAACTATATGCAAAATAAATACAAGATAATTTTTAAGGGGAAAACACAATTTCATTTGACTAATGGTTAACAACTACATACTGTTCCATACCTTATTAAATACATCTGAAACATTTTAAGATTCACTGAAATAACAGAAGGAAACAGATAAGCTGTATTGTTCAGTGAGTAGAGAGTTCTGGGCATAGAATAAGAAAGATCCAGCTTTAAATATTGCCTCACAAGTGTAGTATCTTTGTGTCTATAGGCAAATTACTCAACTTTTCTTAGGTTTCTAATATGTGTATGGTTTCCCCTAAGTAACTACTGAAGCTGAAAACTTCCCTAAGATTTTGGAATATCTAAATATAACAAGGAAGTTGCTTCTAAAGTCCTTTCCAATTCTCAGTATATGAGCCTTTGATACTTTTGTGTTGCACATATATACACTTTACAACAGAAACAACAAGATATAGAACACAAGTACAAATGCTTTTTGAAAAGTATGTGATGCACCAAGATAATATCAAAATGGGTTCATGATTTAGGCATAAAGAACGAGATTATAAACAAATTAGAGGAACATAGGATAGTTTGCCTCTCAGACTTGTGGAGAAGGAAGGAATTCATGATCAAAGAAGAACTAGAGATCATTATTGATCACAAAATAGAAAATTTTGATTATATCAAATTAAAAAGCTTTTGTACAAGCAAAATTAATGCAAACAATATTAGAAGGGAAGCAATAAATTGGGAAAACATTGTTACAGTTAAAGGTTCTGATAAAGGCTTCTTTTCCAAAATATATAGGGAATTGACTCTAATTTATAAGACATCAAGCCATTCTCCAATTGATAAATGGTCAAAGGATATGAACAGACAATTTTCAGATGATGAAATTGAAATTATTTCTACTCATATTCAAAGATGTTCCAAACTATTGATCACAGAAATGCAAATTAAGACAACTCTAAGATACCACTACACCCCTGTCAGATTGGCTAAGATGACAGGAAAAGAAAGTGATGAATTGTAATATTCTCTCTAAAATGTAATCTTCTCTGTAGAGGTTTTCTTGGGGTCTCTGGAGGCAGCCTTCATTTCAGTTAAGTAATCACCACACAGGTAGCCAGGGGTTAAAGTCCAAATCCTTTATTGTCTCCTTCAAAGTCTTGTCTCCTTCACTTGGGGCTTGGCTTGTTTTTCTGGAGGCCTTCCACAGTATTGGTTTCAATGGAGAAGTTAAGGAGGAGAGCCTGACACCACTTCTCTATCTTCCTTAGTTCTCATTCTGGCTGAGTTTGTCCCAGCATATATGCTCTCTCATCAAAGGTGTGAATCTTGTAGAACTGTAGTGAGTACCAAGTACATGTACTGAACTAGAGAACTGTTAAACATTATGCTAAATAACCATTGTCTCTATCAATTTCACTGACTTAGCACTTTATTTCAAGTTCTGGCCTATAACAATGAATGTTGGAGGGGCTGTGGGAAAACTGGGACACTGATGTATTGTTGGTGGTGTTGTGAATGGATCCAACCATTCTGCAGAGCAATTTGGAATTATGCTCAAAAAGCTATCAAACTGTCATATCCTTTGATCCAGCAATGTTACTACTGGGCTTATATTCCAAAGAAATACTAAAGAAGGGAAAGGGACCTATATGTGCCAAAATGTTTGTGGCAGCCCTTTTTGTAGTGGCTGGAAACTGGAAATTGAATGAATGCCCATGAATTGGAGAGTGGTTGAGTAAATTGTGGTATATGAATGTTATGGAATATTATTGTTCTGTAAGAAATGACCAGCAAGATGAATACAGAGAGGCTTGGAAAGACTTACATGAATTGATGCTTAGTGAGATGAGCAGAACCAGGAGATCATTATACATTTAAACAACAATACTGTATGAGTATGTATTCTGATGGAAGTGGGTATCTTGACAAAGAGAAGAGCCAATTCAGTTCCAATTGATTAATGATGAACAGAATCAGCTACATCCAGAAAAGGAACACTGGGAAATGAATGTGGACTACTTGCATTTTTGTTTTTCTTCCCAGGTTATTTTTACCTTCTGAATCCAATTTTTCTTGTGCAACAAGAGAACTGTACAGATTTACACACATATATTGTATCTAAGATATACTTTAACATATTTAACATGTATGAGACTGCCTGCCATCTAGGGGAGGGAATGGAGGGAGGGAAGGGAAAAGTTGGAACAGAAGTGAGTGCAAGGGACAATGTTGTAAAAATTACCTATGCATATGTTCTGTCAATAAAAAGCTATATTTAAAAAAAAGAAAAGAAAAAACCACACACACACAAAAAGAAAAAGTATGTGATGGAAATACATAAGATTGCACAGTCTTTTTCTTTTCTTTATGTATTGAAATGTTCATGGTATTGGGTTTTTTAACTTCATAATTTTTAAAAGTCTAAAAAAATCATAATTCTTCTTCTTTTCTACTTCTTTTCTTCTGAAGTTCTGCTAGATAGTCACACCTGCATGTGTGGTAACAAACAAGGTACTTTTCTAATGAGAGGGCACCTATGATGTGAAAGAAAGAAAACTTACCCAGAATTATTTTAGATATGCAAAGTACGCTAGGTAAACTTCTGAAGCCATTAGGTAACCATTCAAAAGGCACCTATCTATTTCAGGAGGGCTGCACATAGAGGCTCAATGTTGACTTGTTTTGAGATGCCAGCTTGGGTATAGCATGAAATTTTTAGATCCCTCCCATCAATAATGGGGATATTATAGACCAATTTTTCTATAAATGAGTGTAGGCTAGAAAAACTCAGATAATTTTTATGGGGTCACAAATCTAGACAGTAACTCAAATAAAATCCCTTCTAAATCCATCTCTAACTCTTTGTCTATTAGCCATACCATCCTCTTCCACCTCCACTTATAAATAGGAGGCATAATGATCTGATCTATGCTTTAAGAATAGCAGTTTGGTTATTAGGCAGAAGAAAAATTGGGGAAGGGAGATACTTGAGATACAGGGAATCTGATAGCTACTTTATCCAAGCAAGAGGTGATGTGATCATCTTTAACATAAAGTTTATGTAAAAGATAAGGAGATTAATCCTAAGATGCTTGAGAACCATGTGTAGGTTTCTCCCTGGCTTTAAGCAAAATGTCCAGTTGTCAACTGATCACTCTGCAGGCTCACTTTCTTACTACTGATTCACTCAAGAATATAAACTAAGCAACATTTCCATTTATGGCAATTTCCTTTAAAACACAAAATTCTTTCCTAGCCTGGAAAACCTTTTACTTTTTTAAACTGACTGACATTTTGCTATTTATTTCATCTCAAATAGCCTCTGACTAACTTCATTAACTGTTTATAAATGGCATCTTCTCCCAGTCATTGTCCTGGATATGAACCTTATGTTTAGAGAAAACATAACTATTCAGAGCTTTCAGTTTAATTATGTGATGCATGATTTTTGAGCTTTTGAGCCCTGAGTGATTTGGAAAAGTACAAGGTAAATCCATTGGCTCACTCTTGGATTATTTGATCTGGAAATTTTAACAAGTTAAATTCTTAAAGGCATAGTCAGCAGAGGTAGAAATGGTTCAGGATCAATAAATCAACAAGGACTTTCTGTGTGCCTGCAATAAGGATGATAACTTCCATGTATATAGAATTATAAGAAGAATGTAGTAATTTCTAGATTTTGATTTTTGGAGCCAGCAAGACCAAAATCTTAGGCTTATTTCTCATGTTGTTGTTTAGTTGCTTATTAACCATGTTCAACTATTTGTGAGATTTTCTTGGCAAAGATGCTGGAGTGTTTTGTTATTTCCTTCTTCAGCTCATTTTACAGATGAGGAAATTGAGGCAAATAGGGTTTAGTAACTTGCCCAAAGTTACACAGATAATAAGAGTTTGAGGCCATATTTCAAATCAAATCTTTCTGACTTCAGGCTCAGGCCTCAATCTATTAGAGTTAAATATTATTATTATAATTAATTAATTATTGGTAATTATAAGTGTAATTATTAATCATAATCAATTGGATCTTTGATTTACTTTTCTTAGATATACTCTGATAATGTAAATCACTAGTCATTCATCTTGTGTAACTCTTGCTGTTGACCTACTCTAAGTTTGCAACAGGAGACCTATCCAATGTCCTTTAAACTTTTGTCACTTTCAACAAGATACTAGTGGAGCCCTCAAGCCATTTTCCTATAAACTCCTTTGCTTTTGTCACATGTACCACATAGATTTCCTTCATATGTTTCCCTTATGCCATAATATACTCCTCTTCTTCACTTGGTCCTTGTTAATAACAGGTAGCAACCTAGTTACACGCATTTCAAAGTTCTCCATAATTCTCAATGTGATGGTCATTTCCATTCTTTCTGAGGTTATGGCATTTCACACTTCCAAAGAGCTTTGATTGTAATATCAGAACACATATTTCACTCAAGGTCCCTGACTTCATATTCCTCATTTGTAAAAAGAGATGTTTGAACCAACTGGATTCTGAGTTCCCTTCCAGATCTATGAACAACATTTATAGAATGATGATAATTAAATTATGTTATCATTTCTTCTGGATGAAACCTTAGAGCACTAAATGGGATTTGTAATTTGTAATTTCTAATTTCTACTTGACTTTGAAGCACCTATTGTCTGTTTATACTATCTGTCCCAGACATCTATACTTTGGGACAATCTCACCCCATTGCATATAGATATACAATATGGATAAAAGGCATTCTTCATTCACCTCATTTTTGCCATGTAGATAGAAACTACAAACAAATATTGATCATAAGAATAATAACAATAAGAATGATTAACAATAACAAAAATGATTTATAGAACTTAGACATTTACAAAGCATTTCTCTTTCAACAATACAAAATAAAAGAGATCTCTAAGTTAAGGATCTTTCAGTGCAACCAGAGAGATAAAAATAGTAAAGATGAAGCTATTAGAAAACAAAATGAAATAATCAGTCATTAATTAGTAATAACATTTAAGAAACTGGGCTTTCTGATAACTTTACTTACTGAAATCCTTTCATACAAAATCTAATTCAAGTGTTGCCTCTTCCATGATGCCTACCTTGATCCCTTAGACAGAAGTAGTCCTTCATTCCTTCAATCTCTTATTTAATCAAAATCATGTACTTATTGTATTCTAATTTATTTTTTGTTTTAATTTATTCTTACCAATGTTAATATTACTTTTCTTTCTTCTATTAAACTCAAGGTAGAGCTGGTAGTATTTTTCATTTTTGTATCCCCATCCTCAAAAACATGACCTTATACATCCCAGAAATTTAACAAATGTTTGTTAAACTGAATTGAAAATGGAAGGGAAATTGCAAAGAGATGGAAGTTATCAAAGGAGGCTCTGGAAGGAGATGGAGCTCGAGCTTGGCCTACATCCATGCTTTTGTTTCTGTTGTCTTTCCTTTAGAAATTCTAATTTCTGATAATCTAAGTCTTTATCAATAGGCAAGGCCATAACCTCTTTGAAAAGGCCATTACATCATGTCATTTCAATGATTCATGGATTAGAGATGTGTAGAAAAGATCAGAAGGGATTGTGGCTTGTTTTCTCTCACCAAATGTCAGTGCAGCTGGGTGATGCTGGGGATCAAGGATTCTTTTAAGCATGAATCATCTAGTGTGCATAAGTCCAAACATGGAGTCTGGGAAGGTATAGTCCCAGTACAGTTTAAATTGTAGATATAGTTTGTGGATTATTGTTGTTCAGTTATTTTGGTTGTGGCTGACTTTTCATGACTCCCTACTTGGCATTTTCTTGGCAAAGATACTAGAATGATTGGCTATTTTTTTCTCCAGTTAATTTTACAGATGAGGAAAATGAGGTAAACAGGGTTTAAGTGACTTGCCCAGGATCACATAGCTAGATTGGAATGTAGGTAATCTTTACACTCAATTTATTGTGCCTCCTAGATGCCCAGTTTATGGGTTAGCATGGCTAAAGAATTCATTTCCTAGAGCCCAATCTTCTAATGAGAAACCTCTCTAAAGTTAGCTACATGGAACCTTAGAAAATAGACAGTTTGTCACTAGAACAAATGGTCACAGTGTGCTAACATCCATCAAGCCTAATGTTTCACTGGTATAACCTTAGAGATCTCAAAATCACCTCTAGTATGAGTCAGTCATGTAAAAACATTTTCAAGGAGAGGCAATTACGTGAACATTAGTTAATTAAAAATAATTTCCAAAAGCACTTAAAAATGCTTTTTGGGTACAGATCAAGTTTCTGGGGGCTTTTGTCCCATCACTATTATTGGGGAGGATAGTAGAACCAGGTCAGTTTTGTATAAGGATCATAGCAATGAAGTTCAGAGCTCTTTATCATTGTTGATATCATTATTGAGTTTGGGGTTGTTTTTTGTGTATTTCCTTTGAGTTATTTTTAAAGGGAGCATAGCAACTCATGAAATCATCTCCTAAAAATAACAGAGTATTAGAGTGTTTAGAGAGAAGTGAAAAAAATGTCATATTAGGGGTCAACTAACCACATTGAGTTCCCAGCTCTAATATTCCTTGATGTTTACCTTTGACCAAGGCATTTAACTTCTGATGTCCTTGCTCTCCTTTTCTATAAAATAGAGATGAGAACAACCATATTTACTTCACTTTGATTATTGGCAATAAAGTAATTTTAAAATTTTAAATTATTATGGAAAAGGAAATTGTTATAATGATCAAATAACAATTGTTATTTTTGTATTATTATTACTCTTCAGTTAAAAAAAAAACCTTCAGAAGCAGGGTGATATAAGAGTGTAGTGACTAAGAGAGCTGGCCAAGAATATATGAACTCAAATTCTATCTCTGAACTGTAGTGGTAAATGTATACATAAATTTTTAATGTGCTGCACAGTTGTCTAAACTATCATCCATCTACCTATCTGTCTATCTATATCTCCATAATACAAGTATACATATTGTTATATACATATATGTTTATGTTTGTGATTATATATATATATATATATATATATATATATATATATCTGTTTCAGAGATAAGTGCTAATATGCACTTATGTAGAGGGAAGGAACTAATCATTGAGAGTTTTCTAATTTAATTAAATGAGAGTCAGAAATAAAAACTTTAAATATATCCAACAATATTAACTTCTTTTTTTCACCTGAAATATACTCTACATTTATTAAGACCACCCCTTTCTGCCTCACAATACTCTTCTATTTCCCACTTACACTCATTAATATTTGTTATAATGTGAAGAATATTGAGCATGGAGTCAGGAAGACTAAGGTTTTTACGCACATACACATTCATACCCCATCTTGACATACACAAACGGTGATGTTGATTAACTGTTTGAACCTCTACTATAAAACTTGAATAAAATAATATATATAAAATGTTCTGTAAACCTGAAAAGATCATCAATTAATAAGGCTTTATTAAATACCAATTGTGTGCTAAAGAATTTCTTGCATTCTGGGGATATGGAGCTCAAAAATGAAAAAAGTTCCTATCCTTAGCAAACTTATATTATAGGGAAAAACAATTTGTATGCATATAAGTGAATAAAAGGTAATTTGGAGCCTGGGGAGTGTAACAGTAGGGGTAGGGATAAAGATAGGAGGTAAGAGATAGTGCTTGTGCTTGGCTTTGAAGAAAGTTAGAGATTCTTCCAAAGATGAAGGAAAGAAAGGTGGAGGTAAGAGTGAGGAAGATGGAGGTGAGGAAGGCAGAAGTGAAGAAGTAGTGTATTTGAGATTTTGAAGACCACCTACATGTAAAAGTACAGAGATACAAATGAGAATGTTAGGAGTTTTAAGAAGTCCAGGTTGGCCAAAACATAGAATGTGTTGGGGAGTTAGATGTAATAAATCTGAAAAGATTGGTTGGAGTCAAATTCCAAATAGAGGAGCCTGTATTTGATCCCATTACTCTAAAAATTTAAGATTTTTACCTATTTGTATTGGGGATAAAAAGGCTGGAATTTTTATTTTCATCTCTGTCTATGGAGTGCAGATTAGGAACTTTTCTTATTCTCTTAACCTGAGAAGAAGAGGAAGCATATTTAATTGGGTGTGTGAAGAGATATCAGTGAGAAAGGGAAGGATTATTTGTTAAGCACATTCAATGTGCCAGTCTTTGTGCTAAGTACTTTAAAAATGTCATCTCATTTAATTCTCGCTCACAACAATTCTAGAAATTATTATCCAGAAATTATTATTATCACCATTTAACAGATGAGAAAACTGAATAAAACAAAAGGTAAGTGACTTGCCTAGGATCACACAACTTTTAAATTACTGAGGCTATATTTTAACTCAGATCAAGACTCCAGAAGCAGTGTTATTTCTCATTGGTTCTCAAACTTTTGTTCTTAATAACTTTATATAATTAAAAATTATTGAAAATCTGTCCAAAGAATTTTTGTTTGTGGGGTTATGTTTATAGATATTTACCATATTAGAAATAAAAACTAATACATTCTTTAAAAGGGTCTCAGAGTCCTCCAGGATCCCCTGGACCACATCTTGAGAACCACTGATCTATCCAATGGGTCATGTGCCTTTAGGAGAGTTTATTACATCTATCTCTCTGTGGCAGACAAACTTTGACAGATCCTCATACTTTTGATTCATGAATTGTGGATCAAAATGGGATGTTTGGTAATTTCTATATGTTCTGTAGAAAAATTGGTCTTTAGTTTTATATTCACTTAAAAAGAGAGTAAAAAAAAGAAATCATGTTCAAAGCTTTGAACAGCTTTCCTTCTACCATCATTGTTGTATTATTAAAGTGTGTCTATAAAAGTTTCTCAAATTATATATTCTTCAAAAATAAACTCATTTGTGCAGCATTCAAAACTATTTTAAGCCAGGTTCCCTACCTCCTCTAGAAAGATTGAAATCCATTGAAAAACATGAATCATAGAGGAACCAATAACTTCTAATACATGAGAGGAAATGTCGCTACTTTATAATTCAATTTTAGCTTTAAATGAAATTTAATAATATATACAGCAATCTCATTTTCTTATTAAAGTGAAGGATTTGGCTTAAGGAAGAAATTGGCTAATTGAATCGAAATATTTTCAGAGGTAAAACAATAGAAGGCATGTAAGACCTGTGTTTTATTGACAATTGGGTATATATGGAAAATTCAGGAACCATGAGTTCTTGAGAAATTAATGATTCTCCCTACTTCAAGATCTTTGCTGACCCTATCCATACCACTACTATCCAAAGATTTTGTTGTAGTTATGGTTATTGTTGCTGTTGTTTTGTTCTTCTCATTTGGATTGATATTCAGAATAAATCCCAAGGATTTATGTGCCTCAATTTTGAGTTTAATGTAGGGAAGTAAGGGCCTATTGCACCATTATATGTAGACTGCTACTGCTTTTTCATAAGATTTTCAGTTGTGGAGATAACATTGAATTTGGAGACAGATTACTGGGGTTCAGAACCCATCTTGGTTAATTACTATATTTATGCAACTTTGGATGTCTTCATCTAAGCCATTGGAAAAAAAATGGCAAAATATCCTTAGAATAGGTTATATATTGTTCAGGAAAACCTAATGTGGTTCTATAACATGCTGTATGGACTCAGGATTCCCTTCTCAATATTGACTTTTATCTTTCAAAATCTTGATTTCATCTGGCAGGAAAGATGAAAACTTGCTACATGATCCTTGAATGGATTTCAATTCTGCCATAAATATAATTCATGCCTCTTCCTGGGGTGTTTTGTAAGAAACCTATTATTTGCTTTCATAGCATTATAGATGATCAAAGTTGAAAGGAATCTCCCAATTCACTTAACCCAATCAATAATTGAGCAGAAATCCCCTCTCCAACTTTTAATTATCAAACTAAAGCTGAAAAGTTATAGGGAATTTAATGAATCTTATTCTCATGTATAACATATTCATATTTATATGACACTTAAAATGTATAGCATTTTACATGTTGTCAACAAACACTTATTAATTCTTACTGTGTGCCTTTTTTTCATTTAACAATACTTCATCTGGTAAGCTATACTAGATCTAGTTGAATTCAGAGAATCACAGAAAATAATTATATGAACCAGATGCTCATATAACAAATGAAAACTGAACCTCCCCTACATACAATCATTTCCACATCTTTTTTGCACATAGCCCCCAACCATCTTTCAGAAGCTTATCTTTGTGAAATTGGCAGCACAAATAACTGTGAGACAGATGTTATCATCATTCCCATTTTATAGAAAAGAAAAATCGAGATTCAGAAATGTCATGCAGTAGATAGTCAGAAAGTGTCTGTGGAAGGATTCAACCCTGGTCTTCTTGACTTGAAATCCAGGAATCCATCCATTATGCCATGCTGCTACCAGGGTTCTATATTAAGATTAACTAAGAGGAAGAAAAGCAATCTTCAGGTCTATTTAGCAATAATAATTGTGTCATTTCCTGAGCATTAGCAACTTCTATTCAAAAATGAATGTCTCTGTGGTCTGTTTGTTGTTTGTTTCTTGTTCCTGTTTTTGGTGCTAACTTTCATTAACTTTTCCCTGCATTTGCTCTAGAAACATAGTTCTTTCACATTCTTTGTTCAGCACTGTGATAAAACCATCCTTTGTTCTCCCATAAATCTCCTCTCATCTGCCTGCCTTCATATTATTCTTGGATTTGGCAACAGCCAAGCACACAACAGAACTATAATTTCAGAATAGGTTGGGGAAAGAAATTTAAAGGCTTTGTCACCTTGGAGAATAAAAAGACAGATCAGAATCTTTAACATCAATTCCAATTCCATAATGTAATAAACTAGATGCGTACATGCACACACACACACACACACACACACACACACACACACATGGTAACACTTACTTAACCAAGAAAGGAATTCTTGTTCCATGGAAAGATCTGGAGTAAAACACACACACACACACACACACACACACACACACACACACACACAAGATCTAGTCCTATCTCTGTCACTAATTAGGTGGATTTCATTGGACAACTCATTTATCACTTCTGATCATTAGTTTCCACATCTGTGAAATGAGAGGATCAGAGTAGACAAGCTCCAAGGTTAATTACTCAATCAACAATTATTTATTATCCTTAATGTATGTCATAAACTTTCCTACTCATTGGGATGCAAGGTCAAAATCAAAACTGCCTGGCCTCCAAGAACTTATATTTTGCAACAAAGGAGACAATGTGCATAATAAATATATTCAAAGCATATTACAATGGGAAGGCACTGGTAGCTGGGAGGTGGAGGACAGAAAAGGCCTCCAATAGAAGATAGAAGAAACTAGAAATTGTAAGAGGTAGAGATGTGAAAAGAGAACAAAGGAAACAGCGATGGGGAATGGAGCATTGTGGCTAAGGAATAACAAATAGGCTAATTTGTTAGCTAATGGTTAGCCTTATATATTGGACTATATATAAGTCTCTATATAGGACTGAGTTCTTCTAGCTTGGAGATTTTGCTATTTTAAGCACTGATTCCAGGCTTACTGGATTTTTATCACATCACAAAAAAATAGTGGTTTACTTTGGAATTACATTCTTTCTGTTGGTTTAAGTTCATGATAAGAGTTTTTTTTTTCATTTTTCACATTTTCCTGAGGCAATTAGGGTTAAGTGACTTGCCCAGGATCACACAGATAGGAAGTGTTAATTGTTTGAGATCATATTTGAACTCAGGTCCTCCTCACTTCAGGGCTGGTGTTCTGTCTGCTGTGCCACCTAGCTGACCCTATTTTTAATTTTTTTTTAAAGAAGTGTTTGAGCTTCTCTGTTGTTTGAAAGATATTATTAGATACATTTCAAGTTGCTTCTCACAATATATTTTCAAGTATATCTTTATAAACATTTTTACCTTCATGGAGATTTTTAGAGGATGTCTATGAATTTGTGTAAATGAGTCTCCATATTTGTCCATATGCTTGTATTTGCTTCTGTATCTGTTTGTTTATATACGCATATGTGTTTGTATCTGCATCTATATTTCTACATATATGTGTGTATGTGCATGCCCACATGTTTATTCATGCATGGATATACATACATGTATATGTGTCTCTGATATGTGTACATAAATTATTCAGATATTCCTACTATCAATTCTGCTAACCTAAATTCAGAAGGAATGGGCTGGTACTTGGGAGCCAAAAATGAAATTATATTTCAGCATCTCTGACAAATGAAACATAGACAGCAAGGATCATAAAAAACACATAAATCATTTTCTGTTTTCTTTCTTTTGAAAGAAACAAAATTGGGACACACAGGAGCACAGTAGATGTCCTCCAGAATCCACATGATTTGGAAAGTATATTGATAAGGATATGGAGTAAGATGACCTAGAATCACTATTGACTGCTTCTTAATAGATTTATGATTTGGGGCAAGTCCCTTCCCTTTTTTGACCTGTTTCCTCTTTTGAAAAATGATGCCCTTCTTTAAATAATAGAGCTATACATAATACATTCCCACTTTCCAGATATTATAACTAACTATAGTGGTGACCTTTTTGCCTCACTTTTAACTAGTAAAAAATCAGATTCAAGGGAACTCCTTTTGGAAGTTACTGTTTAACTATAAAACACTCTGCTGTACTGCAAAGCATTTGGAACAGGGAGTGAAGAAACCTGGATTTAAACATTAGCTCTGACACTTTCTACTTATGTCACCATGATCAGATTTTTTTCTACCTCTCTAAGCCTCAGTTTCTCTATGTATAAAATAGGAAAAATAAAACAAGCCTATCACCAACTTCACAAGTTTGTAGTGAAGAAAGAATATTGTGAATGATAAAATTATCAGCATTTGAACTGAACATATATAGCCAAGCAACTTATAAAAAGAAGCAATAATGAGGGAAGGTTGGGAAGCTGTTCAAAGATGATTGGAAGAAATCCAGCTACTGACTGGTCACTGCTAGAACTAGGAATTTCTTTTCATTAAATATCTTTTTATATTTCTTTTATATATTATATAATTATATATATACTATATAATGTGATACATAATACACACATATAAAATTAAAACATAATATATATTGTGTAACATGCACATTAATTTTACCATATTTATTCATATATTTTTAATCAATTTGAATTTATTTTCTTTTTTCCTCTCAGCTATACCATTACTTCCAGAAACTTAAAAAAAAAATCTTTGTAACAGAGGCTGTGTCTTGCTCTGCTCTGTATACTGAGTTTATCACCTCTCCATCAGGTAAAGAACATGATCCATTTTCAGTCTTCTGGAAACATGGCTTGGCATTACCTTGATTGGAACTCTATAGTCTTTCAGAAATGTTCACTTTTATCATCTTCTTGTAAGAGTACAAATGGTTCTCATGCTTCTACTAATTTTACTCTGCTCTTCTGTATTCATGTTTATCTGAAATTATGACTGTCATAATTTGTAAGGCACCATGATATTCTGTTACAGTCACATGCCATTTGTTTAGTCATTTCCTAGTTGTTGGACACCTCCCTAGTTTCCAGGGTTTTTTTTTTTTTTGCTACTATTAAATGAACTGTTATAAACATTCTTGTCCACAAGGTCCTTTATTGCTTCCTTCTGAATCTAGATCTAGTAATAGTGTCAGTGAGTGAAAGAATATTCATTGTTTAGTAACTTTAGGAGCACAATTCCAAAATGAATTTTAGAATGGCTTATGCCCTCTCCCCCGTTTTCCTTTGTTATGATTATAGAATTCTTTATAATTTCTGATTTTCTTCTTAATAATTACTTCTGGAACTTCTTTTTGTTTTGCTGATTCATTTTTATTAACTAGTTAAACAATTATTCTTCAGCAGCAGCATGATATAAACCATATAACTCCTGACAAATCACTTTCCTGAGCTCTGAGCCTCAGTTATTCCCTTTGTAAATACTTTTTCTTCTCATCTTGTAGAGTAATTGTGATAGAAATTTTTCATAAAACCTTTTTGTACTGCAAAATTAGAGACCATCATCATCATCAGTTAGATATTTGTTAAAGCCTTTCCTGGGGTTTTAAAAAAGTACATTTCTCTTATATGTGCTAGTCCCTAAGTCAGGAAGTTCTTCAGTGAGAAATATAGACTTTACTTGCCTCCAATTTGTGCTCTTACCTGTCACTGATAGTAATAATCCCTGGGTATAAATACCATAAGCCCTTTCTCTTTTTTGCTGGTGCCATTCTTTTTTTCTGGTGGGATATAAATTTCACAGTCAACCACCAAGAGGGATGATGGCTCATCTGTACCCTTAGGCTATAAGATAATTCATTGCTATAAAAATAGTCTGCCACTTGGGCAGCTGTAACACATAGAGGAAACTGAACACTGGCCCCAAGGGAATCACATTGTGAGGTGATAAGCCAGGGTTGGATTTCATAGCAATATCCTACTTGCTGTTCCTTTTTTCTCACTTTTTCCTTTCCTCCCACCCCACCTCAACCACTGACTATTCCAGTTCTAGTCTCAAACCCAGGCTTCTGAATTCAGAGCAAGAGGAATTGGGAGTGAGGGAGTAATCAATTCCCGATATGTTTGGGAGCTGTGATGGTTGGAGAATGAACAGATAAGTCATCAGGAAATAAGGCTCATGGATTGGCTCAAATAATGCCTTCCTTTTCAAAAACTAGAAAAGAATCTCACTTTTTTTTAAAGAAGCTGGGCTATTATTAACATGGTTCTAGGTGAAAGAGATCACATTTTTCCATCCTAACATTCTAGATAATTTTACCCCTCCCTCTCATTCATTCATTCTGAAAAAAAATCACAGATTTTTTTTTTACCTTGAAAAGGTCATCCAATTATCTTCTAAACTTGTTGTGATAGGTAGAAGAAATACTGGTCTAGATATAATAGAACTGGTTGAGAATTATAATCTTGCCATGCACTAGTCATATTACTTTTCCAGGTCTTTAAATCTTAGTTTCTTCAGCTAAAATTTGCATGATACCTATGTTGCTTTGAAATAAAATAGATGGTAGGTTATGAACACTGGTCTTCCTGATGATAAGGTCAGCTCTTTTATCACTACAAGGATTAGTCAATATATTCCTGGAATTCACTTATATAAACTGGACAATGTTTCCTTTGTGTGTACCATAATGATACACACAAAACTCTAATACTTTGTCTCAGAATGTAGGTGCTTGGGAAATCTCCTGAGGGAGATCATTTAGTCTTGGGAAAATTCCAAAATCAAATCCTTTCAGTAACTATTTTCTGGGGCAGTGGAAAGAATGATAAACTAAAAAGGAAAGCAATTATGAGCAATCCTGCGCCAAAGAGAAGGAAAGATGGAGAACTTGGAGGAATTGGATGTGCTGAGTCAACAAACAGAAGGACTGTAGCTGACCTCCATCCCTTCTACCTACTTCCATGGCCCAAAGACCACTTAGGGTTCTGCCTGTTGCTTTTGTTATATATATTTATTTCCTATTCCCTGCCTCTAGTGTGTTTTATTTTAGAGGCTGGAGCCTCCTTTTAAGTGATAATATAAACAAACCACAGTGAAGATCTATTGCTTTAAGGGAAAAAAGGCTACAAGACCTGAATTTGGAGACTGGTTTTACCATGGTGCCAAGGTCATTTATGTGACCTTGGTTCCATAAATCTCTGAGACTTAATTCCCTTATCTTTAAGATGAGCTTAACTAGATAGCCCTAAGGTTTCTTCCTTCTTTATCTATGAATCAATGTCTATTTTTCAGAAAGACTCAATCAGATAATAATATTCTGTTAATTTGGTTGCAGTGTCTGTCATCAATAAAATGTTCTGTGCTGGAATTTTTTGTGGGTCATCTAGTTGTCTGCAATTCTTTATGGTACTGCATGTGTCTTTTTTTTTTTTTTTTTTTGAAAATGGGGTGTTTTCCGACAGCCCGTGAGATCCACAGTAACAGCTGCCTCCGGCAGTCCTTCAAAGCATTGAGCAAAAATAGATCTATTGAAACAAATGGTTCTATTCTTATCTGGGTTCTGGAGATTCCTGTCACATGGGCAGCCCCAGCTCACAACAGACTGTCAAACAAGAGGCAGCTTGGTCTGGTAGAAAGCACACTGGACTTGAAGCTGAATATTGGCTTCAATACTCACAAGCTGTGTGAGTCTGTACAAAGCTTTTTTTTTTTTTTTTTTTTTTTTTTTTTTCCTTTAATTTTTTATTTTATTTTATAATTATAACATTTTTTGCCAGTACATATGCATGGGTAATTTTTTACAACATTATCCCTTGCACTTACTTCTAATCAGATTTTTTCCCTTCCTCCCCCAACCCCCTCCCCCAGATGGCAAGCAGTCTTATATATGTTAAATATATTACAGTATAATTTAGATACAATATATGTGTGTAGAACCGAATTTTTTGTTGCACAGGAAGAATTGGATTCAGAAGGTAAAAATAACAGTTTACATTCATTTCCCAGTCCTTTTCTGGATGTAGCTGGTTCTGTCCATCATTAATCAATTGGAATTGGATTAGCTCTTCTCTATGTTGAAGAAATCCACTTCCATCAGCATACATCCTCGTACAGTATCATTGTTGAAGTGTATAATGATCTTCTGGTTCTGCTCGTTTCACTCAGCATCAGTTGATGTAAGTCTCTCCAAGCCTCTCTGTATTTCTCCTGTTGGTCATTTCTTATAGAACAGTAATATTCCATAACATTCATATACCATAATTTACCCAACCATTCTCCAATTGCTGGACATCCATTCATCTTCCAGCTTCTAGCCACTATGAAAAGGGCTGCCACAAACATTTTGGCACATACAGGACCCTTTCCCTTCTCTAGTAGTTCCTTGGGGTATAAGGCCAGTAGTAGTATGGCTGGGTCAAAGGGTATGCACATTTTGATAACTTTTTGGGCATAATTCCAGATTGCTCTCCAGAATGGTTGGATTCTTTCACAACTCCACCAACAATGTATCAGTGTCTGTACAAAGCTTTTCACTTCATTTGGGCCTCATGTTTCTCAAGTCTAAAATAAAAATATTAAGATTTGTACTATTTTGGTGATTTAGTGAAATATTAGAGAATGTGTCTCCTATCAAAACCTAAAAACATATAACTCATACATATTTAGATGTTGTTCAGTCATTTACATTCTCTCTGATCCTTTGTGACCCCGTTTGGGGTTTTCTTGGCAAAGATACTGAAGTGATTTGCTATTTCTTTCTCCAGCTCAATTTATAGATAAGGATACTGAAGCAAATAGGGGTTAAGTTGATTAGAGTCACACAGTTAGTAAGTGTCTGGGGTCAGATTTGAACTAATAAAGATACAGTCTTCCAGACTGAAGGCCTAGCAATCTATCTAAATGCTAAAAGCCTAAATGCCTCTCTTATTTAGTTAGAATAATTGGGTTTTTTAACCCTTGAAAAATGGACAATTAAGATTCTTAAAAAAGTAGGTGCCTTTTCTAAGGTCACAATTCATTGAGTGTTGTAACTAAAACTGGAACATAGGTGTTCTGACTTTTAGGTCAATGATTTTCCCTTGTTGCATTCCACAGTTTGCATTTTCTCTTGGTAGAAGTTTTCATTGAAGATTAACAAAGTACTGTGCCAGCAGGGAGAGTCATTTCAAAGGATCATAGAGTAAGAGCTAGAAGGGCCTTTAGATCAGATCTAGGTCAACAACTTTATTTTTCAAATGAAGAAATGGGGGATAGCACCATGGACAGTTCTGCACTCCTAGATGCTTCATTTTCCAAAATGAACATTCCTTTCCAACTGATATGTTAGGAAAAGAAATCAAAAGTACATTATGTTGTTTGAAAGACAGGTGAGTTGACACTCATGAAACCCCTGTCATATTTATAATGACATTCAGTTTTCTAAAATTATGGCATATAATTGCTCTGAATCCTGGGAGAGCCATCCCAAGCCCATGAGAATCATAACAGAGACTTTCTTCTCCATTTCTGTCTCTTTTTGAATTCTTTCTTTTGAAAAAAGAAAGGCTTCCTACTTCATAAGTAGCCTATATCTCTTGGTTTGAAACTACAAAAATCTCTCTATCTCTTTATCTCTACTGAGGTTGCCACATGGAGGGCAATTCTAAATTTGAATACACTTCCCAACTGTAAACCACAACAACATCATTCCTGCTATTATCTCTTCCTCTCCCCCTGGAAAGCTTGGATTCTGCCCTTGGAACCTAAGGTCTCAAAATGGAGCATTCACATTATCTTGCCAAAACTGGGTTGTCAAATCACTCTTTAAACCATCTCTAAAACAAACCATTTCTCACTCATTTTAAATTCCCCTTTATGGATATTGTTTTTCCCAACTAAAATATAAGCTCCTTGAGCTAACTGTATTGTTCTTGTATTTACATTCTAAGCACTTAGCATTGGAATATAAGTACTTAAATAAGTGAACTATCTATCTGTCTATCTATCTATTTATCCATCCATTAGGCTTTCTGAATGTCTACAAATCAGTTGTTTGTTCTAAAATCTGTAATGTTCTCAAGACCTGGGTGCAATTAGTTGCATGCCCTATTCATTGATCTTCTCCTTCTTTATGTTATGCAAGTAATTATCTAGAAGTGAAACTTCTGCAAGGAACTGCTTTGGCTGCATTCCATAAATTTTGGTATGTTGTCTTATTATTGTTATTCTCATGGATGAGATTATATATTGTTTCTATGGTTTCTTGTTTCATCCACTAATTATTTAGGATTAGGTTATTTAGTTTCCAATTAATTTTTCATCTATTTTCCCTGACCCTTTATTAGATATAATTTTATTACATCATGGTTTGAAAAAGATGTGTTCACTACTTCTGCTTTTCTGCATTTGATTTTGAAGTTTTTATGCCCTAATACATGACAAGTTTTTGTGTAGGTTCCATGTAGCACAGCAAAAAAAGTATATTCCTTTCTGTCTCCATTCAATTTTCTCCAAAAGTCTATTATATCTAACTTTTATATTTACCTCCTTAACTGCTTTCTTATTTATTTTGTGGTTTGATTTATTTTGATCTGATAGAGCAAGGTTGGGATCCCTCATTAGTATATTTTTCTAATTCTTCTTACAGTTCTCTTAACTTCTTCCTTAGGAATTTGGATGCCATACCACTTGGAACATATACATTTAGTATTAGTATTACTTCATTATCTATAGTACCTTTTAGTAAAATGTAGTTTTATTCCTTATTATTTTTAATTAGATCCTTTTTTGCTTTTGCTTGATCTGAGATTCAGGATCACTACCCCTGCTTTTTTACTTCAGCTAAAGCATAACAGAGTTTCCTCCTGCCTTTTACCTTTACTCTATATCAGGGGTTCTCCAACCACAGCCCGCAGGCCAGATATGGGCCACTGAGGACATTTATGTGGCCCACAGAGTTATGGCAAATGGACTGAGGGGCAGAGACAGAGTGTGAGGTTTTGTTTTTACTATAGTCTGGCCCTCAACAGTCTGAGGGGCAGTGAATTGGCCCCCTGTTTTAAAAGTTTGAGGACCACTGCTCTATATGTATCATTCTGCTTTAAATTTTATTTTTGTAAACAACATTTTGTGGAATTCTGACTTTTAATTCATTCTACTATCTGCTTCCATTTTATGGGAGAATTCATCCCATTCACATTCACAGTTAAAATTACTAACTCTGTATTTCCTGTCATCTTGTTTTATCCCAGTTATACTTTTCTTTTTCCTTTCCCCCTTTCCTTCTTCTTCATTGTTTTGTATCTGACCACTGTCTCCTTCAAACAGGGCTTCCCTTTTACAACCTCACTTTCTTATTTCTTTCCTCTTCTATTTCCCTATAGTATGAAACAAGTTTGTAAACTAAATATGTCCTGATATTCTCTCTTTGAGCCAAATCCGGTGAGAATAAGGTTCACACAGTGTTCATCACTTCCTTTCTTTCCCTTAATTGTAATAAGTCTGTTTTGCTTCTTCATGAGATGTATTTTTACCTCATTTTATCACCATTTTCCTCTTCTTTCAATACAATCACTTTTCTACTCTAATTTCCTTTTTATATCATAAAAATCATATAATTTATATATAGCCATAACAGAGATACAGTTCTCAAGAATTAAATGTATCATCTTCCCATATAGGGATGTAAACTTTTTAACTTTTAAAAGAAACAGGTTTTTTTGGTAGTGTTCTGGTTTGTTTTCTAGAGGTCTTGGAGCAGCCTTCATTTCAGCTGAGTTATCACCATGAAAATAGCCATATGTTAAAGTCCATATTTTTTTATTATCTCCTTGCTTTGGGCTTGGATAGCTTTCTAAAGGACCTTGAAATGGGGACTTGGTCTCAGTGGAAGAAATGCAGAAGGGTAGGCTAGCCACGATGGTGGTGTGAGATGAAGTGAATCTGTCTGAGTCCCCCTGAGTCTATACTAGTCTCTCCCAAAGTGCAGGAAGGAGAAGAGCCACCAGGAACCTAATCAAAGGTGAAATGTGTCTGGCTCAGTTTGTCTCAGTTTATATGCTCTATTTTAATTACATCATCACAGGTGTGAATCTTGTAGAATAGGTGTCAATCTTGTAGAACTATATTAAATACTAAGTACATGTACTGAACTAGAGAACTATTAATCACTATGCTAAACTAGATAACCATTGTCTTATCAATTCCACTGAGTTAGCACCTGGCCCATAACATTTTTCTTTCCTTTTTACCTTTTTATGCTTCTCTTGAATTCTGTACTTGAAGATCAAATTTCTATTCAGCTCTGTTCTTTTCATTAAGATAAATGAGATTTACCTGTTTCATTGAAAGTCCATCTTTTTCCCTGAAAAATAATGCTGAAATCCAAATTCATTTGCCCTTTGGAATATAATTTTCCAAGTTCTTCAACCCTTAAAAGTAGAAGCTTCTAGGTCTTGGGAAATCCTGTTTGTGGCTCCTCAGTATTTCAATTATTTCTTTCTTACTGCTTGCAATATTTTCTCCTTGATCTGATAATTCTGAAATTTAGCTATGATATTCCTTGAAGTTTTAATTTTGGGGGTCTCTTTTAGGAAGTGATTGGTGAATGCTTTCAAAGGCTATTTAACCTCTGATTTTATTTCATTGGGGCAGTTTTCCTTGGTTTCTTGAAAGATGATAAATAGGCTTTTTTTTTCATTATGTCTTTCAGGTAGTCCAATAATTTTTAGATTGTCTTGCCTCAATCTATTTTCTAGGTCAATTGTTTTTCCAAAGAGGTATTTTACATTTTCTTCTAATTTTTCAATTTTTTGATTTTGTCTGAGCGATTCTGATGTCTCATTGAATCATTTACTTTCATTTGTTCAATTCTAATTTTAGTGAATTATTTTTTTCTGAGTTAGCTTTTTTTTTAAATCACCTTTTGCATTTGACCAATTGAACTTTGAAACGATTTGTTCATTTGATTTTTTTTTACTTCACAAATTATGTTTTTCAATGAATTGTTTTTTTTTTCCTTTTTGTCAGATCTATTTTTAAGGAATTATATGCTTTTTCCATTTTGCTAAATCTATTTTAAGGAGTTTTCTTCAGATTGTTTCTATATTTCCTTTTCCAAACTCTCTTGCAAAGTTCTAATTTCCTTTCCCTATTTTTCTTCTAAATCTTTTACGATCCTTTTTGAATTATTCCAAGAGAACCTTGTGAGATGGAAACCAACCATTTGGAGCTTCATTTGGTGATGTTTTGCCTTCTGTGTCCTCAAGGTTTGAAGTTTGTTCTTTTTTGTCTCCATGAAAGCTATCTATGGTCAGAACTCTCTTTGCTTTTTTGCTTCTTTGTAAAGATTGAGGTCTTCTTTTAGGTCCAAGATGAGATTGTTCCATGTTTCCTTTATAGGTGACAACAGTTTCACACTATCCTGGGACTGGTATTGCTGACTTTCTTCCTATGCTGGGTGGGCATGGCTAAGTTATGGCATAATCCTGAGTTACGCTGGGATTCAGGGGCTTACTATTTGCCTTTTGTAGTTGTGTTAAATGTCTCACAGCTAGTCTGCTGATCCATTGGTGTCTGAACCAGAACAGAGTAGCCAACTTTGTTGTATTTGTGTAAGAGCCTCCCTCTAGATTCCCCTGTACACAGACCTTTCCCCTTCTACTCCTGATGAGTCCCTGCACTGCGCCTGCACTTGATCTCCTTCTCTGCATCTTCCTTCCCTTCCCCTCCTCTCTCCCTCCCTCCCTCTTTTCCCATAATGTTTCAATTGTATCTCTTGAATGTACTGAGTCCCAGATACATCACAGAATCTCAGGTTGGAAGAATCTTTGAATACATTTTTACCTAAATGGAACTCTAACCTTTACCTAAAATGCAATTAGTCTTCATTTATTATAATCTATTTTACCCAAAGTTAAAAACTGATGTGAGAATTTCAGGTAGGACTGGTAGGTTCAGGGGTAATATCTTGGGTTGAAAGATCCTAAGATCATAGTCTGAATTGGAAAGGCTATTGGAGATTACCTAGAATATTCAGCTTTTAGCGTACAATGAGTACTTAGTAAATATTTATTCAATTGACTCAATCCTAACATCCCACAATTTGCATATGAGCAAATGGAGGAGCATAAAGGTGTAAAAACTTGCACAGGTCATGCAGATGATTAGTACCAGAGTAAGGATCTGAGCCCAAAGTCTCTCATTCTAAATCTAGTACTTTTATATTGTCCTCACAAAATACACCATATCAGTAGTTATGAATTCTGTCTATGGATCAAACTGGTCCTCTATTGGAAAATATTAATTTGCTTAACATCTCTTCATTTTTTTCTACAAAATGGACTTTTGAAGTTATTTTTTTAATTTTACCAGTCAATGCAGGCTGATATATATATTGTTTATTTTCCTTTTTTAAAAATATTTTTCTTTATTTTTCTAAAATAATTGTTTTATTTTCTTTCCTCAGAGCCTCAGTCTGACCTAAAATTCTTGGCTTTGTCAAGCATTTATGGATATCTACTAAATGTGTAGTTGACAGTAATTCCCCCAATCATCAAGGACTGTACCATGGATTGTAGATTATCTCTAGCCCTTTGTGAAACCACCTGTGTCCTATTCTCTAAGGAGTGATGCAGAGGCAGCTGTGTTGAGGACATATTGTATAAAGCTCTCTCAAAGCAGTGAATGAGGAAGAGATTTGTCTGGGAGACTGTCAGAGCTTCCCAAAACATCTTATCTGATCAATAGCTGTATACAATTTATTTGTTAAGATTCCAAATATGTCTGGTGAGAGTTTCTTGGTGGTATAAATTTAATCAAAGTTAGGCAGAAAACTGTGTTTGTGTGAGTTTGTGTGCTTTCTAGTGCATGAGACAAATATGGCATCATGTCAGTGATGTCATATGGATCACACTTACTCTGATGTGCATGAAGATAAAAAATCAAAGTGGCAGAATTCAGAATTATGCCTGGCACTTAGGTAACCTAAATGTATTTTAAAATGTTACAGTAAAATGAGATGCACAAGCATTGAAGACATAAATTAGAAATGAAATCCTAAATATGTATACATACACAAAGCAAAATGTGGGTCTAGAGCCAGAAAATCTGAGCTGAAATTCTCACTCTTCCCTTTACTCATTTGTACAAACCAACTAAGATCAATGGATCATTACTTCATCTGTTAAAAAAGATAATATTTTTCCTACTTCATGATGACATTTCAAGAATCAAATAAGTCATGCATTTATAGCATTTTATAATTTATAGGATAGGAATCATTCTGTAATTGTGTGTACATAATATCGGGGAAGGGAAGGAAAAAAGGGAAATATTTTAAAATTTCCTGATAATTGTTTTATTTGTTTAAAAGTTTAAAATATCAAGAGGCAAGAGTTAGAACTCTAAAAAATTCCTCTGACTTTGAGCCAAATAATTTTTCATATACATAACATGTATATATATATGTGTGTGTGTATTATATATGCATATATATGTATACATATATACACAAATGAATTTAAGCATAGCAATTAATGAAGATTTCAAACATGAAGAACAGAAAAATATTGGATATGAAATTATGAGCATCTATTTTACATACTTTCAAAAATTATATTTTAATTTAACACAATAATAAAACTTCCCTGTTTAATTGAGCCCCTCTTCTGTACTGTCTTCTTTCCTCTATGTGTTTTTAAAAATGGTTTCTTAAGATTCTTTTTTCTTCTATTTTCTTCTTTTGCAACATTATTGCCATTAACTACTCACCCTGGCCATAAATCTCTCCTTTGTAACAAATATTGTCAAATAAAACAAGCCAACCTATTAACTATATCTGTAAATGTATCTCATGGTGCACATTTTATCCAGCAACTCTACTCTCTTCTAAGATGTGAAAAATGTACTGTCATCAGTCTTTCAATATCATGATTTCTTATTTCAGCTCCACATCTAGGATCCTGTGAACAATTCTTTTTAACTTAATTTTAAATCCTATGATCCTTTAAAACGGTCCCTCTTCCTTCCAATCATTTCCAGGGAAATACAGTGAAACACAAGTTGAAGAGCCAGTGGGTAACAATTACTTTATGTCTTTTATTCCCCTTCATTCCTTTAGTTTTGCTGTTCTGCCCAGTATCTTTCACAATCTTTCTATCTCCCCTCCTTTCCACTCCTTTTTGACACTTCTCTTCCTCCTCTTGTCCCCTTTGCAGGGCTCTTCTTGGTGTTCTGAGTTGCAGCTTGATCACCAGGACCAGGCTGCAAGGATGGAACAATCAGACTCACCCATGGGGAGGACAGTCTCCGAAGTAGAAAGAGGGTCATAGAACAATTCTGTTTTGGAAGTTTTTTTTTTTTTGTTTGTTTGTTTGTTTTGTTTTGTTTTGGCTGCAATGCTCTTGGTACCAAATAGACAGGGAGGTGAGAGGGAAAGGGTGAAAATGAGGAACCTAAGCACTGGCAGGCTGTAAAGGAAGAGAGACAAAAGCCAAGCAGTACTGGCAAGGGACTTGTATGGGAACTGTGATCACTCATTGGGCTAGGGACAGAGGACAACTAGGAGGCCAGGAAGCAGAGGAAGCAGCAACAGGGGAAGAAATGGAAATAAACAAAACCTCCAAAAATTGTGCTTGGGAGTGGGGTAGGGTGTTGGGGAATATCTAATGACTGTGATCAAACCAAGAACAGAAATTTCATTTGGTCTGTCCTATCTCTAAGAATGACAGATGGGGAATCAAACCAAACTGGTTCATCTGCACACTGTGAGGAGAAGCAGACCAGAGGCAGAGAGAGTTTTGCTGTTTGGGGCTGACATTAAAGGCAATAATAAAATTAACCATTTTCAATTCAGCAAACATATATAAAAACGCATAGTCATCTGAGACATTGAATTGAATAAAAAAAGAATGATAAAGCTTTATTGCATGCTAACTCCCTGCCAGAATTCATACTGAGCATTGGGGATACAAATATATAAAAAAATCAATACTTCCTTGCCCTCAGAAATCTTACATTTTAAAGATGAAAGAGTATGAAACTAGAATAGGGAAACTAGAAATCAGGCCAGGGGGAAGTATAGTCAGAAAACGACCTAGAGTCCAGGGGTATACAGAGCTTGTCTCAAGACAGAGTCTTCGGTTCTGGTAAGAAGAGGATGATGGCTAGAATACAGGTGCATGTTTTGGAAATGTTTCAGAAATGCCATAGAGGCCTGGTATAAGAAAAGAAGACCTGTCTCAGGGACTTTGAACTTTTGTCTAAGAGCAAGGCAGAAGTTGTATAAATAAATAAATATAATTTAAAGTACATTCAATTTATAAGAGAGTTACAGATTAAGCACTTACGAAATTGGAAAAAAAAAAGAAGGGTTACTTGAAGCTCTGGAAATGTTGGCCTTTTTAGGGAAGCTGGGGGAGAAGGAAGGCTACCCCTGCTTCCAATTACTAAGAAAATCATCAACATTATCTACTACTCTGAGACTGATAGAGGCAGAAGATAATAAATGGGGGAGACTCAGGTTTATAGGCTTATATTTCCCAAACTGGTCTTTGTGCTATGACACTGGAATTGAATATGGTGGACGGAGGAGAAATAAAAGAGATAGGGAAGCCTTTTCATGGTAGAACAGCATAGCTGTCTTTATCTGGACAACTTTCTCTGTGTATCTGACTCTTGTTCTATTATAAGTGTGTACTCAGGAATGTCACAGTTATTGACTAGCTGCCTGAGGTCTGAGACAAAGAGAATACAATGATATATGGTAAATAGTTGCCTTGTGTTACAAGGTCTGTGGCAACTATGTTCTTGACAACACTATGAGCCTTTTCCTATTTTTGAGTGTGCTTGTGTCAGAGGGGATCTTTCTAAGGCAGAAGAAAAGGACTCTGAGAAAAAGGTAATATTGGAAATGGTTCTTAGTGAGAGCAAATATAGAGTGAACAGAAGTAATCATTTGTCAAATTCAACAAATAGTCAGGGAGGAGTAAATAAACACCATCACTTGGAGAGTAAGGGCTACAAGAGAGATATAATCTATTCATGTTCTGATTGTTTAGTCTAAGTACAGATGCCATCTTCCTCAAGTCATTCTTTTTACTGAGAAAAGTGAAAACATAAAAAGAGGGAAGTTTTTTAAGGTTTGTGTGGCATCAATGTGTATGCATATACATACATACATATATATATATATATATATATATATATATATATATATATATATATATATATATATATATATATATATATGTGTGTGTGTGTGTGTGTGTGTGTGTGTGTGTGTGTGTGTGTGTGTGTGTGTAAACTTTTTTATTTTCTATTTATTTTATTTTATTTAATCAAGACACATTTGGAAAATTGTTTTCACTTTTTAGTGCCACATTTTAGGAACAGTTTTGAAAAACTGGATCATATCAAGAAAAGACATGAAGATGAGTGAGAACAGTGGGGTCCTTATATGAGGAGGACTGGCAGGTAACCATTCACTATACTTAAAGCAAGGTGGGATAGACCTGCAAGGGACAGACATATTTGTAAGAGAACTAACTGAGTGAACTAGGAATGGTTAAAATGAACAAGAGAAGACCTCAAAGGCTACATTATAATTGTCTTCAAGGTTTAGAGTTATCATATGGGATCTGCATTAAGATTGTTCTTCTTGATCCCAGAAGAAAGAACAGGAGCAATGAGTACAAATTCTAAAAAAATATATTCAAACTATAATAAATTTACCATTAGATGAGACAAGAGAGAGCTAGACAGTTAGGTACAGACAAAGAAAAATTTCCTAAAATTTAGAGTTATCCAAAGGTAGAATAGACTACCATGGAATGAAATGAAACCCCTAGCCACAGAGATTTTCAAGTAAAATGTAGGCATGTTTGTTGAACTGAAACCAAACAAATTGGATGACTGTTTATTGGAGAATGTTGTAGAAGGAATTTCTCCTTTGCATAGGTGGGAATCAGTGACTGATGAGTTTCCTTTCAACTTGAAGTTCTGTGATTCTAAGCTCAACCCAGAAGAAAGATTAGAACCCAATGTGCTCACTTTTGCAGCAGTTACCCTGCTAAGCAATATTTGGCAAATATTTTACTCTATATGAAATATTCCTGGCTAAGGATTCTTAAGTCATTCCTAGGATCTTTAGGCCTGACAGTCAGGTGAATCTAATTGGTTTCATTGTTTAAAATCTCACACAGAATAGTTTTATAATAATAATTAAAATCAGGGCTGATATCTATGTGGTATTTGAAGGGTTATAAAGCGCTTTACAGAGAGTATATGATTTATAACTTTTAACAGCTTATATGGTCTAATTTGAAGAGAGGAAAAAAGCTTCTGGTTCCCCAAATATCTATCCATGGATCTCTGAAAATTCTTATATCTGATGCTAGTAGTAATAAAGATTTAGCCATTGACAGGCCACCATTATTTCATTTGTTAATTCAACTCAATAAGTATCCATTGAGTATCTACTCTGTGCAAAGTTCTATGTGTATGGCATAAAGATTTAAGAGATATAACTTCTGTCCTAAGGAATCTTATAGTCTGAGGTTTGAATGGGATGAGTGAAAGGTGAATATTTCAAAGAACGGGATGTCTGAGCTGAGCTTTGGATGAAAATAAAGATTCTCAGAAACTGAATGAAGAAGGAGTGCATTTCTGGCAGGAAAAATGGCTTGTGTAAATATATGGAGGTGGCATTCTAAATGTCAAATTTGGGGAAAGGCTAATGAACCAGTTTGGCTGGAACACTGAGTTCATGAAGGGAATAGCATCAGAGCAACCAAGAACTAAAATGTAGATTACTTCGAATGTCAAACTAAGGCATTTTTTGTTTATATTAAAGGCAATGGGGATCACTAAGCAATTTGAAGAGGAGAATGTCATGGTCAGACCTATACCTTAGGAAAATTATTATAGTATCTATGTGGAAGATTGGAAATGGGAAAGATTGGAAGCAGAAATATGAATTTGGAAGTTATTATAGCTAAGAAGTCATGAGATCCCTGAACTAGGGTGATATCTGTGAGCAGAGAAGATGAATGTGATAGATAGATGAGATGCTGTGAAAATAAACAAGATGACCACTAATTAAATTTGAGTGTTAAGGGTGAAGGAGAAGCAAAGACAGCCACAAAATTACAAACCTCAGTGTTTTGGAAGATATTGATGTCCTCAAATTAGGAAATTTGAAGGAGATTCATCGGTAAATGATAAGAATTTTGTTTGGAGCATGCTGATTTTGAGATTCTTACTCAGGAGAAACTTTTAAGAGAAAGATTAATGTTGCTGATAAATATTTGGTATTTATCAGCTAAAAGATAATATCTGAAGCACAAAAAATGATGAGATAGTCTCATTATAGAAAAAAAAAGAGAACCAAACACAGAGACCTGGGTGTACTCCTGTTAAAGAAGAAGCAAATGGACAGTGCTCTAGAAAGAAGAGGGGAAAGCAGTCAGATATGCTTAAGGAAAAAGGAGGTATGAGGAGAAAAGAAAGATTTGTGCTGTGGGAGCCAGAAGAGAAAAGACTGCCCATGAGGAATAGGTACTTAATAATAACAACAATTTCATAGATTTAAAGGATGAATAGTACTGAGAAAAGGTGATTATAAGCATTAGTTAGTAACCTTGATAGTATGCCACTAATAACATAGGTTAGAGAAATTTTGTTTAAAAATATAGTCAAAAACCAATTTTTGGGGAACTGTAAAATTATTGGATGGATAAGTTGTATTTTTTCAGTGAGAGAGGGAGAGAAAGAGAAGACACGGAGAAAGATACAGACAGACAGATAGAGACAAAAACACAGAGAAAAACAGAGAGAAACAGAGAAAGGAAAAGAAGGAAGGCCAGAAGGAAGGAGGAAGGCAGGGAGGGAGGGGAAAAAATGAAAATACATGATAGCACAGAAGAAGAAAGTAATTAGGGAAGGATATAGGGAGGTATATCAGAGGAAGAGATTCCCACTCAGAGGAAACAACTATAGATCACTGTGATTAGAGGAACAGGAGGTGCAAATTTACTAACCAGATGCACCAGTTGACTTAAGCCTTTACCTATGATGATGAAGTGTGATATGGATGCAGAGTTCCCTCTGCAAACAAAGGACAAGGATAGTCAATCAACTAATCAATAATCATTTATTGAGTGAACATCATAAGTGAGGCACATGCTAATTGCTGGACACACACACACACACACACAGTCACTTGTCCCCAAGAAACCCACATTCTAAAGCAGGAGACAATATATAAAGAACTATATACAAGTAAGATATATACAGATACATAAATACTGTGTAAGTGGGAGGAAATCTCACAGGGGAAGCATTAGCAGTAGGAGGGACTAGGAAAGCATTCTGGCAGAAGATGAGATTTAAGCTGAGTACTGGAGGAACTGAGAGCTCTAGAACTGACTACATACAGACAGCATTCTAGACATGGGATTTGCCAGTTCAAAGGCATGGAGATGAAAGATGGAGCTTTGTGTGTAAGGAAAGTAGTAAGTGAGCAAGGTCTCTGTGACTAAGCCATACAGTTCATAGAGGGGAGTAAAGTATAAAAATACTGGGAAAAATAGGACCAGAGAGCTTTTGCTTTTAATAATACTAATGAAGCTATAAATAATCATGAAGACCATCCAACATAACATTCCAGGTTGCAAAATTTTAGTACCTAACTGAATACCTAGAAAATCAGTCTGATGGCCAGAATTAAACAACAGAAGCTCACTATCCTTCATAAACTAACAGATGAAAAATTTCTATTCTCCAAATATAGTCCCCAAAATATTCATGAAAATTCAAGAAATAAATTGCATTAGAGCTAGAATATAATCATAAAAGGAAAAAAAAACTCTCAGAATCATCTAAACATAACCACAAAAACTTAATAATATTTAATAGATACCATACCAAAAATATTCATCATATCCAAACTATGTGGAATGAAATAATTTCATAATATAAAAATCTATCAGGAGAAATTAAAATCATGTAGGAATAGAACAAGGCTCATGTAATCCTGTCTGCTACTGGCATGGCTCCAGAGATGCATTCTACGATGTAAAAAATTATATACTTACATCCCAGTACTGTATAAATCTATCTTTCAGTTGTCTCATAACAATATTTTAGTCCCGAACTTATAAGCATATTAAATAGTTAAGTCTCAAAGTCAATAATTAGATTAAAACCCTACTTCTAATATATCAACCATGTGACCACTAGATAGTCACTTAAATTGTCCAGACCCTAGAAAACTTTGGAAATTACAGATAAAATCCAAATGAGTTGCCAATCTATATTGGTAAAGAAAATTTCCACCCTGGGTTTCTCCTATACTGATGATAACAAGCTCTTTTAATAACTTAAAAAACAGCAATTTCTCATTCCCAGAAAGTGGTTAGCACAAAGTGATTTCATATATATATATATATATATATTTGCCCAGTGTAGTTTTTGAAAACTTCTCCTAAGCATATAGAGAGGTTCTACTCTCTGTCTGAGGAAAATAGATGAAATCACAGAATCCTTGAAATATTACAGAACATAAGAGACTTATATTTTAAAAAGCTATACATATGTTATTTTCTGTGATGCACCTAGGCCTTATGAGATAGGAAAGGAGGATTTTAACTAGCCTGAATCAATCTCCAAGAAAGTCCTTACGTAGACCTAGACTTCCAAGACTGTCAGCCAGGGATTTTTCCATTTCTAACTTCTATGTGCCTGTGAACTTGTCCATCTGCTGATTTGGGATTTTTCTTGGCAGGATGTTCTCACATGTGTTGACAAAAATATTTTTCTGACATGTAGAAGGTTGGTAATTTTTAGATTTAGCAAAAAGACTCTCAAAATCTGTCTTCCCATCTTCTCTTTCCCTCTCCTCCTCTCTTTCACTTTCCCTTTCTAAATTCCCATTTCTTAAACTTTGGGGAAATGTTGACATTCTCTTCTCTAATTTTTCTATGTCTTGGGTTTGAGCCTTCTAAAACTATTTGCAATTTCCCAAAAGGTTCAAAGCTCTATCAGGCCAGTGCTTTTGAAGAGTGCCTGACCTGTTTGGTATCGAGTGATTTGAATGTGGACAAGTTATCTTACTTCTTGTGTTTACTTACTTATAAAATTAGGGTGATAATACCTTAATTGCCCATTTTGTGAGATATTAACTAGGCTGGAAAAGTTGTGGAAAATTCCATGACTTCTAAAAGCTGTTGATTCTTCTTCACCCTTAAATTTATCAGAGACTCATGGAATCCTTTAGAGTTGGTTTTGGCTCACTAAAATCCACTATTTAACTGTGAGAGAGAGAGAGAGAGAGAGAGAGAGAGAGAGAGAGAGAGAGAGAGAGAGAGAGAGAGAGAGAGAGAGAGAGAGAGAGAGAGAGAGAGAGAGAGAGAGAGAGAGAGAGAGAGAGAGAGAGAGAGAGAAAGAGAGAGAGAGAATTTATCATTATCATTATCTATTTTTCTTATCTATGCATCTATCCAAGTGTCTATCTGTCTATCTATCTATCTATCCAATATATTTATAGAAATAAATGCTCAGTTACTAGGAACATAAAGATTTAAAATACATTAAACTATTAAACACCTGGAAAGGGAAAAGAGGGAATAAATACTTTTTAAACACCTACCACGTGCCAATCATTGTGCTAAGTACATTCCAAGTATTATTTCCTTTGATTCTCACAATGAACCTGTGACATAGGCAATATTAGAATTCCCATTTTACAGTTGGGAAAACTTAAACAGAGATTAAATTACATACTTGAGTCACACAGTAACTGAGGCTGGATTTGAATTCATGTCTTCTAGACAATCAGCTATGTAGTTAGGCTATCAGTGGAAACATTAGCTTGATGGCATACAAACCAATCAATTAATTTTGATTTTTGTATGAAAAAATAGAAATTTTAAAAAATTACAAATATAAAGCATACAAGTGTTTCTATAGAAAGAATGTAATGGGTTATCATTGATATCTGAACATACAAGAAAAAAATACAAACACAGAAAGAGGGAGACAGACAAACACAGAGTCAGAGATAGAACAGAGATGAAGACAGACAGAAACACTGATAGACATATGAAAATGGAGACACACAGAGAGAAGCAGATAGAGAAAGGAAGAAAAAAAAGGATCTACAATTCCGTCATTTGTCTCCTCTTCAAAAATAAGACATCATGTGTTTTCTAACTCTTGGAGATGACACAATATGCAATCATATTTTAAAGGATTTTCCTTGTAAAATAGCCATTTCAACACTCCTTGCCCCCTGTTCCATCCAATCAAATTCTACTTAAAGAAAAACCAAGCAAAAATATCCAAATATGAACATATACATATTAATCAATCCTAAGACTCACCTTCCCCTACATCACTCCAAGATGGGAATGTGTTGCATTGTTTTCATTTTTCAAAAGATACACTTAGTATCATTTCATATAAATCTTCCCATATTTCTGGATTTTTCATATTCCTCAGTTTACTGTATAAATAATGTTTCATTTCATGAAAATGCCATGAAGATTTTTTAAAACTATTACCCAATCAATGGGCACCAATATTTTTCATATTATTTTCTACCACTAAGAATACTGTTACAATTTTTTCATATTTAATATGAAATTTTTGCTTTTGTCTTTTATTTCCTTAGTTTATACGCTCAGGAACTCAAAGAATATGAACAATTAAATGACTTTTCTTGGATAATTACTAACATATCCAGAAAAGTTGGACCAATTTATGTTCACAAACAGTGCATCTTATCCTCCCAGAACTCTTCCAATAATGACTGTTCACATATTTTGTCATCTGTTCCAATTTTTATAGTATGAGTCAAAAACTCAAATTATTTTAGTTTTTATTCCTCTCGTTATTAGTGATTTGGAGCATGTTTCCATGTGGTCATTTGCAGTCTGAAACTAATTTTGAAAAGTTTAATTATATCCTTTAATCATTTATCATAGGACAATGATTCTCAGTGTCAATTCCCTATATATTTTGTTTATCAATAACAATTGATGCACATATTTCTTCTTTTACATTGTATCTTTCCTTAATGTTGCCTTCATTAATTGTATTCATGAGGTTTTAAAAAGTAGTTAATTTAAAAAAATTATTTTGGGATCTCTATCCTTTGTTGAGTTAAGGATTTTCCCTTTAACCATAAATGGTAAAGTTACCTGATCTCATTCTCTTCCATTTATTTTTTAATGGTATAATCTTTTATATTAAGATCATAAATACATTTTGAGGTTATTATAATATATAAAATATTGTTCTAAATCTAATTTCTCACTGCTTTCTAATTTTTCCAGTAGTTTTTATCAAAAGAGAGTCCTTCTACTAGCAATTTATGTCTTTCACAAGAAACATCCATATTGAAAGCTCTATCAGAAAGAAATCCAACGGGAATAAAGCCTCCATTGTAGCATTCGTGTTTGTATTCATTTCTGTATTGCTAAATATTCCTTTCTGACAATTAAGTCTTTACTTATCTGAATTTAATATAATTTAAATGGGAATCTTATCCAAATAATCACAATCGTACTTATTCACAATTGTGATTTATCAGTCTCAAGTGGTGAAGATAAAAAAATATTATAGACCACAAATGATGTTCCAAAGTAGACTGTGGAAGGACATCATCCAATTCTACTTGCCAGATTTCTTATCTCCATGTTCAAAAACAGAAGTTAAGTTTTTTGTTTTTTGTTTTTTTAATCTGAAGTGTAGACACATTTCAAGATTTGTCTTTATTGTGTCTATGCAGGCTTACCTAAAGACAATATAAACAGGAATGATTTTCATATGTTGTTTTTTTCTGTGCCAGTTCTATGCTCACTTCCATCATCATCCTTTCCTAGAAACTTAACTTAGATAGGTTTCTAGCCCTACAATGGAGGACATAGCACAAATGTTATATTTTTTTGTCTTTGTACCCACATAACGCCAAATACATAGGAAGCTTTTAATAAAGATGTGGGTAGAATGAATTGTCTTCAAATATGTGAAATGCTTTTATGGGGAGGATAGAAGATTACATTTGTTTTATTGGAATCTGGAAAAAAGAAATAGATGTGATGAAGAGAAGTTGCAAATATACAGACACAGTCTCAATGTAGACAGAAAAAAAAATACTTCCTAATAAATGGAGTCCAAAGGTGGAATGGGTTACTTTGGGATTCCCCTTACTGGAGGTATTCAAGCAAAGTTCATGGTTTAGCCTGTTATAGTAGAACAAGCTTTGCCTTTGAAATCTCCTATGAAAAAACTATGTGACCTTGAGCAAGTCACTTAACTTGCTTGGGCCTCAATTTCCTAAACTACAAAGTGAAGATGTTGGACTAGGTGTCATTTAAGGACTAAAAGAGCCCTAAATCTATGGGCATCATTATCATTATAAATACTTTAAGATTTGTGAAATGCTTTGCAAACATCTCATTTTATCTTTACAACTATCATGGAAAGATAAGTGCCATTTTTTATAACCATTTTACCACTGAGGGAACTGAGACAGATTTTGATTAAGTGACATGTATCCAATGCTGAATTTGAAATCAGGTCTTCCAGTGCTCTATCTGCTATGCTACCAAAAATCCAAGCAATGCTTCTTCTTCCAATGAATTAGGTGGTTTCAGATGCCTCTTCTAAAAGAAGAGGCTGAAATTCTGTGATACTGTGAATTTCAGAGTATCAAAGAGTTTTGGGTAGCATTGTTATGTTGATCAGCTTAGAGGATGTTTCTTCTAAGGCAAAGATTCCTTTTTTTTAACACTATGATGCAATTTATAGTCATTTAAGTCATATTTGACTCTACCCTCATTTGGGACTTTCTTCACAAAGGTAGAGTTTGCCATTGCTTTTCCCAATTCGCTTTACCAATGAGGAAACTGAAGCAAAAGAAGGTTAAATAACTTGCCCAGGGTCACATAGTACATATCTGAGGTTACATTTGAATTTAGATCTTCCTGATTCAAAGCCCAGATCTCTATACACCTTGTAAGGCAAAGATTCTTAAGCTGTTGACTTGAACTAGATAGATATTGGGGAGTACGTGAATTTTTGGAGAAATACATTTTTATTTTTATTAATCTCTAACTAAAATTTAGCATTTCCTTCAATTATGAAAAAGGCAGCAAACCACATTAGTATTAGCAGGACCTGTGACTTTATCACACTTACAAATAATAGAGATTTTCATAATATATTATAGATTTTACAGATATCTTTAAATATTTTTCTTGCTACTTCAAAATTACTATAATTATTAGACCCACTGCTAGACATGGCTATAACATAAATTTATTTTATTTGATGTCCTGATAACTTTTAATATAATTGTTGTCATAATTTTTTTAATTTTATGTTCTTAAAATTTTTATTTGTTCTTAAAAACATTATTCTTATAAGTCATTTTCCAATTGATAAATGGTCAAAGAATATGAAGAGACAATTTTCAAATAAAGAAATAAAACCATTTTTATTCTTATGAAAAAATTCTCTAAATCACTATTGGTCAGAAAAATGAAAGTTGAGACAACTCTGAGGTACCACTACACACCTCTCAGATTGGCTAAGATGTCAGAAAGGTTAAGACAGGCTAAGATAGCAGAAAGGATAATGATAAATGTTGAGATGTGGGAAAACTGAGACACTGATACATTGTTGGTAGAGTTATGAACTGATCCGGCCATTCTGAAGAGCAGTGTGGAACTATGCCTAAAGTCCTATCAAATTGTACATGCCTTTTGATCCAACAATGTCTCTACTGGGTCTGTATCCCCAAGAGATCATAAAAAAGTCAAAAGGACCTGCATGTGCAAAATTGTTTGTAGCAACCTCTTTGTAGCGGCAAAGAACTGGAAACTGAATGGATACCCATCAGTTGGAGAATGGCTGAATAAGTTATGGTATATGAATGTTATGGAATATTATTGTTCTATAAGAAATGATCAGCAGGATGGTTTCAGAAAGACCTGGAGAAATTTACATGAATTGATACTAAGTGAAGTGAATAGAGCCAAGAGAACTTTGTACTCAGGAACAACAAGATTATGCGATGATCAATTCTGATGGAGATAGTTCTTTTAACAATGAGGCAATTCAGACCAATTCCAATAGACTTGTGATGGAAAAAGTTATCTGTATCCAGAAAGAGAACTGTGGGGACTGAATATAAATCACAATATAGCATTTTTGCCTTTTTGTTATTGTTTGCTTGCTGTTTGTTTTCTTACTCATTTCCCCCCTTTTTTGATCTGGATAATTGTGGGAAAATGTATAGAAAAATCACACATGTTTAACATATATTGGATTGCTTGCTGCCTAGGAAAGGAGTTGGGAGGAAGGGAGGGAAAAATTTGGAACATTAGGCTTTGCAAGGGTGAATGTTGAAAAGTATTTTTACATATATTTTGAAAATAAAAAGCTATTATTAAAAAAAAACACATTATTCTGTAAAGGATTCTAGATGACCAAATGGGTTAATGATACAAATTTGTAAATACTCCCAATCTAGTGTAACAACATTAGCAGAACTACTGGAGAAATCTATCCAAAATTATCAGATACTCATTTTTTTAGTTCCTCCTCTTGAGGCTTTCCCAAAGCCACAATCTAACACACATTATTATTCTATGATCTCTGCAACTTCTGGGCTGCAGTCACCTGATATCGCTATTTATTTATATCTATCAAAGTATTGATGTTCTCATCCAAATGGCATAAGTGAAAAAAGTCCATACAATGTCTTTTTTTTGAAAATTTTTGTCTATATATATTCTATATATTCCACAAATTCTACCAAAAAGATTTGCCCAATAAGCTAGAGGCCTCCCTTTAGATGTTATATTATTTCAGCATTTACTCTACTCCTGTTATCCCTTGGCCTCACTATATGACTGACCCCTATCTTTTTTTGGTCATAAACTTTTAACATTATCATCATCATTAATCACAGGACCTAATTCTATAATCTCACTGACCTAGGGAACTGTGGAATAAGAAAAATTCCTCTTTCAAGAAGGTCAGCACCTTCTTTGAAACTTGGTCTTAAAGCTACCTATAGAAAAATGTCAAACACATGGACTTGGTAAGAATTTGTCCTGGGACATTCCTAAGTGTAGCCTGAATGAGATTAAAATCTAAGTGGGACTATTTAACAAAATAAATAAAAATATAATTAAACATAGGTAATTTGTTTTTATTTAGTCTTCCTCTATTCCTTATCTTACCATTTGAGGTTTCCTTGGCAAATATATTGAACTGGTTTTCCATTTTCTTCTCCAGATCATTTTACAGATGAGGGAAGTGAGGTAAATGGGGTCATCATAGCAAGTGTCTAAGGCTGGATTTGAACTCATGATGAATCTGCCTGACTCTAGGATCAATGCTCTATTCACTACACTATCTAATTACCCAATAGAAAATACAACATTTTAAAACTAAGTCAATGTGTGGGACTTTTATGTGCAGATTAATGGCCTCTATTTCTATTTGTGTTTTACACCCAGTGTCCTAGAACATTGAAAGGTTAAGTAACTTGCCCGGAGTTTTACCACCAGCATGTGTCAGGGACAGAATCTGAACCAAGTATTTATGTTTCTAAGGCCAGCTATTTATCTAGTATGCTATATGACACTTTACACATATGCTTCATTCAAAGCACTTTAGATACATGACCCCATTTAAATGTCTGTGAAATAAATTTTCTGGGTATTATTATTCCGATTTCTCATGTGAAGAAACAGACTCAGAGAGGTCTAGGATTCAAATCTGGGTTTGTTGACATTAAATCAAGCAGGTTTTTTTTTTTTACTTCTTTGCAAAGGACTATTAAGTGGACTTTCATGTGACTAGGAAGGAAATCAGTTGCTAACTCAACTCTTTCAGTCTGCATATGGAAAACCTGGAACTCATGGAACTAAAAGATCTGCCCAAAGTAAAAAAAGCTAGCAAATATTTAAAGCAGACTCTAAACCCAAGTCTACCTGGCTCAAGTTCAGTACTCTCTACTATGCCTCTCTTGTGCTTACTGGCAACTTTTATGTCACTCTTTTCCTAGAATTCGTCATTGGAAATATGCTACAGACTCCATATTGCCCACAATGGATGGCTAGTCCAAGATTTAGTGTTTTGATAATTTTCAGTATAATTACTTTTAGAGTCATTTGAGTCTTGAATTCTCTTAGGAGTAGGGTTGTATGATTTGAGTACTACAGAGAAATTGTGTTGAGAAGGATAGCTTTTGTTCACCTTAGGATTCCTAAAGGCTCTGTATAGTTTCCCAAATTCAATACAGCCTACTCTCCTCCTCCTCTTCAATTCTGGTCCCAATTAATTGTCCATTTGTATTCCCATAGTGCATTTCTACACCCACTCTCACAGCATAGAGACCAACTTAACAAAACAATATACCCTTGTAGATTAAATAATTATGCCAGTTAAGAATAGAGGTGGGGTTTTATTCCTTTTGAATCCCTGTAATCATATATTTTGTGGTGCTATTTGTTCTGAACAGACTCTTAAGATCTTGGAAATGGTATACCTGGATATATGGTTCAACCTTGACTTTAGCAGGTAGAATTTGACTGTTGAAACCAAAGCTAAAAAAGTTTGAATCAACTCTTACTCTTAGCAAATGTGTGACTTTGGATAAGTGATTTAACTTTGTTGGCCCATAATTTCCCCATCTATAAAATAGAGATTTGGAATACAGAACTCCTGTGGTCCCTTCTATCTTTTTTTCCCATTGGAAAAGTAAATTTTAATTAAAGAATGATGAACATAGGGTTCAAATATCTTTCTAAGTTTTTATTTTAAAAATAAATATTCATTTTAAAAGTCAAATTCATCCAACTAATCAATTAAACATCCCTGGAGTGATAGTCTTAGTATAAAAGTCCCTACAATTAAAATATTAGCTTCTTTCATCTGGAACAAGAATATACAGCAGTTTGTCTAAGAAAATATTCTCCTGTTGGATTAATAAAAAACTATTAATTAGAGGAGAGTTTGACCTGGAGTCAGGAAGAAGTGAGTTAATATTCTGCCTTAGATCCTTATTAATAATATAACCTTGAGCAAATAACTCTATCTGCATCAGCTTACTCATCTGTAAAAGTAGGGAAGGTAGACACATGATCTCTAAATCAAAGATCCCATGAGACTTCATTGTGATTAAAGTCAGACTTTATCAATAACTTGGATAAAATCAGAGAAGACACATTAAATTAACTGAAGACATGAATCTAGGAAATATGCATTCTGTGGCTGACATGCTGGCTCAGAAATTATTTCAAAATGCTTAAATGTTGGATGGTAAATTCATGTTTCCTCCATTGTTTTGTGAAAGTGATTCTAAATTCCACAGTTTACTGTATAGACAAAGGTATGAGATCAATTACCTTTGGGTTCTGTGTGTATTCATACAAAATGTCGCTTCCATCTTGATCTATGTATATATGATCTATATAATATCCCTGAAAAATGACTGTCCAGCAAATGCTGGAATACTTCCAGCAATGATCAACTTCACCTGTTGAAGCATTTAGGGGTTTAGTCTAGTATAAGAAGCATTTCAGGGTAACAGAAAGAGGACTGGGTGACCCTGAAGTGAAGAAGACTAGCTCAGGTAGATTGCTATCATACAAATCAATTGTCAATCTGCATTGGTGGAGGTAATTCTCACCTCAATGAAATCACAGATCACCAAAAAATGGTGGAGTGGGGAGAAGATCATCATATTGAAGGCCTGATCTGTTTAGCCCCTGCTTCTGAGACTTCACACAGAAGATTATCATATTTTATATCCCATGTAAGCTTTTTGCATGAGTGCAATGACTTGATTAGAAGGCTTCCGGCTGTCACCAAGGTGACTGGCTCTAAGCTTTTGCCATTATCTGTGGAGTTATATAACCCAGCAAGGGACTAGAGACAGCATCTCAGTAATTAATGCTGTTGAAATGGTCTCTCTCTCTCTTTCTCCCTTCTTCCCTTGTTCTCCTCCCCTCCCCTTGTCTTCTTATTATATAGAATATTCTTGAATTAGATCATAGTTCTAAGCAAATAGAGTTTTCTTTTTAGAAATGTACAGGATAGTATTTCATAGATAGGAGGGGAAGGATTTTTTTTCTCTCTGACTCTGATTGAGAGCTGTCAGGACAGTCAGGTTGTCACATTACTGAATGGTTCTTGATGACTACTGTTTTATCTACAGAGAAGCTGGCTTATGGATCAGGGCTAGGAAAAAGGGACATATCTGGCTGGTAATGGATGGCCTCTATGTAGGCTGGCCTTTGTAGATGGTCCTTATTTACAAAGCAACTGTCAACTGTAAAGGTTAAATAAATAGTTTACTACTATGGGATGATGAATAGGCATCATGGTAATTCCCTGAATCTTCCATCAACAAAGGCATATGTGGGTGAACTGTTTAATTCCAGAACCTAACTGAGATGAAATGATTTCATGCTCTTTGAATACTGATAAATATTTTTCAAGTATCTACTAAGTGCTAAACACTGTCTGGGCACTGTGGTATACATAAAAATAATTTATTTTTATTGTTGTGATTGTTGTTAGTGACTCACATTTATAAAGTGCTTTAATGTTTATTATTATCCCCATTTTCCAGAAGAGAAAACAAAATCTCATTGAGGTTAAGTGAGCAGTTTAAAATCACAGAAGGACAATTAAAGGTAGAATTTGAACACACAAAAATAACAGTAATGAGGTTGATTATCTTATTTGGACTACACTTGAAATATTACATTTCATCCTGGGTATCACATTTTGGGAAATGTATAGACAAGTTTGTAGAAGTGGGCAACCATGTTGGGGAGAAAACAAGAGATTATATCACTTTGATAGAAACTGGGGATTTTTAGCCTGGAAAAAAAGAAGAATGGGGTAATCCCCCAATTGTCAACTTCAATTACTATAACTAATAAGATTCTCTGGGCTCTGACATGAGCATAAGGCATGAACACTTCTTTGATGGAGTTACACAATCAGTCAGTCAAAATGGGGTGTAAAGTAGGTTTGACACCTAGATTGAACCAATCAATCAAAGGCACAGTGGCTCCAATTAATGCAAACAACTAGATGCTCTCTCAAACAGAGTTGCTAACCATGGAACCTTAGAACTTATTTTAAAAATATTTTGAGAACTATATTTCAACATAATTGCTTTATTTTGTAATCCTGTGTATATCTTCTATATTTAAAATATATTTTCTAACAATGGGTCCATGTTTTTCACTACAATGCCAAAGTGGTTTCTGTCTTTCTCCCTTCTTCCCTCCCTTTCTTCCTCCCTCCGTCTTCCTCCCCTCCCTGCCCCCCCCTCTCTCTCTCTCTCTCTCACACACACACACACACACACACACACACACACACACACACACACACATTTTTAGGAATGCTTCCTCTAAGTCCTGATGCTTTTGATCAAGTGAAAACATTTCTTACATGAAGCATAGAATAGTAAATCATCCAATCAAATATATAAAGTAGATGTGAACAAGGCCTTTTGAATCAATAAATCAAGTCATAATCAGAGTGTGATTAAACCCTCAATCAATCTGGAAAGAGTAAAATCCTTTGAGCCACTGGATAAAATCAGATGATGAAAGTATTAGAATTAGTTGGCGAGAATCAGTCCCACCCCATGGGTCTTAAATAAAACTGCAAACCAAGTCTGAATCTAGTATTCTAATAGCTGCAATAGAAAGCCCCTTAAGAGTTTTTCCAAGAAGTCTAAGGGGAGAAGTAGTCAAATATTCTCTGGGGCCCAACTCACCAATGTAAATGAAAGTTGGAAGAAAGAGTCCAGAGTGGGATGAAACCCTATGATTCTTCTTTATTAATAAGTTGAATTAGATGCCTCTAAGTTTCATTCCAACTTATATTCTGTGATTCTGTGATCACAGAAAATGTAGTACTTTGCCTAAACTCTCAGGTGAAGGCAGGATCCAATCCCAGTTCACTTGATTTAAATGGAGCATTTTTTTCACTGATCCTAAGTGCTATCTTATAGAAGAAGGATTAGATTTATTTTTCTTATACCTAGAAGACATAAATAGATACAATGGGTAGGAGCTGCAAAGAGGTAGATTTTTGCTTAGCAGAAGAAAAAAATTTCTAAAAATTATAGCTCTCCCAAAAGTCTGGTCTATGAGGGGCTGTCTATTTGGGGATCATGACCCAAAAATATATTGAATAACTATAATGATAATACCATTGCGGATTCCTATAACACAATGTTTTATAAAAATCTTTCCCTGCAAGTCTGAAATGGATAGGGTAATAGAGGGAAAAACTCTGGAATTTGAGTCATAAAAGAGATTCAAATCTCTTCAATATCTGCATGAATGTAGGTGTTTTGGTATCATTTTTTTTTTGCTAAGGCAATTGGGGTTAAGCAACTTCCCCAGGGTCATACAGCTAGAAAATGTTAAGTGTCTGAGACCAGGTGTCAACTCAGGTCCTCCTGACTTCAGGGTGGTACTCTAGCCACTTCACCACCTAGCTGCCCCGGTCTCATTTTTCTTATCTCTAAAGTGAAGGCATTGCTTGCTGAGGTTCCTTCCAGTTCTAATTCATGTAATTATCTCTATTTTACAGATGGGGTTACCTAACTGACTCAGAATTATATAGTAAAATGTATCAAGTCTGGTTCTCAAATTGTCATGAATCTCATGACTGTTCCATTACAACCATGGTGTTACACATAGAGTCCTTAAGTGTAAAACCATATGGGAATGACAATAAGAAAGAAATCAAAGAAGGATGACATGTTAAAGTGGGCACTTTGGAGACTCACACTCTTGTGCTAGCTCTTCCACCTACTAAGTGAATTACCTTGAATATTTGCTTTCTACATCTTAGTTTCTTCATTTGTGAAATGAAGGGGCTGCAGTATATCTCTTAAATTAATTCCAGATCTCACATTCAGTGTGCCTATAAAAGCCATGAATAGGATTTCAAAGGATTAGCTAAAGTAGGATTCATAGAGGAAGTGAATCTTGAAGAACGGATTTTGTAGGCTTAGGATTGGTGAAATATAGGGAAAGTGCATGACTTTGGGCTAGAGTAAGCAAGATGTGATTCATTAATTGCATGTTGATCCTTTTGCCAGGCACTATTTGGAATACCAACTGAGGGGAATTGTACTTGGGGATCCATTGATTTAATTTTTGATCCACTGTATCTACGCAGCCCCTCATGTTATGGATGACTAGGTCCAGTCATCTCACCAAGATACCCTGTTATCATAACTATAATCTATGCTCTGTGACCTTCTAAACCCACTTTCTGAACACTGAAACCACATCAAATCAATACTATCTATTAATCTATTGCCTCATGGCTCTACTACTCATCTTCCCTGACACCTCCAAATCAAAATTCCCCTTCTGAGTCCACCTGTCCCCTATATATGTTGACCAATTCCATTTTAATAGAAGCTCCTTGAGGTCATAGACTATCTCTGATATGATAATGTATCCTCAGTACTTGGCCTATGGTAAATACTTACTAAATGACTTTTCATTCATTCATTTATTCATGAATAAAAGATGATGCCTGCCCCTAAGTATTTGCATCAGTTCATGTAAATTAGTCCATGTTTCTCACTGTAAAATGCAAAAGAGAGCAGGAGAAATCAATTGCTAAATTGTGTGTTACAGGCTTTCATTGCTCTAGTAATTCAGAGAGGAAAGAGTTGATGGAACTAGAACAGTCATGGGTGGCTTTACAGAGAAGATGATTAATAAGGGATAATTAATAATCATCTTTTCCTGAGATTGAATCCTAAAATCATTGACATGCCTATTGGCTTGATCCACTATTAGACTTCTAAGAGTTTATTTACTAAATGCTCTGAAAGAGATTTTCACCTCTGTTTCTAACAAATGATGTAACTCTTGCTTCTCTGGCACTTAGTTTCATCCTTTGTAGTTTAATGGAATTAAAGTAGATTATAAATCATATATTTCTAGGGCATCTGGAAGTTTGTTTACAAGGCAATTTCTCCACAATCCATCCTGTGAAGTCATCACATCTCTCCTATAAATGCTTTTCTCTCCTCTGATATGTCTCACCTTATGCCTAGAGCATTACAATAGCCTACTGGCTGGTCTCCCTGCCTCTAGTCTCTATCCAATGCAATTCATCCTTTATTCAAAGTGATCTTCCTAAGGAACAGACCTTATCATCTCCTTCTCCCACTCAATAAACTCCAAAAGTTCCCTGTTGCATCTATAAAATCCTTTTTGCCATTCAAAACTTTTCTTAACTTGCTTTCCCCAATGCAATAAGCACCTTTCCAATCTTTTTATATCCTATTCACACCATTCTGCTTGGTAATCTAGTCTCACTGAATCCTTTCTTTTTCTTACATAATTTCCGGTCTCTCTGGCTATCTCTGATACATGGATTTCTCTTTCCTCATCTATGATCCTTGGATTCCCTGACTTCCAGTCCCAGCTAAAATCTTATCTCTGATAAAAAAAAAATACCTTTTCTAATCTCCCCTAATACTAGTAATTTCCTTCTGTTAACTATTTCATATATATATATCTTGTTTGTACAAAGTTGTGGGTGTATTATCTCCCCCATTAGAGAAAGTGAATTCCTTGGAAGTAGGAACTGTTTTTTGCTTTGTATCTCTAGCATTTAGCACAGTACCTTGTACATATTAGGTGCTTAATAAATGTTTACTGGCTAACTGACTGAATCAAAATAATTTTTGATTTGCCTGAGGTGACATGACTGGTAAGAGATAAAACCAGAATGTAAATTCATATAATCTAACTCCAGGTCCATAACTCCCTTTATTTAATGACACTTAAAAAAGAAAAAAACAAACAAACAAACAAATAAATGAAAAAAAACCTTAGGATTTCTTTCAGCTTTGATATCCTATGATGCTATGAATTGAATTGACTAAAATGTGAATCTTGATCATTTTGTTGTGAAAATGAATTGATATTCATCACTAGTTAGGAAGATGTCCCTTCCCCACAAATTCTTTATTTTTTTTTTCCATTTTACAGTACCAAGTACTGAATACTAGCACTTCTTAATGCCTTATTCTCCATTCCCAGTGTGTACCCCACCCACACTTTCCCTTTAAGCTGTCTTCCTGTGCAAAACAAAAACATAAAGCACTGGCCCCTTTTTTTCTTTGTTTCAGCAGGGCCTCCTGGTTTTATGTTTATGGTCAGAGGAACTTGGCAAGAAGGGATTGGAAAGGGAATAAAGAATGATGTTGAAGAGACAGAAAGTTACATAGGTTCAAAAATATCAAGACCCCCCATTGACACAGCATATTAGATGCGCTGGCAGCAGCACAATGAAGAGAAAGCTGGGTACAATCACGGAAACCCATTTAGCAGAGTGGACCCCTATTGAGCAGAGTTGGCAACCTCAGGAAAGACACAATGTTGCATTTTCTTGGGGAAAATGATTGCACAAGAGAAAAGAGCATAGAATTGAGGCTTCATAGAAGTCAGAGGACCAAATCCTCAAGCTCCAAGTGACCTTAATGGTGACCAAATCGAACTCTTTATTTTAAAAAAGATAAAAACCTACCTAGAAAGGCTGACTGCTGGATAAGGTCACGTACTTATTAAGAGAGATTACAGTATATGAAATCTGCTTTTTTGATTTTAAATCCATTCGCCCTTCCAAAGGGCATAAGTGGCTCTCTTCTCAAGCTCATGGATCCAATGTACCATTCTTTCCACAATAGTGGACTAGTAGCCATATAACTTCTTCTTTGCACCCTCTAATGGTAATTTATAAGAATTACACCTCAAGGTACTTGAAACTATTCAATCACTGATGGGATAGAGACAGCAGGCATGAGGGGCAGTCGGCAATAGATAGATCCTTTTGAGTGACAAGCAAATGTCATAATATTCAAAAAAAGGGGAGACAAAATTTTTCATATTGTAGAACTGTTATCTTGATGCTTTTTCTTGGAAAAAATATTGAGTATATAACTAAAAGGATTAAGTGAATGATTACTAAAAGGTAGGATCAATTTATCCCAGAACAGGTCAAGCCAGGTGAATGACACTTTATTTTATAACCCCCAATTCTTTACATCACAGAGATAGTATAATACAGCTTTAGCAAGATATTTGACAAAATATCTTTAAGGAAAAGAAAAAAGTATGAGCTATATAATAATAATAAACAATAATTATAAACAACTGTCTCTCTATATGTTTTATATATGTAGATATACAAACATATATAATATACTAATATATTAAAATTAATTATTAATATCAATTATATTAATATTATCTATAATATATGATATAATAAAGAATATATATCTCTTTAAAGTTTGCAAAGTACATTAGAAAGATTGTCATTTGGTCAATCCTATGAAAGAGATAATACAGAAATATCATCCTTAGTACATCTCCCCAAATCAAGGAATTTTCCCTAGCTATCTCCCATGTGTAGATTTCTTCTTTCCTCATCTCTGCCTCCTGGATTCCTTCAAGTCCCAGCTAAAATCCCAACTTTTCCTGAAAAACTTTTCTCATCCCTCTTAATCTTTCTTTTGCTCTGCTTTCCTCTGATGATTATTTACAACTTATCCTGTCTGTCTTGTTTGTGTATGTTATGTTTATGCTATCTTTTCCATTTAACTGTGACTTCCTTAATAGTAGGCGCTTTCCTCTTTCTTTGTATTTTAAACACATAGTGTAATGCCTTGTATGCAACAGGAACTTAATGCATGTTAATTGCATGGCTCATTTTAGAGATGAAGAAGTTGATGCTCACAGAAGTCATGTGCCTTGCCTATGTTAATACATAGGCAGTATTTGAACTGAGGTGTTGAAGATTCCACTGTTAGCATTATATCAACTGTGACAGGTTGTCTTTAAGAAGATAATTCAGAAGTGATTGAATAAGTGGACTTTGAGAAAGGTGATCATTGGATTGATGTTTATTATCCTAGACAGACATATCTAGTAACTCTATGACTCAGTTCCATTGGCTTTTTTATTAATTATTCACATGACATTAATTAGTATGCTTCTTAGATATATAGATGATAAAAATATGTGGGGGATAGCTAATATCCTGGAAGATACGTAAATATACAAAAGACTCATTGTAGGATGGTGAATTTGAAGGATGGACAAAATATAGTAGGATAAAATTAAAAGGGAAAAATGCAAAGTATAAATCTCATATTTAAAAAAATAGAGTATGGAAACAGGGAGACATGTGAACAATTTATTTAACAAAAATCCTCAAAGTTTCAATGTACTACAAGTTAATATATAATTCAGTAGTGTGATACAATAGCCAGAGATGCCAGTGTAGCTTTAGGCTATATCACTAGAAGCATTGTGTCCAAAGCAAGGGAGGTATCTTTCATTTTGGTCAGAACACATTTGATATATTGTACTGAATAATTGGGAGTCACATCATGAAAGGGCATGAGCTAAATGGAATGAATCCAGAGTTAAGCAGATGCATACACATTTATGACAATGATGAGTGGACTACCATATGAGTATGAATTAAAAGAACTAGAGATAATTGTATTGTATAAAGAAAGCTTTAAGGGGATATGAGTCTTAGTTTTAAGGAGAGGATTGTATGAAATCACATAGCTGAAATTATGAAATTACATATATCTGAATGAACAATTCAAGTGACTGGAAAGGAATTTAGAGGAAACACTCACCAACCTGTTGTGGTGGTGGTTGTTCAATTGTTTCAGGCATGTGCAACTTTCTATGTTCCCATTTGTGGTTTTCTTGGCAAAAATACTGGAGTAGATTGTCATTTTCTTTTCCAGTTCATTTTATACATGAGGAAACTGAGGCAAACATAGTAAAGTCACGTGCTCAAAGTCACCTATCCAGTATCTGAGGCCAGATTTGAAGTCAGGTATTCCAGACTATAAGCTGTGATTGTTTGTTTAAACATTATATTCAAAATAAATAGTTTTGAACACAATGTTTAATGGTTTTATTTTATATATTTAATTCTGAAAAAGAGCTTCATAATATTTAATTTTAATTTACAAAGTATGAATAGATTGGATATTATGCAATGGAAAGATCAATTGGAAGTCAGAAATTCTGCCTTTCTAACTTGCTTTCAATGTGATTAGGAAAGGCTCTATCTCACCCCAAAGCTCTCTGTTTCCTCATATACAGAGACAGGATTTTGACAAATGATCTCACAGATGCCTTCTAGTTCTTACATGCTATGAATCTATGCTTTAATTGACTTTTCTGCCAAATCCCAAAATGCCTGAACCAGACCTCCTCCTTCTCTTGAGGCTTTGGAGAGGTAGAAAGCAGAGCAAATAAAAAGAAATACTGTTTTGTACAGTATGAAATAAAGTTAAGTTCTCATGACCTCAAAGAATGGTACAGACTAAGAATATAAGTCACTTTTCCAAAGGTTTAGCTAAGTTCATAAAGGGCAGGCTCATAACAAGCCTCTGAAGGAATACTAGAATGAAGGAATATATCTGTGACGTCTGAGTGGAATATGAAGGAGGGAAGATCACCATACTCTTTTAAAGTACATCCCTGGGGTCCCCTTTCAGACGGAACAGTGGGCATGGAAAAAACAGGGCCTGACCCACTGAGGTCATTTTTTCCTTCCTTTTAGAATTTTTATAAGTCTAAAAAATCATAATTTTTCTAGTCTACATCTATATTCTTAAATGAATTATTGCATTTGATTGTGTTAACCACTCTCTCCTCATGGATACTCTATCTTTTCTTGGATTCCATGTTAATACTTTTTCTACCTATCTGTTTCAGTCTTTCATTTATTCCTTAAAATGGTCTTATAGTAACTACTCAAAGATCTGGGATAATTTTAAGTATAGAAAATTCTAGTTCTTGTGATCTACTATGTATAACACTATACATAGTATAATATATACTATATATAGTATATAACATTCTACTATAACCTCATCATTTTATAGACAAGGGAACTGTATTGGAGGCTTGCCACTGGGGTCAAGCAGCTACACATATACCAGAATGTTTTCAGTGCTCTCTCCCTTACCAGTAACTATTGGATATATGGGTGTGTATGTACATATGTGTATATGTGTGTAGTTATATATATATATGTGTGTGTAGATACATACATGTATACATACATACATGTATGCATACATACATACATGTATGCATACATACATATATATAATAGCAGTCAGGAAAAAGCCAATTAAGCTTTATTAATTGTTTTTACTACAAGTCAAACAACTAGGTGGCACATTAGATAAAGTATCTGACATGGGCTCAGGAAAATTTATCTTTTTAAGCTCAAATCTGACCTCAGACACTGACTAGCTATGTGATCCTGGGCAAGTCTTTTAATTTTCTCATCTGTGAAATGAGCTAGAGAAAGAAATGGTCTGCCATTCCAATATTTTTGCCAATAAAATTCCAAGTGGGGAGAAGACTAAACAATAACAAGACAAGAATGTTGCTAAGTGCTGGGGGTGTAAATATAAGTACAAAGAAAGATAGTTTCTGCTTTCAAGGAGCTTACGCTATATTTAGGGAAGACAACATAAAATGGGGCTGCAAGAGGAAAGTAATAGAGAAGAAAATGCCTATTGAAGTAAAATCCAGAAAGTAAGAAACATAGTCTGGAAAGGAATGAAGTATGGTTGGCATAGGTCTAGCTACAATATGGAAGCCTGCATAGTAGAGGAATGGTCCAGGATGGAAAAATCCCTGGCCCTAAGGGTGAGAAATGCAGTTGGGAAGGAAATGAAGTATGGCATTTGTAGCCAAAAGGTAAAAACTGCATAAGCAGTTCCCCTGTTATTCCCCCAGGGAAAGTATGAACATAATCTTCCCTCTTACAAGAGAAATTTATTAGCCACCCTCGTTCTGAATCTTCTCATAAACTTACTCTCTATTCTACTTTTGCCCAGTTTGGGAATGATATTTTTCACAGCTGTATTCTCCAACCCTGGGGGTTACGTTAAAAATGTGCACATTTATTAAAAAATGATATTAAAAAGTATCTCTCACTGTGCCCTCCCAAACAATAATAAACAAACATTTCTGTTGCACCCTAGGCGACTGCCTACTTTGCAGCCTCTAGTTCCAGACTTGCACCATGAGCTAGGGAAGATAATGAGAACTCATTCTCTCCCCTTGGAAATACATCTTCCTCATAAATAAAATAGCATGACTGCTTAGAAAGCAGCTTTGTGGGGAAGGAGATGAATATGACTGAAACATCTTTTTTGGTAGACAGGAAGAAAGATAAAAATAGCACTGGAGTTTTAATCAGAAGAGATCTTAGTTCAAATCCTACCTGTACCATTAATGAATTATGTGACCATTAACAAATCATTTAATCTCATTGAACTTCAGTATTTTCATCTACAGTAGTACAGTGCTATATCCTTTCTCATTTCTGTCCCCCTGAGAAAACAGGGAGAGAGAACATTTCTGAGTTCCCTGACATATTTGAAATGTGAGCTAAGATCTCTTCTTTTTCATGAAGCCTTTTCCTGTCTTCCTTAATTGTAATGTCCTTCTGAATTTACCCCCAATTTATAGCCATTGGTTTATTTTACCCCCTCCCACTTCCATTTGACTGTCAGTTTCTAGAGAACATGGTTATGTTTTGGCCTTTCTTTGAACCCACAGTTCTTAGCATATTGTAAATGGTTAATAGTACATAATAAATGCTTAATAAATGCTTGTTAACTTGATTTGCCTAGTACCTACCTCATAAGGCATGCACATGCTATGAGACTATGTAAATTTGTTATTATTATTATGCATTCACATCTGATATAGATGATGAAAATGCTACTCATTTACTCATATATATTTGTATTTATCTGGGTACATAGTGTATTCAGTAAACTCCTTGAAGGCGGGGGCTATTTCATTTTTTTGTTTGGTTATTGTCAGATGATAGCAAAGCCTCTGGCACTTAGTAAATGCTTAGTAAATACTTGAGGAATAAAGAATGGATAGATGCAATGGTGTGGCCTGAAAGCCAACCCCAAGGCCTTAGGAAGATGATAGCAATAATGACTAAAGAAAAGTAGGGAGAGGGATGGGGTGGGGTAGAAGGGAAATTGGGAAGGCAACAAACATTTATTAAATGTTTACTATTTGCAAGGCATTGTGCTATGGGCTTTACAAATATTATTTCATTTGAGGTAATTTGGGTAGGATGGTATAGAGGATGGTTGATGGTTTCTAGAGTGGGAAAGACCTGAGTTCAAATGAGATGCAGAAAATGCCCAGGGTTTTTTGTCTTTAACAGAGTAACTCCAGAAGGCGAACTTGCTCTGATCACAAGAGGAACATGATGGCATGTCAGATCAAAGCATGTTCAAGAGCAGTCACAAGGGGCTTCAAGACAGAGATCCAAAAGGATGTCAACCAGGATAATAAATAGAGTGAGAGCTTTGATCCTCCCAGTCAGAATCAGCTAAAAGGCTCCTTTGTAGAGGGCCATACCAGCACAGAGTGGAAATAGCATTTTGAACTTGGCATCAGGGGACTTGGGTTTAGAACCCACTTTTACTACTTAACTGGTTGTGTGATCATTAAAAAGGCATTCATATCTCAGTTGTTTTTTCCCCATCCATGGAAAGGAACTGTTAATACTTTAATTCCTTATTTTAATCAATCAGTTGATCAATCAGCAAGTATTCATTAAGAACTTGCTATGTGCCAAGCCTTTCATAAGTCTCAGCCAAGCTGGGTTTGTAAAGATGAAAGAGAAAACATACTTGTCTTCAAGAATATTTCATTTTACTTGGGAACACATGTGCACACATAGATATCAATCTCATGGGCTTTTTGTGGAGAAAACCCCTGCTAATGCTTCTGACATTACCGAGAGGTAGGCAGCTTGGTATTATGGAGAAAGCACCCGGCTCATAATGCTGGCCACAGGATCTTGGTAAGGCATTTAATCTCTTAGTAGCCTTGGCAATTCTTTAAGACAATAAATTGCAGTGCAAGTAAGTGCTGATCATCAGAAGGGGAAATTTAATCTTAATGATTTTTGGTGTTAAATCACAGAATGAGAGAGAAAAGAAAGGAAGGAAGGAAGGAAGGAAGGAAGGAAGGAAGGAAGGAAGGAAGGAAGGAAGGAAGGAAGGAAGGAAGGAAGGAAGGAAGGAAGGAAGGAAGGAAGGAAGGAAGGAAGGAAAGAAGGAAGGAAGGAAGGAAGGAAGGAAGGAAGGAAGGAAGGAAGGAAGGAAGGAAGGAAGGAAGGAAGGAAAGAAGGAAGGAAGGAAGGAAGGAAGGAAGGAAGGAAGGAAGGAAGGAAGGAAGGAAGGAAGGAAGGAAGGAAGGAAGGAAGGAAGAAGAAGAATGGAAGGAAAAGATAACTTCATGTTTTAAAAGTGAGGGAGTGGGGATAAGGAAGGGAAAATTTGGAACACAAGGTTTTGCAAGGGTCAATGTTGAAAAATTACTCATGCATTTGTTTTGTAAATAAAAAGCTTTAATAAAAAAATAAAAGTCAAGTAATATACAAAAAATGAATGTTAACTCTTCTATAGAACTGGAAGAAGAATTTCACTATTGAATTCCCCCCTAAGTACAAAAAATAATGTTCTTTCCTTTTAGTTTGATGAGATTTGTAATGTCATTATCTTCCTAAAATTATAGACTCTTGTATTGTTTTAAGTGTTAGAGCAGAATATCATATTTTCAAAATTTTATTTTATTAATTTTTATAATTATAACATTTTTGACAGTACATATGCATAGGTAATTTTTTTTTACAACATTATCCCTTATACTCCCTTCTGTTCTGAATTTTCCCCCTCCTTCCCCCACCCCCTCCCCTAGATGGCAGGCATTCCCATACATATTAAATACCTTATAGTATATCCTAGGTACAATATATATGTGCAGAACCGAATTTTGTTGTTGTTGCAAAGGAAGAATTGTATTCTGAAGGTAAAGATAATCTGGGAAGAAAAACAAACCAAAAAAAAATGCTCACAGTTCACACTCATTTCCCAGTGTTCCTTTTCTGAATGTAGCTGATTCTGTCCATCATTGATCAATTGGAATTGGATTAGCTCTTCTCTATGTTGAAGATATCCACTTCCATCAGAATACATCCTCATACAGTGTCATTGTTGAAGTGTATAATGATCTCCTAGTGAGCAGAATATCATATAAAGAATCCTTTTTGTAGAAAGGATCATTGATGTGAAGCTAGAAAGGCCTTCTTATAGTCCAACCTTATCATTTTCATAAAAGGAAACTGAGTGCCAGGAAGGAATTAGATTTTCTAACAGAGTACTTATTTCCCATAGCATGGTCTAAAAAGATTCGAATTTGAATTCTTACGCTATTCCATGTTCTTTATTGGACATTGGACAAGTCACTTAATCTCTGGGTAAAGTGATAGAGGGATTAGATGATCTCTAAGGTCCCTTTCAATTCTGAATTCTAGGAACCTATGAATAAATGTGCTATAACAATACTGGACATTATTCTTATTACCAGGAAAGTAAATTTTATGTTGCAAAAGTTGTTGTATAGGTCTAATTAAAGCAGAATGTCCTGCCAGATGTTATAGGAGGCACAAAGTTTAGAAAAGATTTGTCTCTCCCTTCATAGAATTTGGGATTTAATTGGGGAAAGGAACACCAACGTGAAAGACTATAATTCATAATCAGGAAAAATTTATTAGGCATCTGCTATATATTAGACACTGTGATGGACACTTTGTCTTTTCACTAAAAATAAGAAGTTCATTAAAAAAAGTAAAAATAAGGTCTCTTGTGAAGTTCCAAGTGGGAACATGGAGAAGGAAGTGCAGGACCTAAAAATGATCACATTTGAATTGATTATTAAAAGATTGAAAAGGAACTCAACAGAGTAGAAAAACCTATAACTAAGGAAGAGCACAATCAAATGTACAAGTGGGAAAATAAAGGACATGTTTAAACGGAGAGGAAATTAATGCATCTTGGTATGTGAGATTTATACTAAATGATCTCTAATGTCCCTTGCAGCTCTAAATGTTGCTGACATTATTGTAAAGCAGAGTGAGGTCAAGGGAAGGTTGTAATCTAAATTGAGGAATTCCTGTATTTCATATTCAAATTCGATTTTTTTCTTTGAGTGCCTACTCAGTGCACTATACTAGAGGATTGCAGAAGAAAGATACTGTCCTCTTACAGTTTCCATTTTTACTTCCTAGTGATATGACACAGAAAACAATAATGTACAATAGCATATGGTAAGTGTATTGGACTGGTGGAAATGAGGGAGAAAAGGACATCAGGAAAGACTCCACCCAGAAGATGGACTTTGACTCAAATGTCTGACAACAGATAGGATTCAATAACTGAGGAAGAAAAGAAGGGGCATCCAAGGCCAAGTCACACAAGTGGTAAAGTGAAGACTATGGGATCACGGATTTAGAGAATAGAGGCTCCTTGGAGGTAACTGAATACACAAATGAAGAAACAGTTTCCTAGAGACTTTAAGTGATTTCCCTAGTGTCACAGAGATAGTTAGTACTGGAGGCAAATTGGAACCTGACTTCAAGTCCTGAGATCTTTTTGTCACATCATGCTATTTGGGGAAGGGGAGTAGTCCAGTATGGCTGGAGCTTAGAGTTGGAGGGGAGAGACGGGGAGGAGGGGCAGAGTAAGAGATAATGAGGAGAGGGAATCTACCTATCATTTCTTTGGTCTAGGAAATTCCCACATTATCTACTCAGTCAAGTTCAGACTTTTTGTCTAATGTTCAAGGTCCTCTCATCATCATAATTTTCCAAATCTGTTTTATATTGAGATGATATAATGGATGGATGGCCTAGGAGATATGGATTTCAGTCCTGCTTCTGCTGACACATATTAATTCTGTGACCTTGGGCAAGACATTTAACCTCTTTGTGTCCCTTCCAATTCTCTGAGACTATAAGTTTCAGAGAAGGTTGATATTGGTAGAAAACAATTTCATTGCCTGCAGGTTGAGTATACTAGTTAAAAAAACAAACAAACAAACAAAAAAAAACAGGTCAAGTATTTATCCCTGTTTCTATCCATATCTCTAACTTTATCCATATTTCTATGCTATCTCTATAGATTTCAAGTATATGTGATATAAAACAGCCAAATATAAAGAAGATAGAAGAAAGGAAGTCTGTTGTTGAATTACTAATTGTTAAAAGCAGAATTTCAGTTGTTTTCCAGTAGTTCTATTGGATATAATGCTGCCACTGTCATGCTGAGTATACCACAGCAGGGGAATAAGTACTCTAGTGGGATAAATTAGTGAATTAAATTAATTATGGCAGAGAGCCACATTATGTTGGGAAGAGGCAGATATAATAGAAGTCTTTACAAGAGTGTTGAATTAAACCACATAAAAGATTGCTCCAAATCACTAATGAGAAGCAAAACAATTCTGAGGTTTCAAATTTACACTCAACAAATTGACAAAGATAAGAAAAAATGAAAATAGCCAGTGTTGGAGGGGCTGTGGGAAAACAGGCACATTAAGGCACTATTGGTGGAAACTATGATTTGGCTTAACTATTCTGGCAAAAAAAATTTAGAATTAAACTAAAGAAATGACTACAGTGTGCATATCCTTTGACCTAAAAGTCTTACTGCTAGCTAGGAATGTGGCCTAAGGAGGTCAGAGACAGAAAGAATGTTTCATTACAGCAAAATATTCATAATAGAAAAGAAATGGAAATAAAATAGGTAACTATGGATTTGGGAATGACTAAGAAAATGCATTACATGAATTCAGAGGAATATCACTGAATTGTATATAAAGAAGTTGAGTCAAAGAAACATGAAAAGAAAGAACTAGTATATTGGGAGACAATTAGCATCATGTAAATATATACAATGAGTATAACAATTTAATTAGGAAGAAAAATCAAAATTAGCTGAAGATTTTAATTAGAATTATCAAGTAAAGAAGGCAATACAAGTTGAAAAATGCAACCCCTTATTCTTTGAAGAAGTAGGAAAGCATGGATATGAAATTAAGCAATACATCAAATATAGTTAATTTGTTAGTTGGCTTTGTTGAAATACTGTTCTCTACTTCTTTGCCTATTTAATTTTGATTTCAATTTTGCTTAAGGGAGAAAACAGGAATGTATTTGAAAGTGAATGCAATATTAAAACAAAAAAGCATCAATAAGTTTAAAGGAGGGTAAATTAAGAAATGAGCAAACAAGTATTGAAGAACAATTTTCTACATAATAAAAATTTGCATTTCTAGAAAATTTTATCATACACTTTGTCAAAATTCAATGAGGTTGTGCATTATTATCATCATGAGGAAATTGAAAGTCAGAGAGATTAATAAATTTATCCCATCATACATCCTAGAAATTTTGTTTTCCCCATTTAATAGTAGTTTGTTTTTTTCCCAATTACATCTAAGGATAGTTTTCAACATTCACTTTGATGATATTTAAGTTCCAATTTCATATATCCCTCCCTGCCTTCTCACTTCCCTTCCTGAAATGGCGTGCCATATTATATAGGTTATAAATGTACAATCATATTAAAATATTTTCACATTAGTCAAGTGAAAGAATAATTAAAATAAAATGGAAAAGCCATAAGTATGAAAAAACAAAACAGAGTAAAAATATTATGCTTTGGTCTACATTCACACTCTGTAGTCCTTTATTCTGGATGGGGATAACATTTTCCATCACAAATCTTTTGCAATTGTCTTAGATCTTTGTATTGCTGAGAAGATCTAAGTAAGTCAAAGTTGATCATTGCACAGTACAGCTTTTGCTGTACACAGTGTTCTCCTGGTTCTTCTCACTTCACTTAGCATCAGTTCATATAAGTTATTCCAGGTTTGTAATATTATAGTTAACATCTGAATTCAGGTCATTAATACTCAAACCAATCTGACCTATTTTAAGAACTCCTGATATAGACTATAGGAAGATGAGAGCAGGTTAACAGTTTGTTAAGTAAAGGAATTTAAACATGAATTAGCTCAATCCTAGGTATTCATGTATTCTTGATTTAGTTCATTATGCCTAGCATTATCCTTGAGCTTGATGCTTCTTTATAAACTTGTCCTCTGAAATCATTCTACCTCATTTCAACTGTCTCCACAGTTCCCCTAGTAGGTTACAACAAAGGATGCCATTTAGGAAGCCTTCATCAATTTTCCTTAATTCTGATGTCTTTCTTTTTTTAAGTTATTTCATATTTATCCTGATATATCTCTTGCTTTCTATGTATTTGTTTTTTATGTTGTTCCCTAATGAATTGTAAATTCCTTGAGATGAGGAACTATTTATTTTTGCCTCTTTTTGTATCCCCATAACTTAGCACATAGCCTGATACATAGTAGGTGCTTGATAAATATTGATTGATTGTTGGTTTCTGTGTTGGTAGCAAATTATGCTAATCTTTCCTCTTAAAACATTACTTTTATGGTAGGCTCTGACATTAGTGATATCTAAGGCTATAGAAGGCTATAGAAGCTAAATTACTAGTTTGATTCCTGGCTATTCCATAAATCCACAGTCAGATGCTTGGAAAAGCAGCTTTCCTCTTGAGGTTATTGTCTCATTCAAAGCCACATAATAATATAATTTTAATAGCATAGAATAAAATGTTCTGTATATATATACATATATCAGTATTCCTTGTGGGGGAGAAGCACGATTATAATATGTCAGGTGTGGTTAAGTATAGTTTTGTTCCCCTCCCCAACTGTAAGGAAAAAAAAATCTAAATTTAAAAGAGAAATAACCACCTCAGGCTATCACATAAAACTGAATATTGCCCCCCATGATACACTGGAGCAAAATGCTGAGGCAGCACTTTTCCTTTAAGGACTTCCTTTTCAGGCACTTGGGAATTTCTTCATAAAGATGCTGCTTTGGGCAAAATTGTCTCTTACTTTTTCTTCAAGAGAAATGGCTTATTGAAAATATATGTAGCCATCCACTGAGCAACTGGGGAGAGAATATTTATTTTTCAGACTTATTAAAAGTTTGCCATTGCCCAGAGGTTTCTGGGCATGTGTACAAGAATATGAAAATGGAACAGAGATGGTATCTGTAACAGCAGTAGGCCTCTCTTTAAAATAACTGAGGGCTCTAGGCCATAACAGACAGAACTCATTTTCTTTGAGTCCTTAAGAATAACAGTTTTTAATCATAAATATCTAGAAATCTTGCTCTGCCACAGAAACTATTCTTTCTTATTATTTACAATAAATAAAAAAATTTGATTCAGACCTGTGATTTCAACTAAGTAATGAGTTCCCAGTGTGGAAATAGCTCCCATACAGATTACCATCTTATCTGTAAATTATAATCTTAGAGAGTTGCCAGAGATATTAAGAAGTGACTGGTTTCATGCCCAGAAGGTTTCAGAATTGGAATTGGAATATAAGTTTTCCTGGTCCTCTATTCAAGACAACATGCTGCTTTTCAAAAATAGCACATAGGTTGTTGTCTTTATAAAGATAACTTTGAGTTCTTATGATCCTCACAACAATCTTGAGAAGTAAATAGTACTGTTGTTCAGCCATGTCCGACTCTTAATAACCCATTTGAGATTTGCCTGGCAAAGATACTAGACTAGTTTGCCATTTCCTTTTCCAGCTCATTTTAAAGATGAGAGAATTGGTGCAAATAGGGTTAAATGACTTTTCCAGCATCGCACAGCTAGTAAATTCTGAGGCCCAATTTTAATCTAAGAAGATGAGTTTTCCTGATTCCAAGCACCTAGTTGCTCTTGTAAATATTTATCTTGTATTATTTATCTGGCCAAAGTTACAGATGTTATAGATGGGACAAAACCTCAAATTAGCCAGCCTGCTACTCTTCTGACATTTGCAACAAGCCACACTGAAGTCTATGGGTTCTTAAAATTTACTCTCAGAGAGCTTTGTTTAAATTCTACCTCATCCTAGAGATGCCCAGAGATCAATGTCATGTCTTAAACAAGACTTAACTAAGCTCCATGTGCTGAATCTTTTTTACATTTAGTTATAAATAAGTTCTCAGTTCCTTTACCATTTTTCTTGTGCCCTACAGGAATACTTTGCACTTGTCCAGTCTTTTAAGTACTAGACAACTCAGAAAACAGGAATCTTTTTTCTTCTCTATGACTGGACTTTCCATTTGAAGCCATAGATTCATACATTTCTTCAGCTCTTAATTCCTATCAATTGAATATTTACTGAGTACTTTCTGTATTAAGATATAGAGCCATTTGTCAGAAAAAGTTGAAACAGACTCAGGTTCAAATTCTGTGTGCAACAGTTACTATGTGATCATGGACAACCTTTCTAAGATTCAAGTTTCTCATCAGTTGAATGGAGACAATAAAACCTGAAGTATTCCTCTTCCAGAGGTTATTTGTTTGTTTTTTTTTTTTAATGAGGATCAAATGAGACAATGTAATTAAAACATTTCCTGAACAATATATTCAATTCAAATCAACATACCTTTATTCAGTAGCTAATATGTAGCCAGGCATTAGGGACTATCCACAGAAGAGGCAAAAGTAAAGCAATCCTTGTTCTCAAGAAGTGTATGTTGTATGTTCTAGTCTATAATGTTCAAGTATGTTCTACTAGAGGGAAGACTGGGATATAACAAGGAAGACAGCTCCATAAGTTGAAAAAATGCTGAGTTTAGAGGCAGATAACCTTTTTTCAAAATCCTATCTCTTTTGCTCACTATCTCTGTGACATTGGGCAAGTGATTATAAAATAGAGTTTTATAAAATGACGTGATTGACTATATTACTTGTAAAATCCTCTCTGGCTCTAAATCTGTGATCTCATAAGCTTATGTAATCAGATAAATTCATGCAAGATGAATTTAAGGGAGTAGAATACTGGTAACTGAGTGAGAATTAGGCAGTTCCAGAGAAGAACCTTGAAGGAAGATAAGACATCTGAAAGGCAAGGATAAGGAGAGAATGCATTACAGGCATGTGGAAAAACTTACGAGAAAAACGCACTTTGGATATGTAACATCCTGTTACCTCAGAGAACAGCTAAGCAAATTCGATTGAAATGTTGATTGTGTGAAAATAAATAATGTGAAATAAAATGGAAAAAAGTAGGTCCCAATTAGTGTAGCACTCAATCACCTCTCCTACAATCTCAGACATTTCATCAATTTGCACTTGCATTTGCATTGACAGATTTGGTTCCCAGAAAGCAAATAATACTTCTTTCAGGATTTGTCTGGTTAAATAGATAGCTTAGGTTTCTAGTTCTGTTTTTTTTTTTAATTTTATTTATGTATTATTTACTTTGTGAGCCCCCAATGGCATACTTCCCATAAACAATCAGCCAGTCAATAAGTTTTTTTTTCAGAAAATGACATTTACTGAAGTATATTAGAAAGAAACAGTATGAAACATTATCCCTAAACAGAAGATGTACACTTTGGGGCAGAGCCAAGATGGCGGAGAAGGCACATGTGAGATTCTGAGCTCCGCTCATACCCTCATTACAAATTTTTAAAATCAGCCTAAAAAATAGCTCTAGACTGGTAAGGTTCAAGAAGACTGGAAGTACAACAACTCACCAGCCAAAGATAATCAGGAATATCACCAGAAAAGGTTTGTCCTGAGTGGTGGGAATAGGCCAGTGCAAGGCAGGGATAGAATCGAGAACAGGGCGGCGTCTGCAGTTGGAAGGTTGACATAGAGCTCTTTGCCATAGCCTGACTGCTTTGCTTTAGTGGCAGAGTAGTGGACCAGCAGAGAAATTAGAGCCTAAACGTAGAGGGTACACTGAGGGACACCAGAGCCTAAGAGGATCTGACTACTCCCACCAAGGACTGGAAGTGACTCAGCAAAGACCATAACACAGCTTTTTGTGGCATTCTGCAGGTAGGGGCTCTTGTTGGGGGGCAGTCACAAACCTGCACAGTAGGGGCACAGCCTGGAGCAGCCTCTCATCTGTACAGTGGGGGGCTCGGGCTGGAGTAGTGGAATTTCCCCAGCTTCACTGTGCTGCCCAGGCAGACACTTCCTGTGCGGGAGAGGGATAGGACAACTGCTAATATTCAAAGCTGGTATTTTTAGGGGGACAGTGATACTTTTGCTGCTTAACCTCTAGCCCCAAGGCAGTCATTAATCCTCACAGTAGGGCTCCTTGCAGGGCACTTACACAGGCCAGCCCTTGTTACCCAGGCCTAGTCATTTCCATGTGGAGCTCTTCCCAGAGCCCTCCTGCAGCTCGGCCTTTCCTTGCAGCTCAATGAGGGGACAGTTACTGTCCATATATCCATCCTTGCTTTGGAGAGGAAGCTGGGTACCTCCTTGCTCTGAAGGCAGACACAGAAGGCTTTAAAAAAATGAGTAAAAAAATGAAGAGAATTATGAATAGCTTCTATACATAAAGAGAGCTGGGTTTTCAACCCCAAGGAGACTAGTAGCAAACAGCTCCAGATAACACTCCAAATAACACTCTCCTAGAAGAGACTATTAAAAATCTCAAAAGAGAGTTCGAAGAAAAATGGAGAAAGGAAAGAGAAACTATTCAAGAAAGCAACAACTTTCTGAAATGTGAATTGGAAAAGGTAAACAACTTCCTGAAATGTGAATTGGAAAAAATAAAGAATTCACAGGAAGTGCGGGGAAACAGAATTAGGGAATTGGAAAAGATAAAGAAGTCACAGAAAAGTAAGATCTATGAATTGGAAAAGATAAAGAATTCCCAAGAAAGTAGGATTTGTGAATTGGAAAAAGAAAATAACTCACTAAAAAACAAATTTAGTGAAATTGGAAAAAAAAATTCAAGCAGCAAAACAACTCATTTAAAAACTCAATTGGACATATACCAAAAGAAGTTTAAAAAAGCTAATGAAGAAAATAACTCATTAAAAATCAGAACTGAACAAATAGAAATGAATGATTCATTGAGACACCAAGAATCAGTCAAGCAAAACTAAAAAAAATGAAAATCTGGAGAAAAATGTCAAATATCAAATTGGAAAAATGACAGCCCTGGAAAATAGATCTAGGAGAGATAATCTGAGAATTATTGGACTTCCTGAGAATTATGATGAAAAAAAGAGCTAGATACTATTTTACAGTAAATCATCAAAGAGAACTACCCAGATGTAATAGAACTAGAAGGTAAAATAGGCATTGAAAGAATTCACTGAAATCTTCTGAAAAAGACCCTAAAAAAAAAAACTCCATAGAACATTGTGGCCAAATTTCATAACTATCAGACTAAGGAAAAAATATTAGAGGCAGCCAGGAAAAAACAATTCAAATACCAGGGTGCCATAGTAAGGGTCACTCAAGATCTGGCTGCCTCTACAGTAAAGGACTGAAGAACCTGGAATCTGATTTTCCAAAAGGCAAAAGAACTTGGAACGCAGCCAAGAATAAACTACCCAGCTAATTTTAGCATTTTCTTCCATGGAAGAAGATGGGCATTTAGTGAAACAGATGAATTCCATTTGTTTCTAAGGAAAAAACCAGATCTAAACAAAAAATTTAATCTCCAATCATAGGACTCAAGAGAAGCAGAAAAAGGTAAGAGGAACTCTTGAGAACTGTATTTCTGTTGTGGATATACAGTAAGAGCACATATATAATTTGATTTTACTGATATAACATAAAAAAGGGAAGTATAAAAGGAAAGGGGATAGTGTCAGAAAAAGGGAAAAGGGGAGATAAAAAGAGGGAAACTACATCCCACAAAGAAGAAAACCTATCATATCTGAGGGAAGTTAGAGAGGGGGAAGAACACTGTGTGAATCTTACTCTCATCACAATTGGATGAAAGATAATTGACTTATTTGTTTTTCAGAGAATTCTTTCTCACCTCATTAAAAAGGGGTAGAGGAAAAGGGAAAAGGAAAAGAATAATAAGGGAAGGTACAAGAAAGGGAAAGGGATTTTAAGGGAGGAGAGAGGGATACTAAAGAGGGAGGGCTGTGTGATGCAAGTGGGGCTCATAAGTTTAATACTGGGGAAGGGATTCAGGGGGGGCAAGGGGAAAAGCATAATCTGGGGATAATATGATGGCAGGAAATACAGAATTAGTGATTTTAACTGTAAATATGAATGGGATGAACTCTCCCATTAAGCGGAGACGGATAGCAGACTGGATCAAAAGTCAGAACCCTACAATATGTTGTTTACAGGAAACACATTTAAAGCAGGGAGATACATATGGAGTAAAGGTAAAAGGCTGGAGCAGAATATATTATGCGTTAAGTGAAGTCAAAAAAGCAGGAGTAGCCATCCTTATCTCAGATCAAGCAAAAGCAAAAAGTGATCTAATCAAAAGAGATAAGGAAGGAAACTATATCTTGCTAAAGGGTAGCATTGACAATGAAGCAATATCAATACTAAACATATATGCAACAAGTGGTATAACATCTAACTTCCTAAAGGAAGTTAAAGGAGAAATTAAGGGAGTTGCAAGAAGAAATAGACAGCAAAACTATAATAGTGGAAGATCTCAACCTTGCACTCTCAGAATTAGATAAATCAAACCACAAAACAAATAAAAAAAGAAATTAAAGAGGTAAATAGAATATTAGAGGTATGATAGATCTTTGGAGAAAACTGAATGGTGACACAAAGGAGTATACTTTCTTCTCAGCAGTTCATGGAACCTATACAAAAATTGACCATATATTAGGACATAAAGATCTCAAAATTAAATGCAGGAAGGCTGAAATGGTAAAGGCTTTCTTTTCAGATCATGATGCAATGAAAACTACATTCAACAAAAAGTTAGGGGTAAATAGACCAAATAATAATTGGAAACTAAATAATCTCATCTTAAAGAATAATTGGATGAAACAGCAAATTATAGACAGAATTAATAACTTCACTCAAGATAATGACAATGATGAGACATCATACCAAAATTTGTGGGATGCAGCTAAAGCGGTAATAAGAGAAAATTTTATATCTTTAGAAGCTTTTTTGAAAAAAAAATAGAGAAAGAGAAGATCAATGAATTGGACTTACAACTTAAAAAGCTAGAAAAAGACCAAATAAAAAACCCCCAATCAAATACTAAACTTGAAATTCTAAAATTAAAAAGAGAAAATAATAATATTGAAAGTAAAAAAAAAACTATTGAACTAATCAATAAATGTAAGAGTTTGTTTTATGAAAACAACAAAATAGATAAATCTTTGGTAAATCTGATTAGAAAAAGGAGAGAGGGAAATTAAATTGTTAGTCTTATAAATGAAAAGGGGGAACTTTCCACCAATAAAGAGGAAATTAGGGAAAAAATAAGGAGTTACTTTCCCCAACTATATGCCAATAAATTTGATAACCTAAGTGAAATGGATGACTACCTCCAAAAATATAGGCTCCCCACATTAATAGAGGAACAAGTAAATTGCTTAAATAGTCCCATTTCAGAAAAAGAAATAGAACAAGCTATTAATAAACAACCTAAGAAAAAATCTCCAGGACTAGATGGATTTACATGTGAATTCTACCAAACATTCAAAGAACAATTAGCCCCAATGCTATATAAACTATTTCAAAAAATAGGGAATGAACGAGGCCTACCAAATTCCTTTTATGACACAGACATGGTACTGATACCCAAACCAAGTACATTGAAAATAGAGAAAGAAAACTATAGACCAATCTCCCTAATGAATATTGATGCTAAAATCTTAAATAAGATATTAGCAAAAAGACTACAGAAAATCATCCCCAGGATAATACATGATGATCAAGTAGGATTTATACCAGGAATGCAGAACTGGTTCAATATTAGGAAAACTATCAGTATAATTGGCCATATTAATAACCAAATTAACAAAAAAACATATGATCATCTCATTAGATGCAGAAAAAAGCATTTGATAAAATTCAACATCCATTCCTATTAAAAACACATGAGAGTATAGGAATAAATTGACTTTTCCTTAAAATAATCAGTAGCATCTATTTAAAACCATCAGTAAGCATCATATGTAGTGGGGATAAATTGCAACCATTCCCAATAAGATCAGTAGTGAAACAAGGTTGTCCACTATCACCATTACTATTCAATATTGTATTATAAATGCTAAAGGAATTAGAGTAGGTAATGAGAAAACCAAATTATCACTCTTTGCTGATGATATGATGGTATACTTACAGAACCCCAAAGATTCTACTAAAAAGCTATTAGAAATAATCCACACCTTTAGCAAAGTTGCAGGATACAAAATAAATCCACATAAATCATCAGCATTCTTTTATGTCACTAACAAAATCCAAAAGTTAGAACTACAAAGAGAAATTCCATTTAAAGTAATTACCTATAGTATAAAATATTTAGGAATCTATCTGCCAAGGGAAAATCATAAACTATATGAGCAAAACTACAAAACACTTTCCACACAAATTAAGTCTGATATAACCAATTGGAAAATTATTAAATGCTCTTGGATAGGGCGAGCAAATATAATAAAGATGACAATACTACCTAAAGTAATCTATTTATTTAGTGCTATACCAATCAGACTCCCAAAAACTATTTTAGTGACCTATAAAAAAATAACAACAAAGTTCATATGGAAAAACAAAATGTCAAGAATTTCAAGGGAATTAATGAAAAAAAAAATCAAATGAATATCGCCAAAGTGTACCAGATCTAAAATTATATTATAAAGCAGCAGTTACCAAAACCATTCGGTATTGGCTAAGAAATAGACTAGTTGATCAGTGGAATAGGTTAGGTCCAAAGTACAAAATAATCAATAACTTTAATAATCTAGTGTTTGACAAACCCAAGGACCCCAGCTTTTGGGATAAGAATTTAATGTTTCACAAAAATCGCTGGGAAAATTGGAAATTAATATTGCAGAAACTAGGCATTGACTCACACTTAACACCATACACCAAAATCAGGTCAAAATGAGTTCATGACCTAGGCATAAAGAATGAGATTATAAATAAATTAGAGGAACATAAGATAGATAGTTTACCTCTCAGACCTGTGGAAGAGGAATTTTGTGAATACATCCAGCCATTCTGGAGAGCAATTTGGAATTATGCTCAAAAAGTTATCAAACTGTGCATATCCTTTGAGCCAGCAGTGTTACTACTGGGCTTATATCCCAAAGAGATCTTAAAGAAGGGAAAGGGACCTGTATTGCAAGAATGTTTGTGGCAACCCTCTTTGTAGTGGCCAGAAACTGGAAACTACGTGGATGCCCATCAATTGGAGAATGACCGAATAAATTGTGGTACATGAATATTATGGAATATTATTGTTCTGTAAGAAATGACCAACAGGATGATTTCAGAAAGGCCTGGAGAGACTTACATGAACTGAGGCTGAATGAAATGAGCAGGACCAGGAGATCGTTGTATACCTCAACAACAATATTATATGATGATAATCAATTCTGATGGATGTGGTTATCTTCAACAATGAGATGAACCAAATCAGTTCCAATAGAACAGTAATGAACTGAATCAGCCACACCCAGCGAAAGAACTCTGGGAGATGACTATGAACCACTACATAGAATTCTCAATCCCTCTATTTTTGTCCACCTTCATTTTTTATTTCCTTCATAGGCTAATTGTACACTATCTCAAAATCCTATTCTTTTTGTACAGCAAAACAACTGTTTGGACATGTATACATATATTCTATTTAATTTATACTTTAACATACTTAACATGTATTGATCAATCTGTCATCTGTGGGAGGGGAGAAAAAGGGGGAAAATTGGAACAAAAGTTTTGGCAATTGTCAATGTTGTAAAATTACCCACGCATATATCTGGTAAATAAAAACTATCAATAAAAAATAAATAAAATTATATTAGAGAGGTAGAAGAAAAATTGAGAAAAGATATGAGAGTGATACCATAGTATTATGAAAACAGTCAATAGCTTCAAAAAATGCCTGAAAAGTAGAACTACCAAATGGAAAAGGAGGTACAGAAATCTACTGAAGAAAACAATTCCCTAAAAAGCATAATTGGTCAGAAGGAAAAGAAGTATAAAAGGTAATAGAGGGCAAGACATCTTCTATATCTTATATATATATATAAAATATATCTTCTAAAGTGTTTGTAGTGATGGCAAAGTACTAGAGAGCTGCAGGGCTGACCATTCATTGGCGATTGGCTGAACAATTATGATACATGGTGCTGAAGGAATACTACTGTGGTGTAAGAAATAATGAGCTCAGAATCTCAGGGGAAAAAAGTGGAAATACTTGTGTGAAATAATAGAGTAAAATGAGCAGAAGCAAGAAAATATTGTAAACAGAAACAGCAATATTGTTTTATGAATGACTGTGTATATGTTATTTTATTTATTATAAATACTCAAATTAACTATAAATGATATATCCATATTCAGAGAAAAAAGTTATATATAGAATTAAAAAAATGTACATTTCTTTTGTATACATGAGTTCACTGGATAAAGTGAACTCAAAATTAAAGCTCACAAAGATACTGAGTTCCCCTATGGAGAACACAAATGACAAAAGAGGTAATTCACATCTCCAGATACTAAAAGTTCTTTTTTCCTTTTAGAATACTCATGAAGTTCTTATGCATAGCTTTCTGTTGAGTTCTAAGAATCAGTACCTTTAGAAAGTCCATGACTGATACTTGTCATTGCTAGGAAAGGTTATAGTCCATGAAGATGCTTTTCTCAGTTGGATATCTTTTTTCACATATGTCTTTATCTGTATTTGACCTTAGTGGATTTCATCTGCTCCTTGCTGGAGGTATTGTCTCCTACTGATCCAGTGTCTTCAATGGAGTGGCAGTGTATGTATGGAGTTGTAGTAAAACTCTCTTTCTAGTCCTGCTTCTCCTCCCTTTCTCTTCTTTGTCACAGGATAGGACTTGGCTCCTCAAGGAGTTCCTTGGTCTGAAATGTTCCACCATTTAACTGACCTACTGAAAAAATGAGCTCATTATTGGAGTAATTGTTGATTTTTATTTAACTTAAGAAGTATGACTTAATGTTTGCAACCAATTACAAGATGCTTTTTCCTGTATGATATCATTTACTTTTCATTAAGTAGCCAAAGTTCTATAATTCTTTCAAATTAAGAGCTTTTCTACATATTGTGATAAGGTTATGGGAAAATTACTTAATAACTAGTTTACTTTCTTGGTTGATTGATTGATTGATTCAGCTAAGGCATCTGTGCTTTCTGTGATTACATTAATTGGAAAAGGCAGAAACTTCTATCCATATAATTGGGATTCATATTTTAATTTAGAGGCAATAAAAAAACTGAACATTTTTGAACCAAGGAGAAAAATTATTAGATATGTGTTATAGGAATTTTATTTTGGTGGGTGTATGAAGGTTGGCTTGGAGCAGAAGAGGAGGTGTAAACTGGAGGTGAAGAGGCCAGTTAAGCAGCTATTGCAATAGTTCGTGTGAGAAATGAGTTTCTTAACTAGCATGGTGGCTATGTGAGTAGAGAGAAGAGGATCAATGAGAAAAATACTGTGAAGGTAGAATAAACATAGTTAGCAGGTATGGTAAGTATGAGTAGCTATAGGTGATTATAGAGTCTGAAGAAGAACTCATGTGAATATAGGGGAAGTTTAAAGAAGAGAAAATTTTCACAATGGGTAAATTTCACATATTGAAAAACATTTCAAGAATTTTATAAGCTTAGTAATGGAAATGAAGGAACATATTAATTGATAAAATAAGCCCTTATTAATGTCTACTATGTTCTAAAAATTGGAGCAGCTAGGTGGCTCAGTGGGACAGAGCACGTATTGTTGATGGAATTGTAAAGTAATACAACCATTCTGGAGAACAATTTGGAATTATGCTTAGAGGATTATAAAACTGTATCCCCTTTGATCCAGCAGTGTCACTACTGGGTCTATATCCCAAAGAAATCATAAAGGAGATAAAAGGATCCACATGTGCAAAAATGTTTGTAGCAGCTCTTTTTGGGGTGGCAAAGAATTGGAAAATGAATAGATAATCATAATTTGGAGTGGATGAATAAGTTATGATATATGAAAGTAATACAATATTATTGGTCTATAAGAAATGATGAAAAGGCTGGTTTAAAAAAATGTCTGGAAGGACATGAGGTGATGCTGAGTGAAGCAAGCAGAACCAGGAAAACATTGTACAGAGTAGCAAGAAGATTATGTGATAATCAACTATGATAGATTTGGCTCTTCTCAGCAATTCAGTGATATAAAGCAGTTCCAATAAAGTTTGGATGAGAAATGCCATCCATATTCAGAGAGAAAAGTATGGAGACTAAATGCATATCAAAGCATACTATTTTTGCCTCTTTTTCCTTCTGTTTTTTTTCTCATTGTTTTTCCCTTTTGGTATCTTCTCCCATTTTGGCAGCTGCCAAAGGACTGATGGGAAACTCTTAAATGGAATTTTAACATCCCATTTCAGAACAATCTTGAACTTCAAAAAAGATGTAAAAGTAACAATGAGGATGTCAGTACATCATCCAAGGATTTGTGGGTAAGAGGCTTGTGAATTTAGTTCAAGTAACATTTTATTAAACACTAAACTATAAACATGACCACAGAAGATGCAAAGGTGAATTACACCTTGAGGGTTACATGGAACTTTGTTGTTCAGTCACATTCATTCCATGGGATTTTCTTGGCAAAGATGCTAGAATGATTTGCCATTTCTTTTTTTGGTAGATTAAAGCAAACCAAGGTTAAGTGACTTGCCCAGCAACTTGAATGGAGTTTACAAACAACAGTTAGGATTTTGAATCTAATATTCAGTACAGAGAAAGTCCATGCAATGGTATTGAGGATGAATCCAAATTAACTCTTCATTTATTCATGCATTCCCATAAAACATCATTAAATCCTTTCTGCATATAGAGGATTAGGAGAGATTCTGTTGAAAGAACAAATTCCTCACTGAGCTTCTACCTCAGGAAGAGCAAGAGACACAAGTACAGATAAAGATAATTTATCATAATACATGATAAACACTTTTGATTGTTGGACAAAAAAGTGTTGAGAGAGGTTCAAGAAGCAAGATTATTGTAAGGGTTAAGTAAAAATCTGAAGGTCTGAAGGTAGGTAGATTGTGACCCTGTACTAGTCACTTATAACCCCATTGTCTTGCCAAAAATTTTAGTCTTAATGGAATTATAGTTTATTTTTATTTTATTTATTAACTAAGGATGAGTAGCAATTATGTAGAATAATAGTAGGCATAGCATTCAGAATCAAAATACCTGAATTCAAATTCTTTCTCTAATACTTATCTACTGTGTTTAGGCCATTCATTTTGTTTGGAATATAATTTCCTCATCTGTAAAATGCAACAATCATATGAAATAATGGCTAAAGTTCCATTTAGCTCTAAGTTCTGTGTGGTTCAAGGGGTAGACTATGCTCCTAACTGGCAGGAGAATAGAATGTGTGGCTGGGAATAATATGAAACATAGCTAAAAGGCAGAGTAGTACCAAGTTGGATGAAGCCTTGAATACCAGGCAAGGGAATTTTCAATTTTATCCAATAGGCAATAGGGAGCCATTAAAGAATTTGAGAAAAAGAAGAGCATGATCAATCTTGAGGTTTAGAAAAAATTAATCTTCTGTAATCCAGAATGCACTATGTATTGAGAACCTTATCAATTAAGTTACATCTTTTCATTTAGCAACTAGCATCCATAGCCCCAGCAAACTTTTTTGTAATTGATTTCTTTATGAATTTCATCAAAGGATAGTAACATTCTTATAGCTCAATATTTTTAGTACAAGCTCATCACAGATTTCCAGCCATGGAAGATTTTGAAGCTGATAGACTATCCTGAAAGGCAAAGAATTAGGAAATGAACACAATTGCTGGAAGTTTCCAGCACAAGGTAGCTAGTCTTTGAAAAGAGATTCAGGGACCATGGAGAGAGGGAGATTGTGGCTATTGCCTCATTTCTTCTCTTGTGTATTGCACACTCCAGCCAGACTGTGGGATTTACAGTAGTTTCACCTCATGTGATTTGCCTTTTCCTGCTTTTGCCCAAGATATGCCTCTTTTCTGGAATATCCCTCACTATTCCTCTGTTCCTAACCCAATGCCCTACAAAATCTGGACTCATCCTGCTTATTGATTCCTAATTCCCCACAGATACTTTCATCGCTAGTCAAAGCCTAACTGAAGTCTTACTTCCTCCCAGAAGCATTTTCTGGCCTTGTCCACCTTGACTTAATCTGTTTTACTGAATGTCTATGGCTCATGGCCTGTACTGCTCTTTGGTCACATCATATTTTGTGTTCAATATTATTATTATTATTATTAAATAACTTAGTATATACAATTATATTTATACGTATATATAATATAATTGTATGTCATTTGTACTATTTATATAGTTATATTAAGCAATTGTATAATAAAAGATATAAAAAGTATACATGTTATGTGTACTATTTATATCATTTATTCAATATTTACACAAAATTATATAAGATTTATTATATAAATATTATTTTTAAATTAAAATAAACATGATAAAATTAAAATAAATGTCATCTATATATGTATATATATATTTATACACATATTTTATTTATCATGTATATAGTATTTTATGCATTATATAATTGCTATATTATTCATTGTATAATCTATATTATATATTTAATGATCTTTAACTTGAGGCAATCACTAAGATTTATTTTACTTATTTATTTTAGTGAAACAATTGGGTTTAAGTGACTTGCCCAGGGTCACATAGCTAGGAAGTGTTAAGTGTCTGAGGCCTGATTTGAACTCAGGTTCCCCTGACTTCAGGGCTGTGAATACATCCAGCCATTCAGGAGAGCAATTTGGAACTATGCTCAAAAAGTTATCAAACTGTGCATACCCTTTGAGCCAGCAGTGTTACTACTGGGCTTATATCCCAAAGAGATCCTAAAGAAGGGAAAGGGACCTGTATGTGCAAGAATGTTTGTGGCAGCTCTATTTGTAATGGCCAGAAACTGGAAACTATGTGGATGCCCATCAATTCGAGAATGGCTGAATAAATTGTGGTACATGAATATTATGGAATATTATTGTTCTGTAAGAAAAAACCAGCAGGATGATTTCAGAAAGGCCTGGAGAGACTTACATGAACTGAGGCTGAGTGAAATGAGCAGGACCAGGAGATCATTATATACTTCAATAACAATATTATATGAAGTTCAATTCTGATGGACGAGGCCATCTTCAACAATGAGATGAACCAGATCAGTTCCAATAGAACAGTAATGAACTGAACCAGCTACACCCAGTGAAAGAACTCTGGGAGATGACTATGAACCACTACATAGAATTCCCAATCCTTTTATTTTTGTCCACTTGCATTTTTTATTTCCTTCACAGGCTAATTGTACACTATATCAAAGTCTTATTCTTTTTGTACAACAAAACAACTGTTTGGACAAGTATACATATATTGTACTTGATTTATACTTTAATATATTTAACATGTATTGGTCAACCTGCCACCTGTGGGGGGGAAGGAGGGGAAAAATTGGAACAAAAGGTTTGCCAGTTGTCAATGCTGTAAAATTACCCATGCACATATCTGGTAAATAAAAACTATAATTAATTTTTTAAGTCACCTAGTTCAAGTTTATATTAAGGAAGAATTTTTTCTATCATATTTTCTGTTGCCTTTGCTTGATGACCTCAAGTGATTGAAAACTTACTTCCTCCTGAGCAAGCTCATTCTAATCAAGACTATTCTCACTGTTAGAATTTTCTTTTCCCTTAAATCAAGTTAGGACATAACTCTGTAATTTCCACCCAGTGTTTCTGGTTTGATTCTCTGAGACCCAGAAGAATAAATCCAATCATTCTTCTACATTTAACAGTCCTTTAAATGCTTTAAAGCAATTTTCATGTAAACCCTGTACCCACCTCTCCACCCCCTTTTCATGTCCCAAGTCTTCTCTTCTCCAAGTTAAATGTTCCTATCATTTTCAAGCATCTCGTTCTCTTCAGCCACACTATTATTTGGGTTTATTTTACCCCAAACGCCAGGTAGTTTGTTAATTTCTTTTTCCTAATGGGATGCCACAAAGACTGACCATTTGATCCATTACTATTTCTCCCTGTAAAAGCTTAATGACCAAGCAATCCTCCCCCAGGACTAAAGAAAATGTTAGGTCTGGAAAGGAGAATTAGACACAGTGAAGAAAAGTCAATTTTACTTATAATTACCAGCACAACCTTTAAAAACTAAGGTCATGTAGGTTCCTGCAGGGCTCTTAGTCAGTAGAGGTGACCTGACATTGAATTCTGTGTGCCTGGCTAGAGCATCTCTGCTCTATCTTTGAGGGTAAGGCCTTGCACTCTGTGGGTGTTGAGTAAATGCTAATTAGCCCTCGCTAATGATAGTTAGACAGATCCTTCCTTGTCCTGTTATCTGGGGATGAAGCTGTGCTTTCTCCAGAGGAAAGAAAGGTACACCACAGCCAGCAGCCCCAAAGCCTGACTGATTTTCAAAAAGGCAAATTGTAAAACTGACCTTTTTCAAAGTCACCCAGGGTTGGCAATGAGCTCCTGCCCTAAGCGATTAGAATAAATAAATCAATAGTCTTTTTGCAATTCATTTCCTTGCCCCTTTCTGTTTTCTGAAAGCAGCCAAGAGCTTAATTATCAAGCAACAGAATGTGGAGTTTTCAATAAAGGACTTAATGTAGATCTAGATGATCTATGCCCATGAAAAAGTATTGGCTCTAGTTTCAGAAACCCTAAGTTCAAAATTTATCACCTCTGCTTACTACCTATGTGATTTAGAGAAAGGGCAGGGGTGAGGAGGTATAATAAGTATTTATTAAAAGTCTACTATGTGCCTGGTCCAATTCTGTATGTTTTTCAAATATTATCTCAATTGACCCATTCAATAATAATGGGAGATAGTTGCCATTATTATTTCTATCTTACAAAGAAACTAAGGCAAAAAGAGGTATAATTGATTTGCCCCACAGTCACACACCTAGTAAGTGCCTTAGTGCAATGTTCTTGACTGCAAGGGCAGCTAGATGACACAGTAGAAAGAGCTAGGTCTACAGTCAAGAAGACCTGAGTTCAAATGTAGCTTTAGATATTTACCAGCCGTGTGAGCCTGAGAAAGCCATTTAACACTATTTGCCTCAATTTGCTCAACTGTACAATAAGATGCAGAAGGGACTGAAAAACCATTCCAATATCTTTGCCAAAAAAACCCAAATGGGTTCAGAAAGAGTCAAACATGACTGAAATGACTGAGCAACAATTTCCTGACTCCAGATCCAGAGCTATACCCATTATATCAGCCTTTGGACTTTGGAGAAGTCACTTTTCTTGCCCCAAATTCAGTTTCCTTTTCTGCAAAATGAAAGGATAATCTCTAAGCTTGCTTGGCTTCCCCATGAATTTACTCTTCATTTTTATTTATTTGTGTGCTTGTTGTTCTCCCTCAATGGATTGTAAGCTCCCTGAGGACATGGACTCTCAGTTTTGTCTTTGAATCTCCTGGTACAATACCTGGCATGGAATAGGCCCCTAAATGTAGTTGTTGAATAGAAAGAATCATTATTACATGGCAGAAACATATTCAGAGAAATATCTTCACTTTTCCCTGAAATTATTTAATTTCTAACAAACAATTACATAGTGCAGCTTTTATTTTCTTATCCTCTAATTCAGTCAATTGTCCTTATAATTCCCAAAACAGTCCTGTGTACAGATTCTAGTTCAGGAACTTCTGTGACCCTGGCCCAATCACATCTCTGAGCTTCCATTTTCTTATCTATATAAATGGAGATATTAATAACCTATCTCCACCCAGGGGAAGGCTCCTTTTTATCATCTCAGGTATCTAGTACAGTATCTGACACTTAACAAATATTCAATAAATTATAAAAATTTAATTAAATTGTTTCTGTACCACTTACCTCAGAGGCTAATTGTGATCAAAGTGCTTTGTGAACCATAAAATTCTAAATGTGGGGGTGGGGATATTAATATTGTATTATTTTAATTGAACTATATATCCTCAGACCACAAGAAAAAGATACATTAAGTTTAGTCTAGATTTCTCTTTAGATTATGAACTTCCTGAGTTCAGTACCTGGCAAAGTGTATATGCTTTTTGGTTGATTAATTGACTGAAAACAACTAATCTTTCCTCTTGTACTATTTACTATCTTTATGAACTTTGGCAAAGTATTTAATCTCTGTTCCTGTTTTTTCAGCTGTCCAATGAAGGCAGTTGACTAAATCATTTCTGAGGTCTATTACAATGAAGAATACAATGAATATGTTTTGCCACAGTTCTCTTTTATTGTCCTGACTCAGTTTTCCTACTTATCCTGACTCAGTTTTCCTAAATCATCTTGCCTCAGTTTCTGATTATTTTGCTCAACCACCCCTCACTCTTAATCATCAGAATATTTGATAAGGATAAAAGATCTTATATTTTAGAATATCAGAATGCCTCTCCCCATCCCAATCTATCAGAATATCAGATATTGTTTTATCAAGATGCCTCTCCCCATCTCTGGGGTGCCTCTTCCCATTATGTCATCCCCATCTCAGGTGCCTCCCCCCGCCCTGTCAGAGTCCCATTCCAGCTCTTAGCACTCTGACTCTGCCCCTGCCTCTGTCTACCTCTGTATCTGAGCCATGTGTATATATGTCATTGAGAACTCACATTGTTTGCTGGATTCTTGGAAATGATAGTCTCATTCAGCCCTGGGACTAAACTATGGATCCATTTGGTCCCAATAAATCTCTCCCTTTCAAAAAAAATTATTATTTACTTTCTAATCTCTATCTTGCCTCAGTTACTCTGGTATTACAAATCTATACATAGTTATTCTTTTTTCCTCCTCCTCCTTCTCCTCCTCCTCCTCCTCCTCCTCCTCCTCCTCCTCCTCCTCCTCCTCCTCCTCCTCCTCCTCCTCCTCCTCCTCCTCCTCCTCCTCCTCCTCCTCCTCCTTCTTCTTCTTCTTCTTCTTCTTCTTCTTCTTCTTCTTCTTCTTCTTCTTCTTCTTCTTCTTCTTCTTCTTCTTCTTCTTCTTCTTCTTCTTCTTCTTCTTCTTCTTCTTCTTCTTCTTCTTCTTCTTCTTCTTCTTCTTCTTCTTCTTCTTCTTCCAATTCCCAATTCTCTTCATCCCTGTTCCCTTCCACTGCCTATTGAAAAAACAGAAAAAATAAAATCGATTATAAATATGCATAGATATACAAAATAAATTTCCTAAACAAGCCATGTTGAAAAAAGAAAGAAAGAAAGAAAGAAAGAAAGAAAGAAAGAAAGAAAGAAAGAAAGAAAGAAAGAAAGAAAGAAAGAAAGAAAGAAAGAAAGAAAGAAAGAAAGAAAGAAAGAAGGAAGGAAGGAAAGAAGGAAGGAAAGAAGGAAAGGGAAGAGAATAGGATAAAATATACTTCAATATGTACTCGATCAATTCTGGAGTCCAATAGACATGTATAGTTCTTGAGGAACTCTTTAAAGAGCATGGTGCTCACTCTTCTTTCTAAGTACTTACAAACTATCCCTTTATAAACCTTCACAGAATTTGACCAGGAATCAACTGATTGGCCTATAGTTTGAAATCTGCCTTCCTTCCCTTTCTTGGAAATCTAGATGTTATTCCAGTCTTCTGGAATGTCTACTAATAATGGGTCAGCAACTATACCTTCCAGTTCTTCCGACATCTTAAATAATCTACTGTCTTGTCTAGGTTAGTTGAAGCCATTGAAGGTAGCTGGATTTTCATTTAACCTTGAATTTCAATGTCATGTTAAGCATTTTTGTTCTAGTCTTCATAAGATTATTCTTTATGGTAGAAAACACGAATAGAACTTGAATAATTCTATCTTCTGTTTCTCAGTCATTATTGTCTTCCCATTTTGATTAAACAGAGATTCTATTCCTTTCTTGATTTCCTCTTATCCCCATAATAACTAAAAGGACAATAAAATGGTTTGAAACTTTTGTTTAAAAGTACTTGAATTTTTTTTCATGATTGAAATGGTGAAAAGGTTCCTTGATTTTCAGCCACAAGAGTTAGACTTTACTAAAAGGATGACAATAGACAAGTTAATTAGTGTTTTTGAACCTTAGTTTCCTTATCTGTAAAATGTAAATAATACCACATTGTTTTAGGGGCTTGTTGTTGTAGGAAAAGCATTTTGTGAAACAAAATTGTTATATAAATGGGAGAATTAATACGGCAGCAAAGTGGCACAGTGCCTTGCATTTAAAGTCAAGAATATCTAAGTTCAAATCTGGCTTCAGATTACTAGCTATGTAACTTTTGGAACTTATGATCTCAACTAGTGGGGCTGGGCCCAGATACTCAAAGGGTGCCTTTGACCAGGATTTGTGAATCAAGGTCAGCCATGGATTGGGCAATTAGAAAGAAATCTTAAAGGGACCTCAACCCCCATCAGTTCCCCCCTTAAACAGTTGAGACTTAAATTCATTTAAGAAAAAAAGGAATTTGGAGCAGTGTCCTTTATTTAAGGCAAGGTTGAAGATTTTCTCCAAAGAACTTCAAAGTAGTGGAGTCCTCTCGTCTTGTTCCCCCTTAAACTATCACCTCCAGATGGATGTGGGAGAAGGAGCGTCAATCTCCTCTTATCTAATTTGAGCTGACAAGGGTCGTAGAGATTTGGGGTTCTCTGCCAGGAGGTGAGGCATGAAGTGTGGGGGATGGCAGCAGGGCATCGATGGGGTATCCCAGTCAGTTGTCCCCAGTCAACATTCTCCAGGCTGAAAGGCCAGTTGAGAATCCAAAGTGTGAAGCCTAGAGAAGAAAGATCTCGGGAACAGATTAAAAATCGGGTGTCATCTAGGGTGGAAATGGTGACATTCAGGAGAATAGGGCCTTTAGCAAGAAATGCATCAGGTCCCTTCTGTGGGCTGCTTGTCTGAAGGCCCATCTAATTATCAAAGAGAAATAGGAGAAAATGCTGAGAGGAAAAAAAAAAGTATTTGTAGCCTAGCTCTTTCACCCTTAATTTCCAGGAAAACTAATTTCTTCTGGGATTGGGATTAAGGATGTGGACTCAGAAGTCAGGGGAGGCAAGAGGCCTTGATATCTAGTAGATTTAATGAACCACTGCCCTTTTGTAAGGCAGGTCTAGGGATGGGTATGTATCCCCAGTTGTCAGAGCCGTAGATCAAGATAAGAATGTGGTTTAAGCTCTTGGAAATGTTGGAAAAACTGCTGTTTTTCTTGAAGAGAGTTAGTTATTCAATAAGCAAAGATCCTGAATCTTTTCCTTCCTAGTTTCCCCACTCTTTATGGAGGAGGGATGAAAAGCATCAGCATAGCTTACCCAGTTTACCGGCCCCTGAGGTGTTAGGGCTGTCCTGAGATAAAAGGGAAACAGGGCCAGACCTCAAATTCCTACCAGGGAACAGGACACTGGGGGGCCAGGTCTGTGGTGTTCTGTGGTGGTGAGAAGGCAGTTCCTCCTGCTCGAATTCAGGGCAGAGACTGGGGTCTTCTAAGGCTTAAGTCTAGAAGAGATTTGCATTAAAAGGGCATCTCTGATTCTTTCTGAGTGTCTAGAGGCAGGAGTTGCCCTGAGAAGAGAACTGAGAGTCTCAGGTTAACTAGATAAACCAACAGGTGTTAGAAGTCAGTTTTGTTCTTACAGATCTCTATTAGTTGACCAGTAGCAGACAGATGACCAAGCTAAATGCTTATTTGCCCAAGCATTTAGGATAAAATGATTACATACAGCAAGGTATGACATAATTGAATTGCATTAACAATTTCTATTGACTATTGCTCTGATCTTAAAACAAGTTACGAGGAAAAAAAATGCAAGAACATAAATTCTAAACAAATATTTATCATAACCTTATATTGCTAACAATATAAATAACAATAAGGAATTTGTCCCCATAGGTTCATATCCAAATATGTTCATACAAATTATTCATACAAATCAGTTTGTTTTTAAAATACCCAATGCAAATACAATCATATACAGAATGTCTAATTCTACATAAGAGAATTCAAGAAGTTAGCAGTTAAACTTTAGAAATAAATCCTACCGAAGTATGGATGACATTCACAGAAACCCAGGCTAAGTATGATTATTGCTCTTTCCCAACCTTGTTTGCTTCAAGGGGCTAGCTTTGCTGGGTGTGTCCTAAAAGAAGGGAAGCCTGTCAAGGTGGGTGGAGATAGATTAGTTAATCTGTTCAGTGGAGTTTATTGAGAGGCAGTAACTGGACCCCAACTCTATAGCTTTCATTCCTTTTAGGCGTCCCTAAGAGAGAGAGAGAGAGTTACAACAAAAATTTTTAATTTCACCAGAGCTGTGCCATGACGACTCAATGAGCAATGCTTGGCTTGAGCATAGAGCTTCAGACAGCGTCAATCAAGTCCCAGGAAATTGAGCTGTCCCACCTTGCTGATAGAGTGTGTGTGTGTGTGTGTGTGTGTGTGGGTGTTACCTCATAAACTGGAAAACTGAAATAGAGGCAAGAGTAATAATTGGAGTAGGTCTCTAGAGAGATGACATAATCAGTGGAGACAGCATCTTGATAAGAGATTCCCATAGCTTGGGATGGGAGAGACATTCTGCTATTCTGAAACATAAGATCTTATCAAGTATTTTGATAAAGAGGTGGGGGAGGTTGCAGAACTAAGAGGCAGGGAAACTGAGGCAGAACTGAGTCAGGATAATTAGGGAAACTGAGTCAGGACAATAAAAGAAATAAACCAGACTAAAACTAGAAAATGCAAGGACTTGTGGCAAAGACCAGTTTCTCCCCAATAACCCCAGAATTATTAGCATAGAACAGCACTCCTTACTCAGAGAGACACAAGCCTCCCTGTTTGAATCTCTGCAGTTGGAGGGCATCTCAGCCAGAGATGGACAGTCTTTAGGTATGTGGTCATTTGTGCATTTAACTTAGCCTCTGCTGTGTAGCAGTGCTCAAGGCAGTCCTGCTGCCCTGAGAAGACACCCCAAGTCAGGGACTCCAAGAGAGACAAAAAATGGAGTTTGAGAACTTCATTCTCTCTCTCTCTCTCTAGGGAGGAGAGATTTCTGAGTAAATTATGCAGTTAGACCAAGACAGGCCACCCCAAACCATTAGAGTCCTGATGTAGAAATACTGAAATAATTAAGGAATTGGAGAAACAGATCAGAGAGGCTGCCAATCCTTGGACAGGTGTTTGATTTTTGGTTGTTTTTAAAGAATAATCCCAAAGACTGAATAAGGGATTTCAAAGTTAAAACATAACTTGGCAAATCATAGTCTAGCAAATTTTAAGCAAAGAGTAAAATAGTTTCCAATTCGGCCTGAACTGAAATAAAACATCAGTTTTTCCCAATTTCCTGACCAGCTGAAATCTCAGTTTCCTTCCCCACCCCACCCCCATTTACAGAAATTATCAGATTATACATAACAGACTAGTAAATTTCCTGAAACAGCAATAGTTACAGTTTTATGCAAGTCCCCAACTTTTAATGAGCGGGCCCATCTCAAAACCTTCTTTGCAGAAGGGAAATCCCACATGACCCCTCCCTACTCTGTTAGAAGAGGGAGAGGGAGGGAAAGGCAGCTAGCCTCAGGCTATAGGTACTTAATGCAGAGAATAGTGGCTGAGTGGAGGACAAAAACCTTACCCCCACCCATCTTCTAGTGATTAGGGTATGGGGGCGTTTGGGGCATTTAGAAAGGTCAGACCCTAATTGGAAATAAGCGATTCCTGAAGCAAATTGCTGGTTGGTCGAGTAGAGAAAGATTGGAACTCTACATAGAATTCAGGTGTTAATTTAGCCATTCTCTAAAAGGCAGCTTGAGGGAGAGGCTATTCCTATTCTATATCCCTGGACATCCTGGACTGATGGCAGAGAAGTTTAGGCAAGAAAGACACAGTTTAAGGAATCTAAGGCAGTAAAAAAAGAACTGTCACACACCAGAACAGAGAAAGATTCTAGCAAGGCGCCAAATTAAAAGTAGTTAAGGATCATTTAAATAGTTTCAATCACTTTAATTCACCCCTTCCTGCCTGCAATCAAGATGGGAGAAAAAAAGTAGAAATCAAAAGAAATTATTTTCACTCTCTTAACAATTAATTTGCCTGGATTCAGAATTTGTTGCCCAACCCAAATTACAAAGATCTCCTCTCTGTAGTTCTAGACTGGCTGGGATCAGAACTTAGAAAGGGCATCTTTTAATTGTTGGGAGGGGGCACAGGATGCCACTCTAGAAGAATAGGAGAGCTGAGATAGAGAAAAAGGCTTGAGCAGCTAGTTTAAATTCTGTCTAGGCTTTAGAGAGAAGGTAACTATGCTCTGAGACTTAGAAAGAAAATGGGCAGTTTTAAAATCCTATATCAATCCTATAGAGCATGTTCTAATGCAGGATAACTAAATCAGTCCCATTTTAAAAGGTATGGGGCAAGCTAGTTCTGAGAGCGCTGGAAGCCTTGGCTCCTTTAAGAGTCAGATAGAAGCTATGGGAGGGGCGTTTCTAGAGATCTTGAAAAGAGTCCCCAAATCTCCCCATTGTACCCCAAGAAGGGGACAGGATGGGAGTATTTAAATGGCAGGTTAAGCCACATGGGAGAGGTTGGAAAAGAGAAAGGATTGGGGAAGAGAGAGATGTTATCTTACCCAGTGCTTCTCAGGTCATGAAGGTGATCACGAAGTTGAGTAGAGACACATCTCCAAGTTTGCCCTGATCCATTGACCATCTCCTCATGGCTACAGCCTGACCACTATGGTAGAGTGCAAGAGAGGCTCAATACTGATTTCTCCCCCGAAGAGATCAAGGAGACTGCTGGCCTGGGACCTGAGAGGAATGGCCATGTGGTGGGGGGAAGGGTGAAGAGACGTTCTCCTGAGTTGCAGCCTGAGGGCAGGCTTTTCTGACAAGATAAAGGGATTAGAAATGCCTTGGCTCTAGAAGCGGCCTCTAGAGTGAGACTAAAAGAGAACTTTTTTCCCTGAAAAGTAGTCTCCATGGGAGACTTTTGGCTCATACCCCAAACCTGGTCTGGGTGCCCTATGTTTTAGAAATAGAGTGAGACAAGGGTAGGAACACAGATATTCATCCTGGAAGCTGCTCAAACTCCTAAGAATGAAAATTGGTTCTGAGAGACCTTTTCAGGTTAAGGTTAGTTTTCAGGGTAACAATTTTTGGGGTCCCCATGAGGGCCACCAACTAATGAGGGAAAGGAAAGGGGGAACCCCATTTCTCGGCACATAGATAATACCATGAGGCGCAGTGTCCCCTGTAAAGTGAATTTACAGGCCCGAAAACCTAGATTGATAAATAAAAGGTTTATTGTAGAAATTGGAAGTAAAGCTCAGTTAGAAAGACACCAGGGCCAGAGGTGGCCACTGGGAGGACAGGAACCCTTACATGGTTAATAGGATACCATTTGTTGGCTGGGAGGGCTCCTGCAATGAGAGCACTCAGGCTCATTTCTGTTATACCTAGAAGATGATGGGCTTTTCAGTTAGCTCAGATCAGGTGAGGGCTGGGGGAAGCTGAGCAGATGGTGGGGCTGGGCCCAGATACTCAAAGGGTGACTTTGACCAGGATTTGTGAATCAAGGTCAGCCATGGGTTGGGCAATTAGAAAGGAATCTTAAAGGGACCTCAACCCCCATCAAGCTTAGGCTGAGCACAACATCTGAATTTGGCCTATCACTTTTTATTTCAAGGAGAGAAGAGGGTCTGATTTGGCAATTTGGAGTTAGCTTAAACTTCATTATCCACTGAAGTGACCTTGTGGAAATCTTGAGTGAATTGCTGAGGCAGTCCAAAGCATTGGTGGCACTGAATTTCAATTGTTCCACCCAGGCTTTTCATCAGAGCCTTCCTTAGCATCCCTCATCCATTTGGACAGCTGGCTTCCTCAATCTGTTATCCTTAGTGCTCATCTTCACTTCAGGATTTCAGAGAATAATAGGAAGGTCTCCCAAACTTCCTCTCTTTTGAAATTAAGCACAGCAGTTTCTATGCCATTTTCTTACAAATTCAGACTCTATTCATGAAATGTACTTTATTTCCTGAAGCAATTACCTTAAAGGTACTGAGGGAGGTGTTAAATTCTTCCAATCTCTCCCAGAGCTATTATTTATTCATGTCTTGGGACTGTATTGATTTTATCTCCTTGGATTTCACCAATAGCCAAATAATGGAGCCAAGCCTAACCTTAGGAGTTAAGTTAGGTAATTAAATAAAATTAAACAGGATGTAGTTGGCTAAGGTAGAGCTGATCATATCCATTTCTCAACTGTTCCCTAAATCCTTTCCTTCAGGGGAAAGTTTATCTATAAGTTCAGAAGATGATGGCTTTTGTAATAAGATTTAGGGAATATACTAAGACCCACATCTGTCCCTGCCTAAAGAAATAAAAAAGTCAGCTTTCTCTAGTTTTCTAAGGCATACAAAGATATATAACAACCTTGTAGAGAAAAAATATAAGTTATTTGCCCTCCATGCAAGATTCATGACATATATCAGGGCAAGTAGCATGTAAAGTAATCAAACATTAGCTTGAATGGGCAGAGATTCCAGAGGTATTGGAAAACTGTTTAATCCACAAGTCAAAGAGAAAATAATTGGAGCTAATATGGACTGATGTAGTTGTCTGGACAAGCTTGTTCTATTAGGTAATTTCCTAATCTAATTAGTTATTGTCCATAATCCAATTCTACATATAATATGACTTCCACAAACGTTGACCCTTTGCTCAAAGAATATTGTTGTTGTTTGTTCTTTATTCTCTAAGAGGACCAATGATATCAGGAGGGTGATGTCTTGACTTTCAAGTGAAATTTATTTAAATGAGGCAGGGCCAGGCAGACTCATCAGAATCATTGGGGTACAGTGAAAAAACAGAAGAAAAGAGGAGTCACAATGGCCTCAGATACAGTAGGGGAACCTTGGCCTTTTTTTAACCAAGGTCTTTCCTAGGTCTTAATTTACCTCAATCACTCAAATACTTATTATTCCTGGAAGCCCTAAAAATAAGGACTCAAGTTAGAATGAGGAAACCAGCAATCCAAATGTATGAGGGATGCAAAAGAAAGCAACATTTTCTTAGAGGTACTTACTACCTTCCAAGGCAGTCACAACCCACTCTACTTCTGGACAACTCTAATGCTTAGGAATCTTTTTGTGCATTTGTGTCCTCCCCTTAAATGAAGTTTTAATTTGCCCCTTTGCAGCTTTGCTATTGTTCTAAGTTTCAGTTCTTTCTAAATAACACTTCTATGGCTGAATCTGAGTCTAGTGGGCAACAGAAGCAACACTTAGGCCCAGTTCTTCTGCCTCCAACTCCTGCTCTGTTATCCAGGCCATACTGTCTTCCAATCAAAGCACCTAAAAGAAAAATCCATAATTTCAGCAGTGACTTAAATCTCAATGGTTCAGGTGATTTCTTGGCTAGTGTGTTAACATGAATGTGGGGCCTGCAGCTTAAAGATAACACAAAAATGAATCGTAAACACCATAGACAAATTGACAATGTGCTGTGACATCAGGGGCTGCCAGAATGTCTGGGCTAAGGTGGTAATTCATGTAATTTCAGGATTCAGCAGTTCCCAGACAAACCCTCTAAGCCAAAAGAATTTTAAGAAGCTGACAAAAAAAAAAAAAAAAAAAAAAAGTAGACTACAGGAAGATTGTCAGGAATGTTTGGGAGGGAGAGGAGGAAAAGGAAATGTGACCAGGAGAAATGCTTTATTGAGGAGGAACAACAACAGAAATCACAGAAACGCTATCCCAATTCTTGTTTTATATAGGATTTAAGTTTTACAAATTGATGCTACAATAAAAGCAGCCCTCATTCACTTTACCTCACATTTATTCAATCCCTATTAAGTAAATAGAAAACACTATGCTAGTTACTGCCCAGAAAGAATCATGGAATTCCAGAATTCTAAGTCCAGAAGTACCCTAGAGATGATCTAGTTCAACTTTTAGTTCAATAGGGTAAAAGGAATAAGAATTTATTAAATACCTACTATGTTCCAGTCACCCTTCTAAGCACTTTACAAATAGTATTTTATTTAATCCCCACAACTCTCACAAGTAGGTCCTGTCATTAGCCCAATCTTACAATTGAAGAAACTAAAGCAAACATAAATGAAGTGGTTTGCCCAGGATCACACAGTAAGTCAGTGACAAGGGCCAAATTTGAACTCAGTTGTTTTTGACTCCAGGTCCAGTGTTTTAACCACTGAGCCACCGCAGGCTGCCCAAATAGGGATTCCCTTTCTATCACTGCTGAACAGCAGACATAATGTCCACTTGAAGATTTCAGGGAAGACCTATATTCAGATCATTCCTGTAACTTTTAGCAGCTAAGTAACCATATACAAGACTCTTACTATAATACAATAATAGATAGAAGTAGACCTCAAAGTAAGGAAAGCACCTTACCCACTCTGACCTTCCTCCTTTGGATGTGGCATCCAGAACTAAGCAGATTCCATATGTAGATTGATAAAAATGAATAAGAATAAGAATAAGGTCCTTGCCTTAAGAGAAATTGCAATCTAATTTAAGAGATAGGGCATCTGCATAAATAGGAATCATAGATCTGGAGTTAAAAAGATCTCAAAGATCATTTAGTCCAACCCTGTCATTTTATAGATGAAGAAACTTGTCTAGATAATGAGATTCAGAGGTAGGATTGTAACTCAAGACTTCAGACAACAGAGCCACTGAACTCTTTTACTGTACTGTTAAGGGACAGGTCAATTCTCTGAGAGCCTCCGCAGCTGTGGATCATAGCATCTGAAGGAGTTGCAGGGCAATCTTTACTGACACAGGTATTGCAGACTGGGAATGAGATAAATTGGAGGCAGAGGGAAGAGAAGAGAGGTGAGACAATGCAACAGCCTCTCAGTCAGAGAAGTCAGAAAACAGCAACAGACTCTCAGTCTCTTTGTTTCATCCTCTCATTCTATGTTGGATCTCCAGCAGGCACTGTCAGGTGGCTCCCATGTATTACAGCAGCTCTACTATGAATTCCAACACTGTACCTTGTTGCTTACAAAATAGAATCGATGGGTCCAACTTGAGATAAGAGAGGCAGATTTTTATCCAAAGGAATTTAATTTGATCTTTTTAACCTATTTGATGTCCAGGGCTTATGTCCCTTCATTGTTCAGTTGAGTATAAGGAATACATTACTCTGTCTCTGTCTCTGTCTCTGTCTCTCTGTTTCTATCTCTGTGGCTCTCTGACTCTTTGTGTGTCTCCTCTTCCATTTCCTTTTCTTGTTCCTTCCCTCCTTCCCTTCTTCCCCACCTCCCTCCCTCCTTTTTCTTTTCTCTCCCTCCTCCTCTCCCCCTTTCTTTTTCTTTTTCTCTCTCTTTGTTCTCCCCCCTTTGCCATCTCTCTCTTTCCCTTATCCCTCCCCCCTACCCATATTGCAGCTTTCAAAATAATATACCAGAGACTCCCTTGAATGAATGACAGTAAGACATGTGCAGGGAAAATCCTGTGACTTCATGTGTTGAAAGGGTTTTCTTTTGGCTGTCTCTGGTGGCAGCAACAGCTGCGTCCTTCATAGCAGTGACAGGTTGAGAAAAGGAAAGATACATTTTGGTGGGCGTGGGCGTTATTTCTTTCCTCTAGTAGGATTTCAACTTGGAAGTTAAGGAAGCTTTAAAAAAAATCTCTGCTTTGAAAAGGGAGAGAGAGGACTGTCATCTCAGAATATAGACCAAGCCTTAGAAAGATGCCCTACCTAAGAGATGTGGGAGAGACCCACTCATAATTATAGATATTACTCAGAATTGCCTGACAGATTGACCCTCTTGGGGATAAACCTGGGGGGGGGGTGCTTTCTCAGTGTCGTTGTAGAGCACCATAGCTAGTTTGGCCCTGAGTCTGGAAAAACAACAATAACAAAAAATAACCCAACAGAATTGTTGATAGACATGTTCCTCCCTGGTTGCAGAATATTTAATTCTCTTCTGGGAAAATGAAGGATAAGACCCAATTCTGTTTTTTTCTCCTTTTCCACCCCCATAAGCTGATCCTTAGGTTGAATGATGTTATGGGAAAGGAGCCAATTATGTGTGTTGATAAACCTACCAGGGACCTTGTCTCCCTGCAGGAGACTGAGAAGCAGTATTAAAGTTCTGTTGTATTTGGCCTAGAGCATCTGTGTACAAACCAAATCATGCAGTCAGGTCATCTTTAGTCAGGAATCTTTAGTAAATTGTGTACAAGGTAGAGCAAGCACAATGTGGGGTCCATCCTTGTTGCTTTTTGATACAGCCACTTATACATATCTAGCTAGCTGTCAGAGTGAACATTTTGCATTGGGAGGCAGGGTTCCTGAATTCAAAAGATTTATTATGCTTGTGATCATGGCTAAATTACTTAATCTCTCTGCACTGAAATCCACCTCTGTAAAAAGGTGTTAGACAAGATGATCTCTGAGATTCCTTAAAGGTCTAAATCTAGGAGCCCATGTTCTGGGGTTTGATTCCCGGATCTGCTAGTTATAAGCTGAGAGTCCTAAAAAATAATTTAATTGTTTGGGGTGTTGGTTTCCACAGATGAAAATAGGAAATAAACATATTCTATTTATCCCATATAGTAGTTTTGGTTAAGGTGAATGTAAAACATTCTGTGAACCTTAAGACACCATAGCATGCAAGGTATTATTGAATATGAATTGAGTTGAATTATTGCGTAAGCAACAGACTTGACATTAATACATTTAGTCATCCAGAATTCAACAAACATTTATAAAATACCCATTACATGTAATACATATATTATATATACTTTTCACTTAAATCTTGGGTAAATACTAAAATAAATGAAACACATTGACTACCTTACAAGTAATTTCTTAAGGGTCTTTCAAGAGAACCAAGTAAAAAGACTCTGTACTTTCTCTCTCTCCTCCCTCCTTCTCTCTCTCTCTCTCTCTCTCTCTCTCTCTCTCTCTCTCTCTCTCTCTCTCTCTTTCTCAATAGATGTATTTAAATATACATGTACATATAAAACAAATTAGAATTGTTGTTTTTGGTTTGTCCTTCGTTTTGGAAGAGAACTGATTCAAAGTTGTCATCTTCACCCTTTCTTCCAAATTATAATATGTTAAGTATGTAGAGGAACCCAAAGTCCTCTGAGATCAGATGAGGAAAAAATAACTTCCAGAGTGGAAAAAAATTCATGCACATTTTAGGATCTAAGAGGAACCTTAGAGATCACCTAGTCCAATCATGAAACTTGAGTTTAATGAAATGATCATGATTTGTTCAAGATTACACACTCTGTAAAATAATGTGACTGGAAATTGACAGAATCTAGCTCTTCCAACTCCAAGGTCAATTTTCTTCCCAATGAACCATGCAGCAAGATACATTGTCCTATTCTTCATATTAGCTGCAGATGAATCAGTACAACATTCTCAAATCTACCCTCCCAAAATGGTTCTCTGAGATTAGAGTAAAAGGAAATTCACCAGCATCAGCTCATTTCTCCCATCTCACCCTAGTTCAGGGTGCTATTCCCTTTCCCTCTCTTCTTTTCAATGATCTCAGAGCTTTAAAAGGATGAAAGAGAAGGGGAAAAACTATCACATAAAGATTGGCACACTCTAGCATAGAGATTAAAGCAACAACAGTAAAGAATCCCAAATTCAGTGCTGAAGTGAGGCTATAAGTATGCAAATATATGCCTAGAATTCAGCAGCAGCCTGGGGAAAGCACTAAATTAAGAACCAAAAAAAAACCTGGTTTTGGGGCCCAGCTCTATGCTGGCAGGCTCTAGGACCTTGGGAAAATAATTTCACTCTCTGGCTCTCAGTTTCATCCTTTTATAAAATAAAGATATTAAATTAGATGACCTTGAAAGCTTCTCCCATCTCTAACATACCATTTCATCAGTTTATTGAATTGTAAAGTGCCTTTAGCTCTAACAGTTTATCTTTTACATCCTGGCATTCTAGTTTCTAAACATATTTTTCAATTATTCTATTTATACAAATAATATGTAAACAGAATAATTTCAAAAAGCATATTTTGTATTTTTATATATTCTTAAAGAAAAGCAAACCCAACTAATAGATATCTGCAGGTTCATGTACAATTCTTTTTTAAATTTTGGATGCAGAAAGACTTGTTTTACTTGGTGCTTGTTAAGTTCAGAAAAAATATTTCTACACTCTTAGGTCCCTTCCAATTAAAGAATTAAATGATTACAATAGTATAACAGCTCTCTTTTTTCAGCTCAATTTTATGTGTTATTTTCCTTTACTAGAATGTAAGCTTGTTAAAGACAGAACCTGGAATATAGTAAACACTTAATAAATACTTATTTACTATTGACTGATTGATCTAAAATTGAGAGGATTCCTATGGAAGGTATATGGGCTGATATGAACAAAAATTACAAGGATGAGAAGGCATGGAAAAGTTTCATTTCCAATATGACCAAGCGGCCTTATTGACGAGGGCACAGATCCAACTCATTATTTCTACACCCATCTTCAAGCTAATCATTGTAAAATTTCTGTCATTGTCCTTGTCCTCTGGATGCATTCACTCTTATTGGGAAGACAGAACAAAGAATGATTAATAATGATTAAGTATTATACTAGATAGTATTATTTAAGAGATAATATCTGTAAAAAGCACAGTATCTTGTACTTATATGGTAGATGCTAGCTATATAAATGTGTGTTTCTTTCCCTTTATATGCATCTAGTTTACTGGCTGTAGTTTGTATTCAGTTGTTTTAGCCATTTGACTCTTCCTGACATTTTTTTTTGACAGAGATACTGGAGTGGTTTGCTCTTTCCTTCTCCAGCTCATTTTATAGATGAGAAAACTGAGCAAATAGGGTTAAGTGACTTGCCAAGGACCACACAATTAGTAAGTGTCTGAGGCTAGATTTGAACTCAGGAAGACTCATCTTCTTGACTCTAGTCCTGGTGTTCTATCCACTGGGCTACCTAGTTATCTTGGCTTTATTGAAAATATAGATTAAGATTGGAAAAGTCGGAGAAGATTTCCCAGTAGAGATGGATCTTGATGCAGAATTTAGGACATAAGTAGGATTATAATGGAGAAGACAAAAAAGGAAATTTATTCTAGGGAACCCCAGCAATATGAGCAAAAACAGCAGGACAGTAATGGGCATTTGTATGTGGAGACGTGTAACAAAATGCCATACTAAAGTGAAAGGTGCTCATTGGAGAGAGGAAGGAAAAGAAAATGAATTCATGGAGGAAAGCAGGACAAATAGATTCTTGGAAATTAGACAAAGGAATGTGAACTTTGTGTTGTAAGTCATAAGAAACTATGTCAGGATCTTGAGTAAGGTAGTGATTTAAAGAACAGGCACTTATTTCAAAGAGGAAAGCAATGAATCAGGAATCACAAGTCGTGAGTTCAAAGTATTATTGTGCTATTTTTCCTCTTCATTACTTAGCTTTTTCATCTATAAAATTTAAAAAAGAAGAAGATGTTAGGCTGGATCATCTCTAATGTTCTAAAAGGTCTGATATACCCTGATGCTAGGAAAATGGCACATCAGGAAATCTGCTAGCCATAGGTTGGATTGATAAACAAGAGGGGATAATATAATATGGGGTTGCTACAGCAACCCAGGTGTGAAAATATAAATGGATGGATGAATCCAAAAAGCATTGTAGAGAGAGAAAAGCAGGTTTTAGTAAGAGATGGAATACAGAAAATACAGGAAAGAAAAGAGTCAAATGTCAGTTTTCTAGCCTGGAAGACTGGGGAAATGATGGTGCTACCCACACACACACAAAAAAAAAATAGTATTGAAGGGATCAGATAATGAGTGCTATTAGATAAGGTAGGGCCAGCACATAAATAACTTTGAAATCAACAATAAAGCATTTGGCTTTGCTACAGCAAGGAAACTCTAACATCAGTCCTTAATGCATTACAAGAGGAAGGAGAAATGATACTAAAGAAAATAAAGATGAGAAGAGCAGCTGGAATAGAATAGACTTAGTTTACAGGGAAGAAATCTGTATTACAAGCTGTACAAATTCAAGGACACTGAAGAATCAATTCCCAAGATGCTTTAGAGAAGAGAAAGAAAAACACCAAAGATTTGTGGATAAATCTTTGGCTCATTTGTCTACTTCTCCATCTTTATATTCTTTAAAAAAGAATCTAAACATTTATAGAGGGCATCCTCCACAAGGGTATAAGAAGGAGCATAGGTAATACTAATAATTAGCATTTAGGTATTAAATTAAAGTTTGCAAAATACCTTGTATATGTGGTATCATTTGATCTTTTACAAGAACCTAGGGAGGTAGGTTCTCTTATCTGCATTTTACAGATAAGGAAACAAAGTTTAAGTGATTTGCTTCAAAAGGCAGAATATTAACTCTGTTCTTTTCAATTTCAAGTCCATCATTCTATCCCTTATACCACCTAGTCATCTGAACATATGTAACTACACAGATAATTTGTTCAGTTCCCTCCAGTCCTTTTAGTCCTCATTAAAGATGTTTACCCGTGTCCTGGAAAGTTGTCCAGTCATTTCAAAAGGAATTCTCAGTAGATTTCTACTGCTCGTGTTTGTTGGTGATATTTTGTTGTTTGCTTGGAAACCTGGATCATTGTGAAGACTTGCATGCTTCTTATATCTAAGTCAAACCTCTCTAATAAGACTCAAGTTTCTTCTATTCCTCAGAGGTGCTTTGAAGAACATTATGAGTTTTGTGAAAATACATAGAATTCGGAACTGGAGCTCCTAGAAATCAAAACAGGTTGTTCCCTGACCACATATTAATTTCTTGGTAAATTTCAATTTTCACTGAAAATCACGAGCTTCCTCTCCTGCTATTGCTCAATGGATCATCTGTTCTCAGTATTCCAACGCTGGTATCTCTTTTCTTGTGCTCCTTTTTCTGTTAACGTAATATAAAGATCCTTCCCAGATGTTGACTGTTTGCCCCTCAACTCTTTATTGTGACTGGTGAATATCAGTTCAAAAACTAAGCTCAGTTTGACAGATAGGGGACAAAGCAACAAACCATTTTAATGAGGTTTGCAGAAAACGACCACTTGTCTAAGAGTGCAGTAAGAGAGATGGAGCACAAACATGGTGTCTCTAAATGACATTGTTGTCTTAAGTCAATTCATAGAGAATAAGTAGAGATGGCTAACTTGGCTTTAGTTTTAGCCCTGCTGAGAAGTGACTGTCCTTTTACATTTGATGAAATTAGCCATAATAAATTGAATTTTAATTTATTTTTAGCAGATGACGAAGAAGGGTAAATGAGAAAATAGAGCTTAGCATCTCAGTTTCCTAGTACAAACTGTTCCTACTGATTGAAGAGCCAGTTAGACTTCACTAATTTTGGTTAATTGGAAGAACAGTCTAAATTAAAGAAAAGACAGAAAGACTGCTGTCATTTAATCATGTAGTCTTCCTCTTATCTAATAAGCTGTTTCTTGTCATATAAGATCAAAAGAAGGAAAAAAATCAGTTCAACAAAATTAACCAACACATCAATGAGTCTGACAATATTAGCAATGTTCTATAACCATAGCTCCCCTCCTCCGCAAATAGATGTAGGTGCATTTTCTTATCCTTTCCTTGAGACCAATCTTGATCATTATTTTCCTACATCTCCCATATTCATGTCTTTTAACTAAATGTTCCCTAGAATGTTCTGTCTAATTCTGTTTCTTAATTTACCTTGGTCCTTTCAAGGGTCAGCTCAAATGCTATCTCCTGGTTCTCCCAGCTGATTGTGCCTTTCTACAGGTAGCTTCTTTCTATTTTGCCAGTATCTTATGTGCCTCTTTATTTACATGGGACCCTAACCCCAATTAGCATGTAAGATACTTGAAGCCACCTGTTTGGGTTTTTGTCTTTCTTTGTACTTCTTAGTCCTTAAGAAAGTGCCTGAAAGATAGTGAGCACTTCATAAATGCTTCTTGACTGACCAACTGATTTAACCATGGTTTTATTACTTTCTGGGAAATGCACTACTCAGTGTTTCCCAATGTAGATCTTGCCACTACTCCTTCAATGAATACATAAAGTAAATGTGTAATTGGCAATATCCATTTATACCAGAGCCCAAATTTATCATGATGATATTTAACACTATTATTAATTATATTAATGGTGATGATAATAATTGTACCAATTCATCATTTAAAGCCCAATTCAAATGCCACATGCTTCATGAAACTTTCCCACATCTTCCTTTATTGGTAATGACTTTCCTTTTCAGATCTCACATATTAATTTAAACCTCTCTGATGGATTTAATAATTTTTGTTTCATTGATATCTGTGTCATTTTGCCATACCTTTTTCATAGATTATAAACTCCATGAGGGCGGGAACTATGTCATTATAGGAACACAGGATTATAGACTTAGATTGGGAAAGGAATTTATAGATTATCTATCTAATCTCCTTATTTCACAAATCAGGAAATTATGTGTTGAAAAGATTGTGTGTGACCCTGGGCAAGTCATTTAACCCCAATGGCCTCAGGGAAAAAAAAAGAAAGAAAAGAAAAAGAAAAAAGAAAAAAAAAGTAAAAAAGAAATGATTAATTAATTTGAATAAGGTTGTGAAGGTAATAGATAACTCCACTTTGCATTCTCCTATATCATCTGGCATGGTGTTGCACTTAGTATAAGATCCAGCAAATGTTTATTTAATTAAATAATACTTTATATTAATATAACAATTTTTGTAATTAAAAGTATCTAACTTATCTGTGATGGCATTTTGCTATCTTTGGGGTTTATCATATTCCACTGGACCCACCTATAGTAAAGACCATCCTATACTGATTTTTTTTTATATTCTATTAACTGAAACCCAGTCTGTTTGGGTCTGTCCAAAAGAGAATTGCATTATAGCTAACTCTTCTCTATGGAGAAGTACAAGTTTTTGATGGACTGTGCTAAAGACCTTCAAAGCACATTGCATTTTTAAGTAGGCTAAATTAATCTCTTCAATGTTTACAGTATGATTTGCTTAGCAAATCTTTTCTTCACAGATTATTTAGTGGTCAATCCCTACTCAGCCCTCTTCTGATCATCTAAAATACTGCAACCCTCTAAAAATTTTAAAAATGATGTGAATTGATGTTTGGAACTATCTCATCCTATTTCCTCCTCCTCCTCCTCCTCCTCCTCTTCCTCCTCCTCTTCCTCCTCCTCCTCCTCCTCTTCCTCCTCCTCCTCCTCCTCATTTTCTTCTTCTCCTCTTCCTCCTCCTCCTCTTTTTCCTTCTTCTTCTTTCTCTCTGTCAGACTTTGTGTCTGTCTCTGTTTCTCTATGTGTATAAATCCTCTCTGTCTCTGCTTCTTTATCTCTCCTTCTATCTCCCTTTCTTTCTTCCCCTTTGCTACCTAAATAATTCCATAATTGAGTCCTTTTCCCAGCATCATATTGCTTTAATTGTCAACATAATATTTTATTTAACTAGGGACTAAATCTCTAAGCTTCATCCAGATGTTTCTACCCTTCTTATATTATGACAAGTTCTTAAATGATTTTTATGACTCTTAAGTAGGATAATTACAATGGATAGCTATTGTTTTTGGTAACCCTGAGCCCTTGGGACCTAGCTTGGTCAAGATACCTACCTACATAATCTTCAAGCCCCTAAACCAATGACTTGATTCCTATTTACACAAAGCCTTCCATTGTGACTTTTCTTTCAAATTGTAGAACTGGCACTTTCCACATACTAAATTAATAGGCCCTAAACTAATGAGGCTTAACTGTATTTCAAAAAGAAAGCAAATTGTAGAGTTCATGGTTAACTTCCTGAAGATAAAGTTTCTTATATGGAAGAATATAATTTCTATTCTATTCCTTGTAGGATCATGACAATAACTTGATGCTCTCAGCATCTCTGTATCTAGAAATTCCATTGCAAACAGAAAGTAATAAGTAGATATCAATACCTAAGTGACCTCCCACTGGTAAACCAGTTGACTCTGATAAACAAAACAGGTATAGTTTCAAAATTATCAATTGGGGAATAAATGCCAGTACTCCATTTGCTGAAGCAGTATTGAAAGAATACATAAGCCTGTGCCTTGGGAGATTATGACCACAGTTATTCATTCATTCAACTCTCATTAGTTAGAACACCATTTATGTACAAAGCTTCATGTAGAATTTTCTCTATCTACTGAAGGAAAGACAAAGTTTAGATTACATACAACCCCTACAATCATGGTGTTCTCAATAGAATGAAAGAATTGAACACATATGCAAATGATTGCTTTATTCAATAACAAATCACATTCCTTTGTGAGAATAGTCCAAATCACATGTGGTACTAAGGTAAAAAGACTCTAGAACCCTGATAGAACATTGTAAGACAATAGAATGGAAGGCAGAGAACTTTGTATTGCTTATAGCCTATTTGTGACTGTTGTATGTGTTGTTGCACCTTCTGAGTCCCTTTAAGTCTTTGCACCTTTTGCTTTTTATTTGGAGAGAAATAAAGATTGTCCTTTCCTTGATATACATTTGATGACTTGTGTATTTGTATGAGAGCTGGGGAACCTGCTATTCGTTATCTATAGAAACTAGTATTCAGTGGCTTTCTCTGAATAAATTCTAAATATGGACAATATTTAGAGAATCAAATTGAAAAGTGATATTTTAAGGAAAACCCCAGAAATAAGCCAAGTTTATATAACTCCAGAACTTGTATATTAACTGTGAAAATTATTACATTGGGGAGTTGCAAAATAAACCAAAAATAATTATATAAAAATATTTACCTAATTTTTGATTAATATTTGTCCCTCTGCTGATGGATTTCATGGAAGATATAGCATTTGAGTTCAGCTTGTAAGAAGGGGTAGGAATTTAAAGAATGAAGAGGAAAAGAATGTATTTCATTTTCAAGAAATAATTTAAACAATGACAGTCAGGAGGACACATATATTTAGAGGACAGAGAACAGAACTTTTATAATATAGCATTCTTGTGGAATAATTGAAGTTAAAGCAAGGAAGAACATAGGATACCAAATTATGAAAGTCCTTCATTGCTAAGAAAGGAGTCTGAACCTTATTTGGCAGAGAAAAAGGATATTACTGTATTACTGTACTGTTTTTTAGAAGAGAAGAGGTATGAGTAAATTTAGGTCAGCCATGGACAGAAGTATGAAGTAATACTATAAATGGTGACTCAAATTTTTAGCACCATTTAAAGTTATTAAAGCTAATTAAAGATGAAATCTGCACTTAGAATTTTGGGATATACTATACAGCATCTTTAAAGTTCCTCAAAATCATCCTCTGAGCTAGGAAATAGAAACATTTTATAGATATGGAGGCTGAAAAGAAGCAATTTACTAAATATCATATCAGCAATATGTGGCAGGGGTAGGATTTAAAATCAAGTTTTCTTTGGTAGCCACTTTAGTTATGTAATGTAGGTGGCTACCTTTGCAGTCTAAGCACAGGCTAAAGCTTCTGATCATGTGTTAACAACCTGAAAAGGTAAGATAATAGAGAACTTGTTCTTCAGTCTCTCCATATATAGCTTAGATCATCTGTAGTGTTTGCTTCATGAACAAAAAGAAAGAAACATCATAACTAGAATTCATCAGTCAGGTATGTGAACCAGTAATTGATAAATATTTTCAAGTACATAAAGGATGTTTTTGATGGAAAAAAAACATTCATTCAATTGACAAATATAGGCTTTATAATTGAGGTAGCTAAGTTATCCAGTAAAGAGGAGATTGGGCCTGGAATCAGGAGGAACTAAATTCAAATGTGAACTAGGAAACTATTAGGCTGTTTGATCTTAGGAAGTCTCTTAATCTCTGCCTCTCCATCTATAAAGTGGGGTTGTTATGAGACTCAAATGAGATAATATTTGTAAAAAACGTATCTCAGTCCCTGACATATTGTATCCACTTAATAAACATATTGTATCCACTTAATAAATGCTTGTTGCTGTCCTTCCTTTTTTTCCTTCCTTCCTTTGCTCCTTCCTCTTTCTCTTCTTCTTACCTCCCTTCCTCTTTTTCCTCCCTCTTCTTCTTTTCATCCCTTTCTTCCTGTCTTCCTTCTTCCCTACCTCCCTTCCTTCTTCCCTTCCTTCTCTTAACAGGCAATAAAAGCATGAGTATGATATTATCCCTGACCCCAAAGAACTCATGATTTAGGAGAGGTGAAAAGAGTTGTACACAAATAACTGCATTGCAAAGTAGATGTGAGGCATAAGAAATGCTATGAGAATTCAGAGGAGAAACAGACTATTTTTTCATAGGGAGAAAGAATCAAAAGGAAATTGAATGAAAAGGATTAGGGATTGGTTTAGGCAGAGAAAGCTATTTAAATATTACTATCAAATTAGTTTATAGTACAAATTATTAACATTATTATGTATTATTAAATACTTTGGCAGTTTTGGGTAACCTGTCCCCTTCTCAGAGTATTGTTCTTAAGTGCATTAAATAAAATTCATAATATTACCTAGAAAATAAGTATAATGAAATTAAGTTGATTATTGATTTGAAGTTCACAGCATATATACACATATACACACACACACACACACACACACACACACACACACACACACACATACACACTATCTTACCCTACCTACCTCCTGCTCTGAAATTTGTCTATGAAGACTTAGGGAGCTGTGGAAATGAGGTAAAGAATCCTTGCTACGATAAAGATTAGTTATGCTGTGAGAGGAACAGTAATAGGAGTTATGCCATGTAATTCACAAAAAATAAAAATCCAAGGAAGGAAACAACAAAAAGAAAAAAAAAAAAAAACAAACTACAACAACAACAACAAAAACAAAGACCTTGGCAGGAGTGATAAACAAAATAAGAATGTGACACAAGATCATGAAACGAGGTCATGATATGGGAAGAATATTTGGAGGAATTAGGCACATTTAGCCTGGACAAGAGAAAGCTTAACAGCTACACATATTTGAAAGACCTGCCTGTGGAGGAAAGTTGAGGAAGTCTAAACAGAACAATATTTAGTCCCAAAGGGCAGAGTCAGTAACAATAAATGGAATAGGCACATTTAGGCTTGATTCCAGGAAAAACTTACTAATAATTACATCCACCCCAAAATAGAATGTATTGCTTCTTAAGATGATCGAGTCCTCTTTTCTGGAGTTTAATCAGAAGCTAGATATCTAATTGTCAGTTGTTTTTACAGTAGGAAAATCTTATTGTGTATGAGTTAAACCAAGTGGCCCCAGAGGCCCCTTCTAATTACTATGATAAAATAATATGTTCTTATAAATCCTTATTGGATGAAAGTCTCTTAGTTGTTCTTTTTTATTATTATTATTATTGATTTTCATATCCTGATTAATTAGTTACTAGCCAGCCTCTTGAATTTGAAGTATGATATGATTCTTGATTCATTCACATCTGCAATGCAGAACATGTATATACTGATAACCAGAATTCTTTCACTTCTGATTACAAGATGCTTTTCCATATTGGAATGGAAATGGACATTAAATTGCTGATGAAGAAGAAGAGAATAGTACTTTGTGGAAAAATCCATCTGCTCCACCATCTAGCATTTATGTATATAACATATACATTTGATCACAAACAACTTCCACTCCAACATTTGCATGCATTTATTGTTGTCTCTATAAATCCTTATGTACCCTTCTTTACTTTTCCATGGATCAACTACTCTGTCCTCCCTCCCCCAAGCCATTGTACTTCCTAGACATTCATTTACTTTCATCCTTTGAGAACTGCTGATCAAAACAAATCCTCAATCCTCACGTCTTCCTCCCTTCCTTTTGTGTTTGGAATTTGAGATGGCAGATTTAGGAAAGCTATCCATTGAAGAATAAATAGTTTGTTTTCAGCCAGTGAGGATTCAGGAAGTCTCAAAAGGGAATTGAAATAACCTGACTCTGAAACCACATGACATAAAAGAAGCAGAATCATACAGTGGAAATTTCTTTGCTTTGGGGATGTGAATTCCACTTCTCGCTCTGCTTGAACCTGGTTGGTTGTCTGATCTGATAGGACAATAGATGAGACACAAGGGACTATATAAATTGTTTAATCTAATCTTCCCATTTTACACAGACAGTAAACATCATAGTCAGAATTTGAATCCAGATTCCTTGACTCTAAATGTAGCACATACCACCTCCCTGGTGTCATTTTCTGCTCTTTTCAATGAAGAGATTAGATGGGATTGTATCAAACCCTTTCAACTCTAATATTCCATATTTTAACATTCATAGTCAGAGTTATTTTTAATTTTAACATTCTATTTCTTATATTCTAAAAGTCTGTATTCTAACATCTATTCCAAGCTTAAGATTCTATGATTTTCCAGCAAATAGATAACAAAACAGGATTTGCATTTTTGCAGATGAATTATAAAAGAACAAAGCACTAAGAATCCTAGCTCCTGTTTCATGTCAGTATTCTAAGTAGAAAAATCTAGTAGGACAAGGACTTGATGCTTCTTACTCAGTTAAGTACTCAGTTGGGAAATTTATATCACCTTCTAAGCACAATTTTCAGAGTGGTTTATTGAGTAGTTCTTCTCTTATTTTATCAAGTAATTGAGATTAAAATTGGAATTTCAATCCCTTCTTTGTACAGCTGTATATATATATATATATATATATATATGTATATATATATATATATATATATATATATATATATATATTCATGTTTGTGCTTTTATGTATCAAGTTTTATACGTGCATATATGCATGGATTTGTGCATATATGTACATGTGTTATGTTTATTCATATACATCTGCACATGTAAAATGTTCATATGCATATATACCCATTGTAATATGGGCACACAAATATCTATGCACAAGTATACATATATATATATATACATATGTACACTGTACATATATGTACACATATATGGGTGGCAAGGTAATGTAGTGGATAATGTTTCAGGCCTGGCGTGAGGAAGATTCATCCTCCTAAGTCTAAATCTGGCCTTAGACACTTCCTATTTGAGAAACCTGGAGACACTTAAATCTCTTTGCCTCAGTTTCTTTGCTTGGTATCTCTGCCAAGAAAACTCCTAATGAGTTATAAAAATTCAGACAGGACTGAAATGACCATAAATGCAAAATACACACACAGAGACACATACACACACTCCTTATTCCACTCCATGAATTCCATGTTTATTTTATGAACAAAATTAGCCAATTTGAATAGTTAGCTAGTTAATAGGCATTTATCTGTTTAAAAAGAGTACATATGATAATGCAACAACAGCAACAAGAACAGGGTTCATGCCATTTAGCTCTCCTTTAACTAGGTAGTATATGAGGCAGAGTTTGGTTCTCCAATAAATTTGTGTTTATTTAGATTCTTTGCTTCAAAAACATATTACAAATCTAATCACATTCAGAACAAGAAAGCAAGATCATGGAATTTTTTTGCTGAAAGAGACCTTCAGGAATATCTTGGCAGTTTCTTCATTATACAGAATGAAGAAACTGAATTTTATGGAGAGGAGGGATCTTGGTCAAAGTCAAAGATAATAAATATCTTTAGATAATCCAGCATTCTTTTCCATTGCAATACTATGTCTTATAGGTGCAATTATTTTTCAGCACTTTCAATCTCTTCTTTCTTAGCAACATTTTTTTCTTCTTCGTGTGAGAAAATTGGAGTAAGTGTCAAATGTGTGAAGTCTAATTTGACCTTAAATCCCCATGACTTCAGGGCTAGTTACTATCCACTGCATTGCCTCGTTACTCTCTTAATAGTGTTTTAAATGCAAACACTCTATGTTCTAAGATTCCTCTATGTTCTAATAGAGTTCTAGTTCCAACATTCTATGTTCTATGTTCCTTGCTCTAATGCTATATTTTTAAAGGTATCTTCTACCTCTCACATCTTGTTTTAAGGTCTTCTTTCAGCACTAATCTTCTTCATGCTCTCTCTCTCTCTCTCTCTCTCTCTCTCTCTCTCTCTCTCTCTCTCTCTCTCCCTCTGTCTCTTTCCTTGTCTCTGTCTCTTTCCTTGTGTCCTTGTACTGGGCATTTCAGCTATTTGTTGAGTTGTTTCAGACTCAGTACGACCCCAACTAGGGTTTTCAACCACTGAAATGCCATTTCCTTCTCCAGCTCATTTTACATATTAGGAAACTGAGGCAAACATGGTGAAGTAACATGGCCAGGGTCACATAGTTAGTAAGTGTCTGAGGCCAGATTTCTCAAGAAGATGAATGTTCCTGACTCCATGAATGTTCTTGACTCCAGACTCAGCATTCTATCTATCATGCTACCTAGCTATCCTTTTAGTAAATGGTACATTATTTATGTTTCTTGTTGTCATATTGACATAAAACTCTTCCCATGGCAATTTTTAAAGTACCTTAATCTGAAAATTAGGAATTTCTAAAGTTTGCTTTTGAATTATGTCTGGAAAAAAATTAAAAGGATTTGCTCAACAGATGAAAAATGTAAACAAGAAGGAGATATATAACTTCCTAGGGAGAACAAGCTATTGTCAAGGATTTAGAAGACCCATTTGGAAACATTTAAACCATTTTTCTTACATTTCTTTTATTCACTCATTTATTCATTTCAGCAATTATTTTAAACCCTACTCCATTTAGAACATTATATTAGGCATTGAAAAAGATAAAAGTCTCTGTTCCTGTCTGTTTTTCTGGCTCTCTCAAAGTACTATCACATAATTATACATGCTTTTAAGAGCAAGGATTTTTTTTCTCATCCAAACAAATATCAGAATCCAAAAAAAAAAGTTTGGTGAAGAAGAAATAGGGTGACTAAAATATCCAGGATTTTTTCTAATGATTTTCAATGCCTGACATGGCAGATTTGGGGAATATCCAGACCTAAAACCAAGTATATAAAGTCCTACTTTCACTAGAGATTCTCAATTAGCCATATTGGTAGACTCCTGAATAGCTCTATAATTTTCATTGGCCTCATCAATAACCAAGTGTTCTTTATGGGGTCTTTAGGAATATCCATTCTTGATGCTATTGATATGGAAGCAAGAAAACTTTAATACTTTTTGTCTGAATAGGTCCAGGATGAAAACATAATCTAACTTGAGTACTGAGTTTTTTAATGAGAGGAATGAAGATGAAGAGGTTTGGATAGAAATAAGAAGGAAGAAAAAAATGAGTTTTTATCTAAACCCATCCTTTGTTTTTAATTAGTGACCATCCTACCCTTCTCCCCCAAATTACCTACTATTAGTTTTGTATTTATTTTATATTTACTTATCTGTGTAAATAAATCATTGTACTCTTGCTCTCTTCCTCAGTAGACTTGAGGGTAGATTTTATATACACTGCTCCAGAATAGTGTCTTAAAAGAATGAATGAATAAGTTTTAGTCAAGTTGTAGAGAGAGCATGGTGTTTAAATTTTTCAAAGTCCTTTTACATAATTTATTTCCTTTGGACTTTAAACAAATCTGTAACATAAACAGGAAAGGTATTATTTGTGACCATTTTATACATGAAAAGAATCAATCTTACAACGGTTAAGTTTTCTGCTCAAGGTTTCAAAGCTAGAAAGTGGAAACTCTAGGTTTAGTCAAGTCAAAAGGCATTATTTATTTAGTTGTGCCCAATTTTTCATGGCCCCATTTTCAGTTTTCTTCACAAAAATATTGGAGCAATTTGCTATTTCCTTCTCCAGTTGATTTTACAAATGAGGAAACTGAGGTAAACAGAGTTAAATGACTTGATATAAGTCTTCCTGACTCCAAACCAAACACTCTGCCATGTAGTTGCTTGAGCATTTATTAAATGTTTGTGTGCTAAACACCAGGAATACTGCCTTCAAAGAGCTCACATTCTAATAGAGGAAGACAGCATATTAAGGAAAGCTGAAGGAGGAGAGATACCTAAAGAGTCAATGTTTCAGCTAGGAGAGGAAGGATCATGTGACCAGCCTGGGTATTTTCCTTAAAATGGAGATTTGGGGAGGAAACAGACAATCAGAGGCAGGAGTTACATGATGGAGGGTACTTCTAGTGGGAGAAGTTTCATGGTGATTTGAACTTCCAGCATGAGGAGAAAAAAGTTCAGTCTTAGAAGTAGAACCAGTTCTTCAAGAAAGGTGGCTTTTTCCCATGCCAGCCTGCCTCTCAGAGTGAGCAGTATCAGGCAAAGCATATCATTAAAATAAATTAGTTGTAGGAGAGAAAATTTCAGAGAGTTGAAGTTAATCTTTGAAACTTAAAGAATTTTTATTAGTAGTTAATCAGATTGCTTAGAATTTTCAGAGTGGGAAAATGACTAAGCAGGTATCCTCAGTCCTATTAGGCTAAGTAGAACTTGATGAACTAGAAGGATAATGAATTAGTTGATATCTTTTGACCATGTATTATATGGATGGATCATTGTTAGGCTCCATGAAAGGTATTTTCTTCCAAAAGTCTCTAGATCTCCAGAGAAGGCAGTTCTGTCACCAGTAAAGGGCTCATGTTGTATTTCTCTTCTCCATGCCATTCTATAATTCTTCCATAAGTGATCCCCCAGTACCCTAAGGCCTCTAGGTCATTCAGTGTTCTGTAGATAGACATACAGCATTTGCACAGTTCTCATTCTTATTGTTGGGAGAACCTCTTTTTGAAGTTTTATGCCCCTTGGTGAAGTCTTTACCTTCACTATATGAACAATGTGAGGGCAAAGATTTGGTTTTGTTTGTTTTAAACCATTAAAAAACAATTAATGGTGTTTTAACCATTACCCCAGAATAGTTTGGCATATAGCATTTACTGTACCATATCATACCATACCACACTAATGAAGTACTAGGCTCTGGGAGAGTGATTCAGAATGTGAAAAACTCATATAAAGGCATCATCATATTTAAAAAGCTCATGGGATAATCAAAATGATTAAGCAGAAGGTTGTAAGTGAAGGGGACTATTTAAACATCAAAGAGAAGAGGGAGAGGGAAAGTAAGGATGGTATTTAGAGAGTTAGGGAAAAGTTAGGATGGTTCTAGTGAAAAACAAACTTATATGCATCCTGCTCAAGGAAGAAGAGTCCCTTATTTGATTTGATGAGTTGAATATGTTTTAACTATGCAGACATAACAGTCCCAGGAATTTGGCCTCCCTTTTTATCATAAGATTGACCATGGGAACAGATTGGAATTGGTTAAAGTTCACATCATTCCCAACAATGGCTATACCTCATAAATACTATAGTATACTACATTATACTACACTATACTATAGCATACTACCTATACTATACTATACTATACAAATACTATATTATACTATATAACATTCTCTCTACTCTGCTTCCTAGCGGGTCACAAAATACATCTTTAAGATCAATATTTTCTTTGTTATAACAAATATTCACATATCATTAAATACCATAATCTCCAAAAATATTAAAATTATTGGTAATCCAAATAGTGATGTAGAGTTGTGTCTACTCTTTATGACCCTATTGAGTTTTGTTTTGTTTTTTGGCAAATATATTGGAGTGGTTTGCCATTTCTTTCTCCAGCTCATTTTACAAATGAAGAATCTGAGGCAAATGGATTTAAGTTACTTGCCCAGGGTGATATGGTTAGTAAGTGGATGAAACCAGATTTTAATTCAGGAAGATGAAGCTCCCTGACTCTAGGACCAGCACTTTGTGTCACTTAGCTGCTAGTAGTATGTTAGCAATATTGGTATGAATCATAGAAGTGGTATATACAAGATAGTATCCAGAAGATATATGATCTTAAAAGGAGGTTGACTGGTCATTCAATAAAAGTTTCAGGAATAACAGATGCATAGCCTACCCTCAAGGAACTTTCATTCTGTTGGGAATCGATAATTTGTTCGGTAATTTGTTCATGAAGATTATAGGAGGATGTGGGCAAGAATCAGAGAGGTTTGACTGAAGTCTTCACTCATATCACTTTAGATCAATAACATCACAAATCTGCTAAAACATTAAAGAAAGGAGAGATCACTTCTAGTGGATGGGGGAAGGCTTTCTAGTGAAGGGGACACCTTTAAAGATTGGTAGAAAGTAGGCCGAAATTAGTTAAAGGAATTCTAAATAGAGGGAACTTCTCAGGAAGTATGTCAAGTGGTGGGAGTACATTTATACAGAATAGACTATCCAGTTCTGAGCTATTCTGATTTTTTTTCTTTCTATAATTTATGCCTCTCTCCCAAGAAGATAACTTAACATCTTTTTCTACAAATGGAAAAAGAGAAACCAAAGACTTTTTTGGACTCTGGTCTTTTAATATAAAATAAATATATTAAAAGATACTATACCTTAGTCTCTAGCTGTATTAATTACATTTCCCCCACTGTTTTCCTCTTTAAAGTTGGGAAATTTTGACAAATGGAACTGCATTCCTCATCGTTGTGGTTTCTTTAGGTGATATTTTAAAGTAAGATTTAGCTGTCTTCCTGTGGAAGAGATGCTGCAAGAAGGAGGGAGCAGGCTCAATTTACTTGGCCCCCCACAAGGTAGAACTAGAGGCTGGAATTAAGCAGAAGGCATAGAGAGGCTGATTTAGGTTTGATACAAGGAAAAGCTTTCTAACAATTACAGCTGTCCAGAAGCGGAATAAAATGCCTCTAGAAGTGATAAGGTTCCCATCCCTGATATCTAAAGTATGAGTTCTTAACAAGATGACTTCAGAACCTGGATTGAAGACAAATGGCATCTTTTTTTCATTAACTTCTAAATTTAATCTTTCCTTCCATTATAAATGGAGGGAACAAACATTCTGATGGGGGAAGGAATAGACTTAGCAGATTGAAAAAAGGATCCATGATACACAAAAAGTTAAGAACCTCTCATCTGAAGCCTCCATGAATACTGGTCGAAGATACTCTGAAAAGATTTTTTTTTCCATATATAGGTTGTACAAGATTATTTTTAAGTTCCTTTTAATTCAAATAAGTTGAGGCTGGATTTTTGTATCTAGTGAGCCCTAGTGTCCTCTGCAGTTTCCTGTCCTTCTCACCCATCCTCCCACACTCACTCCCTCCTCAGGTGACTAAACAAGGCTGTCTGCCTAAATTGCAGCCTGCCTTTAGTTTAGCAAGCTTTAGCAAGCTTTCTCTTCCTAGTTTCCTTTTATTGTCCCTGGCCTGTGAGTGAGTGGGAAATTAGGGCAAGTTTAAAAACCAAAGTTGATTGTCAGCACTGGGCAAGGAAGACCAGAGTCTTTCTGACAGGAATTATGCAAGCTGATTAGCACCTCATATGCAGACAGTCTGGGGAAGGGGCTATGCTAGGACTTCTGCCAGGGTAATCCCTGCCATAGACAGAATATATCAAGGGTGTACTAAGTAGCTTTGGGAGAAGAAATTTACCAAATATGTACAAGCCTTGGTATTCAATTCCTGGGATGAGGATTAAGTATCTAAAATGGATTAGGAAAGTATAGTAATAATAACATATTTCAGGAAGCTAGATAGCACAGTGAATAAAGCACCAGCAGTGGAATCAGGAGGACCTGAATTCAAGTCTGACCTCAGACACTTAATGCTTATTATCTGGGAAAGTCACTTGATCATGACTATATTGCAAAAAACCACCCCCAAATCATCACACATTTTTATAGTGTTTCTAAATGCTTTTTTGACAATAGTTCAAAATTGTAGCATTTTAAAGTTTGCAAAATGTTCTACATGCATAATCTTATTTGATCTTCCTAACAACTCTATAAAGAAGTCACTCTTATTCCTGTTTTATAGACTTTTTATAGTTTTATATTGTTTATATATAGATATTGTTTATATTATTATATTTATATATGTATATATTACATATTATATATGCTATATATCATATATATATAGAGAGAGTTTTATAGAACTGAGGCAGATAGAGATTAAGTGATTTGCCCACAGTCATACAGCCAGTAAGTACCTGAGCTCATATTTGAACTCAGACCCTGCTATCTGCTCATTCAGCTCTTATTCACTATGCTAGCCTTAAAGTCTTTTGTATTATCCTAATTGTTCTTCACAATATTCCTGTAGGTAAGTATTACAATATTTCCTAAATTTGAAGGAGGAAAAAAGAAGTTAAATTATTTGATAAATTTCCTATAAAATTGGAGTCAGGATACCTTCTTGAATCTAAGTCCAACACTGGGTTTTATATGTTATGGGATTAGGGGCCCTTCTTTTAGGGAAGGAGGGGATGGAGGGGACATGGGGAAGTACAGAAGTAATAATAAATAGACTAAAATTAAATTCTTTATGTTAGCCCTATAAGATAGGTAGGATGAATATTATTGTTCCCAATTTAAATTCACATTTATTGTCTGCTTTTTGTAGATGAAGAACTAAGAAGTGGTCTCTTACTGAAGGTCACAGAATTAGTAATTACACAGTAAAGGACATGATCTGACAGCAAGTCCAGTGCTCTTTTCTTATGCTTGTAGCATCTAAATAGTGCAATTGGTAAAAGGTCTGGACTTAAAAGTTGGAAAAACTTAATCCAAATTCCTCCTCAAACAGTTAACTGTGTTCCTCTGAGAAAATTACTTATCATCTGTCTGCCTCAGTTTCCCTATCTGTACATTAATGAGATTAATAGCATCTGCCTACCAGAGTTGTCGTGAAGATAAAATTAGATAGTTGTAAAGTGTTTTTCAAATCTTAGAAGTGTTAGCTTTTTAAAGGGTTAGCATATGTATATATATATACATATATATACATATATATATAATATAATATATAATATAATTTATATAGCATTCATAGAAGAGTAGTTATTAATGATTAGTAACTAATAGTGCAAATAATAACTAATGATAATTTGCTCATAATTAATAGCAACTATTAGTTTAATATTTATATGTAATACCAGTGTCATTTATATAACCTTTACATAATATATTAAGAATACTATATATATAGATGATATGCTTTTTTAAAAACCATTTGACAAAGTTGTGCTATTTCTGTGGACAGTATGAAGAGATATGAGCTAAATGATTTATGCTTCTTCATAATTCAATTAGATCTGTTAAAAATGATTGAGTGCTATGACTCAAAGAATCATTAATAGTTTAAAGTCAGCTTAGAAGTCTCCAATGGCATGTCCCAAAAGTTTGTGTTTGAACTTGGGCAATTTAATATTTGTTGTTTTTATTGATAACTCAAATAAAGATTTATTTATTTAAATAAATTAAGATGGAATGTTCATCACTTTCAAATAAAACAGGAAGGACTAGCTATTGCTGACGATAGAGTCAGAGTTCCCCAAAACTCTTGAGAAAATAAAATTTTGGGTTGACTAATATGATGATTTTGAATAAGGGGAAATGTAATCAGCTTCAAGAAATCAATGGCATAAATATAAAATGGAAGAAAAATTATTAGATAGCAGTTTTTCTGTAATTAAAAATATATTAAGGGGGCAGCTAGTTGGCTCAATGGATAGAGCACCCCTGAATTCAGGAGGACCCGAGATCAAATCTGGTCTCAGACACTTAACACTTCCTAGCTGTGTGACCCTGGGCAAGTCACTTAACCCCAGCCTCAGAAAAAAGAAAAAATATATATATATATATGTATATATTAGGTATTTTAATGGACATAAGCTAGATATGAATGGTTTGATATGGCAGCCAAAAAAGCTAATGCCACCTCAAGCTTTATTGTTAAGCACATTATTGTGATATAAGGAGGTACCATTCCCATTGTATTCTGTCCTGTTCAGAATATATCTAGAATATTGTGTTCAGTGCAGGAAACATATGTATAAGCTGGAAAAACGTCTTGAGGAAGGCAACTGGAGTAGTGAAGGGATTGAAGATCCTGCAATAATATGATAATAGTTTGAAGGAAGTGGGGATATATATAACCTGAAGAAGCAAAGATTCAGGGAAAAGTGATACTTAGTTTCAAGAATTGGAAGGACTGAAACCTGGATTAAACCAGAGGATAGAACTAGGAGCAAAATGTGGAAATTATACTAATTAATATTAATTTAGGTTCAATGCCAGTTTTTCAAATGTCCTAACAATTAGGGTGATTCCAAAATGGAAACCTCTTGTCAGGGTTGTTGTAACAGGAATTCATGTCCAAGTGCATATAAGACTGGATAATCTCTAAGGCTTCCTCTAAAGCTGATATTCTAAGATATTATCATCCTTGCTTTGTTTCTCTCTCTACTAGCTTCCCTTTCTCTCTACTTATCTTCCCCTGATAATATTTTCACAAAGGATGTACTTTAAAGATGGTTGTTATTATTGCTTGATTTGTAGATTATTACAGTAACCCTTTAGTAGAATAAATAAGCTTATTCCCATTTTAGAGAAGGGGAAACTGAGCTTCTGAGATGTAAAAAATGTTCTGACTATAGTCACAAGTGGAAGCAATATCACCTGAATACAGGAATTTTAATTCCAATTTTATCATTTTTTTTTTTTTTGCTGTAAAATTACATTTGACTGGAGCAGCCATTACCATTGACTGGTGCAGTGGATAGAGCACCAGCCCTGAAGTCAGGAGGACCCGAGTTCAAATCTGGTCTCAGACACTTAACACTTCCTAGCTGTGTGACCCTGGGAAAGTCACTTAACCCTAGCCTCGGGGGGGGGGGGGAAATATATATATATATATATATATATATATATATATATATATACACATATATGTATATATATATATATTAGGTTATTTTAATGGACATAAGCTAGATATGAATGGTTTAAAGTCACTTAACCCCAATTGCCTCAGGGAAAAAAAAACAAAAAGATATTTCCATTTTGAGTTTAACAAAATGTCCTGAGAATTAAGGAGTTACCTCTTACAATCAGTTAAGTTTTCAAATGAAGAACAGACCATTTGTTGGAGATATTCAATGATTCTAGATAAAACAGAGATTGTACCAGATGGCTTCTAAGATTTCTTGAAACTCTAAGATTTAATGATTCCACTATATTATACAGCATTAACTTACCTCTTTTATACATTATTATCCATTGTTAAATTGGGAGTTCATGTGAACCAAATTGAAAAGGATGCAAGATCTGTATATTTGTTGTTATTATTTTTAATCCCATTTATGTCCTTTAATTTCTTACCTTTATCCCTTATTCCAGAATATGTGTGAGTATAAAACACCTGCATGTACATGTATGCATACATACATATACATATAAATATATATACATATGTAAATATATACATATACATCTATAAAACTAGACATAGTTTATATAATATATACATGCACATGTGTATATATAATGTGTGTATGTGTGTATATGTGTAAACATGTACACACGTGTGTGTGTATATATATATATGTGTATATATATATATATATATATATATATGTATGTATGTATATAATCTCCCTAGAGAGAATGAGAGAATGCAAAACCATTAAGGGGAAGAGCTATTTAATTTTGATGGTTGTGGCCAAGCCAATATAATAAAAATGAAAATTCTGCCTCAATTAATAAACTTATTTAAGATATATCAATCAAATTACTATAAATTATTTCATAGAGTTAGGAAAAAACCAATATTGATCTGGAAAAAAATCAAGAACATCAGGGAATCAATGGAAAATAACGTGAAGGAAGGCAGCCTAGTAGTATTTGATCTTACATTGTATTACAAAGTAGTAGACATCAAAATTATCTGATTTGTTGTTATTGTTTAGTTATTTTCCAGTCATATGTGACTCTGACTCTCCATAACCCTATTTGGGGTTCTCTTGGCAAAGATCTAAAAATGAATTGCCATTTCTTTCTCTAGATCATTTTGTGCAAACAAGGTTAAGTGACTTTCCCAGGATCATAGAATTGACAAATCAGTAAAAATAGATTAGGTAAATAATACACAATAGTAAATTACATAGTAATCTAGTACTTGATAAACCCAGATATTTAAACCTTCAGGGCAAAAACTCACTATTTGACAAAAATTATTGTGAAAATTGAAAACTAGATATAGGCCAACCTCTCCCACCATCTACCAAGATAAGGTAAAAATTAGTACATGATTTAGAGGGTAATATCATTAGCAAATTATGGGAACATGGATAAAGGAAGAATTTGTGACTAAATAAGAGATAGAGAGGATCATGGGAAGTAAAATGGATAATTTTGATTATGTTAAAAAAATTTGCACAAACAAAAACAAATTAGGAGGGAGGGTCTGGCAAGTTTCTCTGATAAAGGTGTAATTTATAAAATACATGGAGAATTTGGTTAAATTTGCAAGGATATGTATGGATAGATGGTTTTTAGAAGAAAAAATCATAACTATAATTTTATGGAAAAAAGTTCTTAATCACTTATAATCAGAGAAATGCAAATTAAAGCAATTCACATCTATCAGATATGAGTAACATGATAAAAAAGGAAACTGAAAAATTTTGGTGGAGATGTGGAAAAATTGGTACACTAATATACTATTGGTGAAATTGTGCACTGATTCAATCATTCTGGAGAACAATTTGTAACTATGCCCAAAGAGCTATAAAACTGCAAACCCTTTAATCCAGAAATACTACTAAGCCTTATCCTCAATAGATTAAAAAAGGGTGGATCTATATATACAAAAATATTTATGGCAGTTCTTTTTGTGGTGGCAAAGAATTGAAAATTAAGAGAATTTCATCAATTGGGGAGTTGCTAAATCAATCTTGGTATGTGATTGTGATGGAATACTGTCATGCTATAGGAAATGATGATCAGGATCTTTCAGAAAAACTGATAAGAATTTCATGAACTGATAAAAAGTTAAATGAGCAGAGCAAGAATATACAGTAACAGCAATTAATGTAGGGATGATCAGCTGTGAATGACAGCTATTCTGATCAATCCAATGACCTAAAATAATTCTGAAGGGCCTAATGAAAAATACTGTCGCTCCTCAGAGAGAAATGGAGTCTGAGAATAGATTGAAGCATCATTTTTCCCCTTGATTTTTCTTGGCTAATGCTAATTAACATGGCTAATATGGAAATACATGTTGCATGATGTTTCACACACATAAATATATATATATATATATATATGTATATATACATATATATATGCTATTACATTTCTTGTCTTAACAATAGAGAGGGGAAATAATTGTGGCTTGAATTTTAAAAAATATATATTAAAATAAATAATAAATTTGAATATCTTATTTATTTCCTGCATAAAGACCAGGTATCAATAAATACCTATTGATTGAAATAGTAAATTTAGGTCAGATAATTTGAGAAATTTTGACTTTTATAAAATACCAGAGTTGGATTAACCAAACAATGAAAAATGATTAAACTGAGCACTGGAATAAATTAGGGATGGAAACTGGACCTATGATTTCATAGGTATGGGTACCTTCTCATCAGTTTCAAGTCTTAGTTACAAGATCACTGTAACCAAGTTATGGTATGTTTAAATCTGTATTCAGACTCCATCAATTCTTCCTTTGAAATTATATAGCATTTTCTGTCATGAATCTTTTGGGATGGTTATGGGTCATTGTATTGCTCAGATTAGCTAAATCATTCACAATTGATCATATTACATTAATGTTGTTGCTACAATGTTTTCCTGGTTCTATTCCATTCCAAATCAGTTCAAATAAGTCTTTCCAGGTTTTTCTGAAATCATCTTGCTTATTATTCCTTATAGAACAACAGTATTCTGTCACAATCATATACTACAACTTATAGACATCCTTTCAATTTCTAATTTTTGCCACTATAAAAAGAGCTGCTATAAATATCCTGGTACAAATAAGTTTCTCTCCCTGCCTCCTCTTATTCATTCATTCATTTGTTTATTTGTTTATTCATTTGTTTGTTTTTCATCCATCCCTTCATTCATTTGTTTATTTATTTATTTATTTTGGTTCTCTTTGGGATATATATCTAGTAATGGTATTGCTGGATCAAAGGGCTTACACATTGTTATAGCCTTTAGGCATAGTCTGGAGGTGAGTTTAAAGACTACTTAGTTCAACCTCCTCATTTTACAAGTGAGGAAACAGGTCTGTAGAGATAATGACTTGCACCAAAACACACACCTTCAACATGCATTGAATCAGGAAGAAATTAGAAAACAAGTTGATCAACTATTACAATGGTATGAATAAAAGGTAATGGGAGACTAAATTGGAATGGGGACTTTAGGAAAGGAAAGGAGAGGGTGGGTTTAAAAAGTGACCCAAACTGCTACAATATGTAACTAATAACAGCTATTCTACTTTGAAAATATAAAGCTATGTAACGTTTCTATTTCCATGTAGCTTGCCAGATGAGTGAAAAATCTTTAGCATAATCAGCGTTGGGAACATGCTGGGAGAAAGCAGTAGGAAACCCAGATCTTATATTTTTTTTTTGTCCTTGGCTCTCAAAAGAAATTGTGGAGCCATTCATAGGTAGGTGCTAATGGCATCGAAAAAATTTATTATGTTTACACCTTTAGAATTGGATCTGGTAGGAGTGACTCTTATATCTGCCTGTGAAAAGCCTCTGCTCTAATGTGACAAAGGTAACTAATACGTCAATTATGCATTGGCAGTTTTCCTGCTGGCTTGAGAATCAGCCACAGCTGAGAAAGCCCCAGGGTTTTCATTTGGCCTCTCCTCAGGGCTGGCCTTATACATAGGCAGAGAATGTGGCTGCCCACAATGTGTGATGTCAGTGACTATGGGAGGGCTCCCCCCCTACCTCTATGCAAAGTATCTTTCCCACCAGCTGGAGATTCTATATTGGTTCACCTCTTATCCCTCCTCTGTAGACCTACAACTATTCTCTTATAATTCAAACCCTTAGCAATTTTAATCTCACTGCCTCCCTAGTCCCCTTCTGCCTTCATCACTGCTAAAGAAATCTACCTTATGAAAATCACTTATTATAATACTCACCAGCTTAAAAAATCATTATTGGCTCCCTCATAATTGGTTTAGTTATTAAGTATTGGACTTGGGATCAGGAAGTTAAAAAGAGTCAACATCTCTACTTCAGGTACTAATTTAACCTTTATCAAATTCAGTTAACTTATTTGTAAAATGAGGATGATAATAGCACCTCCCTCACAAAATACTTGTGTGGATCAATTAAATTATGTAAAATGTTTTGCAAATTTTTAAGTTCTACATAAATGTCAGCTAGGTTAGTTTGGCATTCAGAATTGTCTGCGGTATGGTTTCTGTGTATCTTTATAATTCACTTTGGAATACTCTGGACTCCACAGTTAGATCAATTCGGATCTCTTCCAAATAGAACCTATACTTCTGCACTGCTGTCTTTGCTCAGACTATTTATTCCCTGTGATTGGAACTCTCCCATCTTTCCCATCTGCATCTGTTGAAATTCTCCATGATATTCCAGGCTCATTTTAAATATCACTTCATATTCAATCTTCCCTAATCAGAAATGATCTTCCCTGACCTTGGATTTAATTTAGGTCAGCTCAACGAACATTATTTAAACTCCTGTTAAGTAAGTTAAGTAAGATTCTGTGCTAGTCCCTGGGGATACAAAAATAAATTTCCTCCCCTCAAGGAGCTTATATTTGCATGGGAAAGTGAGGTCATAGTTTGTTTGCAAGAAAGTGTCATAGATAGGAAAAGTGAGGGAGAGCTCAAACACCAGCAGAAGAGACTTCATAGAAGAGGGAGCACTTTAACTAAGCAGTGAAAGGAAACAAGGATTCTTGGATGAAGAGATGAGGGCAAGATATATGCCAAATATGGAGGAAAGCTTGTGCAAATCCATGGAGGAATGAGATCGAATAGGGTGCCTCCAGAACAGTTAGCAATCTAATTTGACCAAAACAGAGAATTTAATGAAAGGTTATAGGATACAGCAGTATGAGAAAAGTAAACACAATTTTAGAGTGTAGATCCAGTTGTTGATTGGATGATTTTTATTATTAGATCTTTATTCCTTGGACAATCTTTTTTCTATTTCTTAGAATGAAATTCTTCAGCCAGACAGCTTCATAAATAATTTGCATATAAGTGCAATTTAGTGTGCATGGGTGAATAAATTATAGAATCAAAGAAACAAAACTATCCTGCTTATTTATGCCCCATACTGGACTTGCTTATTTTCTCTTGGGTGTATTTGTTTAATGAAAACAAAAGCATTAGATTGGAATTTAGAAAATGAGTATAAATCTCCATCCCTGCTACCTATTAATTATGTTCACACAGGCAAATCAATTCTCCTCTCCAAACCCAAATTTACATCGCATATACTTTATATATTTTCCATGGAATCACACATCCTTGTGTTGTTTTCTTTGATAAAATATAGATTTCTTAAGGGCAGAGATTGTTCCTTTGTTTTTCATTGTATCTCTGGTTCCTGACATATAGTAGATTGCAGTGAATCTTTGTTGTTTCAGCCTCAGTTTCCCCATCTGTAAAAAGAAAAACTTGAACCAGATGACCTCAAAATCCTATGAATCCACAATTAGAATAGATAGAAGCCCAGATAGAAGCATAGATATAAATAAATTTCCCTATGGGGACATAAATCCAATGTTGCTAAACTAAATTTGGTGAGTGTCCAATGAGCAATATGCTACAAACCTTTTTCATCTGGAAATTTCCATATAAAATAAGGTAAACTATTTTCCCCCCAACAGTCATCTGCTAAGACCATTATGCCAATTATTAGAGATTCTCTCTATTCTTTTACATACTAATAACTAGAAACTCTACTTTCTGGCCTCCTCCTTTGACTAACCACCTTTATGAAAACGGGGCACATCTGACCATAGTATCATTTGCTTTGGAACTGTGAAAAAGTAGGAGTCCAATTCCCTTATTTTTTGGATGATGCAACTGAGGACCCAAAGTCATCCTAGGAGGAAGTGACAATCAGGGTGTGAATCTTGATTTTTTATTCCAATTCATTACATTTTCTATTATGTTATACCAAATAAAGTTAAACATATATTACTTAAATAGTCCCTGCAAGGTTTGGCTCCATACATTAACTTAGACTCCAGAAAAGCAGGGTTAGAGTAGTGGCCCTGTTCCTACTCTGTTACAACAAGGATCCTTAACAGTGTTATCAATGTTTTTAAATACATAAAAATTATAACAAGCATTACTTTATTCTACTGCTATGCCATTCATGTGAAACATTTTCAGGTAGGTGCTTCATTCTCATACATCATATTTCTAAGAGTAATATTTAATGATATTTTGTCAAACAAAGTAAAAGTCTCCAGTGGAGTACCTTCAGGATCCATTCTAGGTCATTTGTTGCTTAACATTTTTATCTGTATCTTATTGGGTAAAAACATGAATGGCACATTTGTCATATTTACAGATGATATCCAATTGAATGGGTTAGATATGATACTAAATGAGAGATTCAAGAGTCAAAAAATATCTCAACACATTAGAATTCTGAGCTAAATCAAATAAAATGAAATTTGATATAAATCTTATGCTTACATTCAAAAATTAGAATTCAGAAATAAAGAATGAGAGAACTGTAGCTAAATAGAGATTTGTTGGGGAAAGGTTTGCTGATTTTGTTGTTATTTAATCATTTTCAGTTGTGTCCAAATTTACTTGGGGTTTTCTTGGCAAAAGTATGGGAGTGGTTTGTCATTTTCTTTTCCAACTCATTTTACCGATGAGGAATTAAGGAAAACAGGGTGAGATGACTTGTCCAAGGGGCACATAGGCCCCTTTATCTAAAGCCAGATTTGAATTCAGGAAGATGTCTCCTATATATTGTATTATATATTGACCACCTAACTGGTCAAAGGGAGCAAGCTCAAAATGAATCAGCAGTATAATATGATATTCAAGAGAAAAAAATGCGATCTCAGGCTTTGTGTGAAAGACATAGCTTCCAGGATTGAGGAAGTGATAGTCCCATTGTAGTCTTTTCTGTTCAGACTATACCTGGAAAGTGTGTTCAGCTATGAGTACACTGTGATGATTACATGGAGAATAGAATTACTCTGCTTGATATCAAGAAGAACTAGAAGCCATGGATGAAAATGTGTGTGTGCTTTTTAAAAGATAAAGCTATCCTAAAGTGACTCAGTATAGTCCCTTTTCCTAAAGGTTTTCAAGGAAATTTGAAATCTATCTTTACCTATAATTGGAAAAATTAGTATTATTTTTAAAAAGGTCTTCAAGAAAAAAGTGGGTAACCATTTGTCAGAGAAAGCTTTTAGAGTGGATTCTTATCCAATTAAAGTTTTCCAACTCTGAGATTCCAGAATTTTTGATCTCATTCAATCTTCAAAACTGGCCTGTAAGGTAGCCAGATAAAATCAGTGAATGAGTCATTCATTCAAGAGTTCAGGTAGATGCTGAATGACTACTTCTTAAGGTTATGGCAAAAAGGATTAATGCTTAGAGACAAGCTGGATCATTCCAATAAAAGGATCATCTCTGATCAGTATTATTCTCATTTTCTAAAGTAGGCAACTAAAACTCAGAAAGATAAAGTGATGTTCTTTCGTCATACAACTAGTTCACTATAAGGCAAGAACTTGGCTCTTCATCTTCTGGTTTAAAGTCTGGGAACCTTTACATTTAAAAACTGTAAATATGGGTTCTTTTGATGTTCTAAATGGTCTGTTTGCTTGCTTCTTTGAGTTACAAGCAATGTTTCCTAATGGTACCACACCAGAATGTGTACTGGAAGACCAGATGTATTTAGGATGTTTGTCATAGTCATTTTAGATCTCTTTGTATTGCTTGATAGAATTGTTCAAATAATGTGAAAACCTTGTCTATCTCTCTACCCTCCCAAATTCTACATGAGTTGAAGTTAAGTCTTTAAACAGGTAGAATTTCCATTATTCAAATTAGACAAGAAAAAATAAAAAGACCCTCCGGAAAAACAATAGGTCCAAAGGGAAAAGAACACTGAACTACCAGACATATTTAGCAAGTGCTTAATCCTAGGTAAGAGCTATAATACTTAAGCTGAAAGTAGCAAACAATTTTCTCTAATGACTTTTATTGGTTTAATGAAGACAAATCTTTGAAATGGTGGCTACCAGCATTTGAGTTCAGATTCAGAGTCCCCGGAAAAAATATCCCAAAGGGGATCCCTTATTATTTATTAAGTACTAAGTAAAGAAAGTTTTCTGTTTTAATAATTCTGTCCATTTTAGGGGATTTGGGGGAAGTCAGTGATGGCTTAATAATACTTTAGAGTTTCATATTAAGATAGCTCATTTTCTTTGTTTATAATATGTGGAAAGTAATCTTTGCTCTGCCCCTGCAGGGTTGCTTTGCCATGAAGGATATGGAATTAAAATGTTTTGAAAAATATAAATTTCCATATGAACTAAATAATTAATTCATGTCTTCATTTATCCAACAAATATTTATTCAGCAATAAATTCAATATTTTAAAATACTGTGGTAGGAACTGAAAAACATACAAAGATAAATAAGACTGAATCTCATTTATTTAGAAGCTTAAATTTTGATGTGAAAATAAGCCACATTCTCAAATGAACATAATACAAATTATAATGTGAAAACTCCATAAAAGAATTAATATATGTATTCCACAACTCATCCACTCCCATGCAGCTCCCCATTATGTGTTATCTTCCGTGGTTAGAATATGTTTCTTGAGTGTAGGGACAACCTTGCTTGATTATATCTAAATGTGTATCCTAGTACTTAATATAAAGTCTATTTCATAGCAAAAGTTTAATAATTTTTTGTCTTATTTATCTTAAAGTGTTAAGAAATAGGATGAGAAAGACAGAGAGAGAAGAGAAGACAGTCAGAGGGGAGGGATAGACATAGAGATGGAGAAATAGAGAGGGAAAGGGGAAACAGACAGAGAGAAGAGAAGGCATGGCCTGGATGAGAGAGAAGAGTAGATAAAGAGGGAAAAGGGAAGAGAGTAGTATGTGGAGAGACAGATGGAAGTAGATATGGGTAAAAGAGGTAGGGAGAGGGAAATAAAGAAAGAGAAAGAGGAGAGATAAGGGAAGAAAGAGAAGGGCAGAGAGAGAGAGAGAGAGAGAGAGAGAGAGAGAGAGAGAGAGAGAGAGAGAGAGAGAATGAGATGAAAGAGATACACAGAAAGATGAAGAAAGATACACAGCCCCAACAATTGCATATGAGATTCTCCAATTCTTTTAAGCACTCATTTTATGGCATAGTTCCAAGACACTTTTCTCTCTCCCTTTTTTTAAAGAATACCTTTTATTTCCAAAATTTATGCAAAGATAGTTTTTAACATTCATCCTTGAAAAACTTTTGAGTTGCAATTTTTTTCTCCATCCCTTTCCCCCACTCCCTCCCATAGACAGCAAGTAATTCAATATATGTTGAACATGTGCAATTCTTTTATACCTATTTCCACAATTATCATGCTGTCCAAGAAAAATCATATCAAAAAGGAAAAAATGAGAAAGAAAACAAAACATAATCAAACAACAAAGACAGTAAAAATACTATGCTGTGATACATCCTCAATTCCCACAGTTCTCTCTCTGGTTCAGATGTCTCTCTCCATCACATGCAAGACACTTCTAATTATGAGGTACTAGCAGTTAGATCTCATGAAGCATGTTCTTGGGTGTCCTATATTCTTCCCTCTTAGCATATGTGTGACAATGCTGAGAGAACCTAGTGCTTTATGTGACACAGAAAACCCTGGATAATATTGCTTTACCATGTTCCTACTCCCACCTAATAGTGTTTGGAATGTCTGTGTCAGAAAGCAGTCAATAAACATTTATTGAGAGTTTACTATGTGCCAGAAATTGTGATAAACCCTGGAAATACTGGATATAATGAATGCTAGTTAACCAAAAGCTTTTTGTCCCAAACATCCAAACTTTGGGCTCTTTTCTATGTGTTTGTGATTCTTGTTCATTCATAGAGGATAGGATATTGAATCTGGAAGAAATCAGAGAACCTAGAATCTTGGAACTAGAACAGCTTGGAACTTGGAACAGCTCAACTTACTCTCTGTCCTCCTTCACCATATATACTTTCTTCCCTGAACTTTTCCAACTCCTCTTTATAATTTTCTTTATAAGAATGTAAGATCTTTGAATGTTTACTTGTATATGTATCTCCCATGCTTTGCATAATCCCTGGCATACAGTTAAGCATTTAATAGATGTTCTATCTATCTATCTGTCAATCTCTATCATTTATCTTTATCTATCTTTCTCTACTTTCTATTTATTATCTGTCTATCATGTCAAAGAGGCATGGAAATACTGTGAGAAAGTAATAGAGTACTGCATACATTATCAGATGCAATCATCACACTGGATATTTTTATTCTTTTCTTTGTCACAAGGGAGAGTTCAGTCTTGAGAAGGATGTGGAGAATGTTTTCATATAATACTGTACAATCATAAATCATAGAATTAGAGCTGAAAGGTATTTCAGAAGCTATCTAACCTAACACTTCATCTTACAGATGAACAAACTGAGGTTCAGAGAATTAAAAGGTAGTAAGTATCTTAGGCAGAAAAAACAAGTGGTATCAATAATTTTTCTTTAGTTAAATATAAATAAATAAATTGAAGAATGGATGAACATATACATATTAGGTAAATAAATAAAGATAGATGATAGAAAGGATGAATAATTATATATAGACAGGCAGATAGATGTTAGATGAATTAACAGATGATAGGTCGATAAATGATGTATGAATGGACAAATGATAGAGAGATGGATAGATTGAAGAATGAGTGGATGGATGGCAGATAAATTTTTAATTAAGTAGCTAGATATAAAGACAGAAAGATAAAAAGAAAAAATATAGAAATGTATTTCAAGTAGTTTAGTGTCATTAAAAACACTGTGAAATTTCCTAATAGCAAATCTGTTTTTCCATTCCTATATAAAGAAGGTCTGAGAGATTTCCCACCAAGTTTGCCTGCTGATATTGTCTCTATTGCCCTGTAGGAAATAATTCTCCACTTTATCACCCATCTGTAATGCCCATCAAAGATATATGCACTGATGTGCTGACTCTATGGGATATCCAATAATAATGTCATAATATGAACCAGAAATATTCTTCATCTGCTTGATTTTTACTGTATCCCATTATAGAAATGGAAGATTGGGGCCATTTTGTAATATTCTTTGTTGCCATAGTCAGTGAATTCTCCACCTACAAGTTAACCTTCTGGTCTCCCCATACTCAGTAAGGCTGGAGAGGTGAGGCTAAAAATTAGATAGCTCTTTCCTTTAAGGAGTTTCCATTCTATTGAAGGGGTACACCATATATAACAAAGTAAAGATAGGACAAGGTAATTAGAAGGGAGGAGGAGTGAGGGCGAGAAAGGGAGAGAGGCAGGGAGGGGGGAGAGAAAGAGCATTAACAATTAGAAAGATCAAGGATTGATAAAACAGATGATTCATGAGGTCAAACCCTAGATTTCGAAACATAAAAATAATGGTTTACCTATCTATAGAAATTTAATGTTTTCTTTTTATCTTTCATATTTTTACATAATTATTTCCCAATATGTACCCTCCTTTTCTAAACTCTAAAGAGCAATCCTTTATAATTCATCTCCTCTCTCTACTGACTTTCTGGACTCTACCATCCCTCAACTTCTGTGACTTCCTCACTCTGCAATATCGCTACTCTACCCCATTCTCTCATTGATTAACTCCCCTGAGAATTTTTATTATGAGGAAATATGCTTCTGCTTCTCCAGAAACATGCCCTGCATGGGCATTTTTTCTTCCTTTTCTCTTAATTTATCAGCTCCATTTGATGTGTTGTCTTTACTCATTGGAATATAAGCTTCTTGAGGACAGGGAAATTTTTTCTTGTTATTTGTATCCCCTATTTGTTTCCCAGTAACATTCTATAATATCCATGTAACATAATATATTTAGTTATTTCTCAATCAATAGGCATTTGCTTTGCATTTAGTCCTTTGTAAGTACCAAAAAAAAAAAAAAAGATGACTACAAACATTTTGGATATAAGGGACCTTTATTTTTATCATTGACTGACCTAGAGAATATGCCCAGCAATGAAATTTCTTTAAAAGGGCATGGAAATTTTAGTCACTTTCTTCACACAATTTCAAATTGCTTTCCAAAATGATGAATCAATTCACAGTTATATCAAGTGTCTTATCATGACCATCCTTTCATTACTCCTCCAAAATTGACTATCCCCATCTTTTCTCATCTTTGTCTATTTTTTGGATGTGAGTTGAAACCTCAGAGTTGTTGAGATTTGTACATACCTTATTATTAAATCACTATTTAGAATAATAATTTTTATGCTGTTAATAATTTAGAATTATTTTGAAAGCCATTTTTTCATATCTATGACACTTTATCCACTGAAAACTTTATTTTGGCTTTATACATCTTTCTAATTACCTATTCATCTCTCACTGGAGATATTGTGAAAAATTGTTTCCCATTCAGTTTTCCTTCTCATCCTAGTTGTATTTAATGTAGTTTGAGCTAAAGTGTTTCAATCTATTATAATAAAAATTATCTATATTTTTCTCTCACTGAATCTATCCCTCATTTGATAAAGAATTCTATTCCTCACCACATCAGCAAAAGGTATCTGATCTGATAGTTTTCTAACTTTTTGTGGTATGATTTTTAATATCTAGGTTGCATATAATTTCTGAACATATTGTGGCATATGGCATAAGTTGTTGGATTAAATTTTCCTTTCTGCCAAACTTTTCCAGTTTTCTCAGCAATTTCTTGTCAAGTAGAGTTTTTGCCTAAATAATATATGTTCTTTGGCTTATTGAACCCTCTAGATTATGGAACTTATTTGTTTATAATTCTATAATTCTTCCTTATCTAACCTATTCTTCTGATCTATTTTTCTATCTTAACTTGGACCAAACGTTACTAATAATTGTTTTATAATATAATTGGTAATCAATCTAAAAGAGCTATTGTCCCCTCATTCTTTTTGTTTATCCCACCTTTATGATTCTAGATATCTCGCTCTTTTTAAATAAATTTTTATTACTATAACTTTATGATTAATTATGCACACATACACAAATACATGCACACTTATACATACTCATTCACATAGTCCTTCTCACTGTTTTCTTTCATTTCCATCACTTCGCAGTCTTTTTATAGTATTAATGTTTGTGATTTTGGCTATGCAATGATATGTTAATATATCTCAATTTATTTAGCCCTTTCCCCAATTTTTTGACATATGGAGTATTTCCAGAGCTTTTATTTAGCCTTTACATATAAAGCAATTATAATTTTTAAAAATATAAGTGTGTCTATCTCTATAAAGTATCCCTTTTAAATTGATTTAATATTAAATTTATATTTTAATTTAAATAGCATTGTGATTTTTTTATATTGGGATAGTCCAGTCATGAAAAATACTTCTGGTTATCTAATCCTTCATTTCTTTAAAGATAATTTTCTAATTGTGTCTATACAGGTCTTTAATATGTCCTAGTAGAGTTACTCACAAGTACTTTATGCACTTTCATAGTTATTTTAAATGTTTCTTTCCTCTATATTATGTTCTTATGGATTTTGTTATTGCTATATCAAAAAGCTATAATTTTGTGGATTTTGCATCCTTTATCACTGATATTATTAATTTTCTCAATTTCTCTTATTTTTCCATGATTTTCTAAGTGACCATGGAGTCTTCAGAAAATATTGTTTTATCTCTTCCTTGCCTATCTTTTTTGCCTCTAATTTATTTCTTTTAGTTATGCTAGTCCTGCTAGGATTTTTGTCAATTAACAGCAAGGAAAGGAAGTAATCCTTGTTTTACACCTGTATTTATTGGGAAAACTTCTAGAGTTTCACCTTTGCACATAATAATTGCTTTTGGTTTTAATTCTATACTTTTACATCATATTTTAAAAGGTTCTTCTTTGGCTATACTCTTATCTCTAGTACTTCAAGGCTAACAAAGTATTTTCTTTATAGAAACTTAGAAGTAGGTTATACAAATATTAGTCCTGCTTTATAAATAAATGAGGTTAAGTCATTTGTTCATTTGAAAGCTTGGAGGAAAAAACCAGAACTCCTAACTATGAGTACAAAGCACTATACCAGCAAAGAATACTAAAATAGAGAATGTGGTATGTTAAGAGCTGGAAGGAAATTAAAGATTATCCAGATAGACCAAGCCTATCATTTTATATGAGGAAAATAAAACCCTGAGGGGTGCCCACTGTGCCTGCCTGCTGCTTTTGGTCCCTCTGCCACATTGCCATGGCAGGACAGAATTAATGGGAATCATTTTGAACCTACTGGGAAGAAAAAATTGACCTGCAGGAAATTTGATAAAATTGACTTTATCTGAAAGCGTCAAATAAAAACAGGCTATAAAGCACATTGAGCTAGTAAGGTGGCAGCAGAGCAAATGGGACTGTCATATATTTTGTCAGACCACATTGTTTGCAGGGAAGGTTGAATGAGATGGCAGCATGAACTGACTTGTTTGGGAAAGCCAGATAGCTCTTTGCTAAGACAGGAACTTCTGGCTTCCAATAAAATATTGTATGCTCATGGCAATTGAGACCTATTACCACCTGCCTAAATACTTATTAATTCTTGTTAATTGGTACTCCAAAGAAAGGCTTTAAAGAAGAAGCTAGTTTATACAACTGTCATATTGCCTGGTAGGAATGGAATTGAGAGATCAAGACACTAATTTAAAAATGCCAAATCTAAATTGGCAAATTTTTTTTGCTTATTGTTTTTGTCTTTGTATTTATAATTCAATATTGAGGCATAAGGATAACAATAACAATAAGGATAAATAATAAAAATTTGATGTGATATACTGGAATGAGGGATGGAATCAAGAGACATTGATTTGAGCCCCAGCTTTAACTTTTCACAGTTGTGTAAGCTTAAGTAAATCACTTAAAACTAGGGCTGCACTAGAGCCACCTTTCATCAGCTCTAGAAATGATTGCTACATTTTTAGGGTGATAATTTACATTTCAGAAATTGGCAAACACTACAGCTCAAGACTTGGTTTTTATTTATTGTTTAGACTTTTAAAAGTGGTGGGAAAAACTGTTAATAATATAGATTAAACTTTAAAATGCCCTGTTTAGGAGAGCAAGCACCCTGCTTAAAACTATCTTTTTTTTTAATTCTCTTGATAATACAGGAATACTTACAAGAACATAACCGATCAGTTTATATTCTTTTTAGCATATTTTTGTTGACAATAGGAGTTTCACTGCTCCTTCCTAATTCTTTGTAATGCACTTCATTTTCCTAGCCATTGTCCTTTTGGATGACTTTCAACCTCAATTCTTCAGAAGATATAGTGTTTGAGGACCTGTGGCCACATAATAGAAATGGAACTGAAGTTCCAAAAATAGGCTTTTATTTCTGGGAGCAACTGGAGCGAGATAGAGAAGGAAGAGAGATAGGGAAACAGTGGGAGGAAAGTAAAGAAGACACTAAGATTGAAGGAGAAAATGTAGAAGAAAGGAAGGGAAGGGAAAGGGAGGGAAAGGAAGAGGAAAGGAGAGGAGAGGAGAAGAGAGGAGAGGAAAAGAGAGGAGAGGAGAGAAGAGGAGAGGAGAGAAGTAAGGGAAATGGAGAAGAGAGAGAAGAGAGGAAAGGGAAAAGAAAAAGGAAAGATGTATATTGTAGAATATGTTAGGGATTGTGAAGACTGTAAAAATCTTATGAATATATGCATGTGTATATGTGTGTGGGTGGAAAACTATGATTTTATTTGTATAATGATTCCCAGTGTACAAATTCCTTCTACTAAATAAATATAAATACATATTTATCTATCTTACTTTCTTAGTTATCTATTTATCCATCTATCTATCTATTTTACTTGCTCTAAGATCCCTTTCAATTCTAAATTTTCAGGATTCTATTCTATGGTCCTAAAGTTTTAGAAGAAGTTGGCAGGGAAAAGAAAAAAAAAAGGAATTTGGAAACATGGCACCATACCTCAGTGGTTATTCTTTGGCATATAGGGTCATCGACCCAGATAGAAGAAAATGGTCTGTTCAACAAGCAGACTTTCTTATGTCACTTGCTCCCTGTGGTATACCTTTCCTTCAAAATAAAAACCACTGTCTAATTCTATGCTCATGGAAAATCGTACTAGTTTTTATACTGTTATCCACTAAGTAGAGAAGAGAAGAAAAAGAGATGGCAGGTTGGCAAATACCACATCATTGCTGCCAGGATTGTTTCTGATCCTGTATTGTAAAACAAGGGATATAAGAACAGACTTAGAAAATCCCATCAAATCCCTGCCAGTTTCTGGAGTAAGACTGGATGCCGACATTTTGTATTTATAGAAATTTAAAAATTGTTACAAGGCACAAGGTTGCATTGAAATTTCAGGGGAATTAAGTATAAGATCCTGTATTTTGATTCAAGAGTTCATGGGTCAGATATGATTAGAAATAATTTCATGTTTAAAAGATCTGGAAGTTTTAGTGGACCACAAGTTGAGCATGAGTCAGAAATAATGTGACATCCCCCTAAAGAAATGTAATTTTCAGTTACATTAAAAAAGAGTCATGTCCAGAATGAGAGATGAAAATTTTGCTGTCTTCTTCCCTATTTCAGTTGTCACATAATAGGAGGAATATTGGTGTGCTGAAAATGCCCCAAGATTGATCACAATGAGTTGATTGGAGACCACGACATATGAGCTTTGAAAATATTATTGATACTTAGTATAGAAAGAAATTGGCAGAGAGTTAGAGATATGTCAACTTTCATGGAGCTTTGTCATGGAAAAGATAGTTAACACTTTTTTTTTTTTTTTTTTTTTAACCTCAAAGGAGAGGACAAAAACCAGAAAAAATTACATGGTGGCAAAACTAAAGTCATCATGGGAAAGGGGATGTAAGTGACTAGAACTTCAAAAATGAAGTGGATTTCCTCAGGAAATAATGATTTCCTTAGCACTGAGAAAGAAGATAATTTCTTAGGAATGTTATAGATAGATAATCTTCCCCATGTGGTTGGTTACTGAAGGGTTGGTTTTCTGAACCAACTACTGAATGCTCACTTTGCGATTCTATAAATCTTATGATAAAACAGTTTGTTTCTAGGCAAACTATTCCCAAATTGGAACTTATTGTAAGGAGAGTAGAGTCCTTTTTCCCCTTTTCATCATAATCAGTAGATGACTGAGCATCAGTATTCAGCATCAGGCTGACTGGGAAAGTTTTTAATTGGTAGTTCAATTGTGACTGCCTGGCCTGATTTTCACTGTCAGTTGAACCAGCCAGTGATGGAAGAGATTGGAATTCTGTAGGGGGCAGAGAGGATGGAGGATACAGGGAAGAAGGAGATAGGGAGAAGGAAAGGAAGGAGGAGAAACATACAACAGAGATAGACAACAAAAATATATGTCAATAGTTACATCTATGTATCTCATTTCCTTTTGTATTGATTATTCTTTTTTTGGAAGCTGAAAAAAGCAATAGTTTTAGTGGTTTAGAAAGGGATTGTTGTTGTTCTTGTTGTTCAGTCATTTTCAGTTATGTCCAGCTCTTCATGAACCTATTTGGGGTTTTCTCAACAAAGATACTGAACTAGTTTGCCATTTTCTTCTTCAGCTCATTTTCCATATGAGGGAATTGAGGCAAACAGGGGTAAGTGACTTGATCAGAGCCATCCAAATAGTGAGTGTCTGAGATTAGATTGAAACTCAGAAAGTAAGTCTTTCTGTCTCCAGGTCAGATGTTCCAGCCACTGTTCCAGGGAGCTGCCCAAAGAAAATGATGGCGACCTAACATAGGGAAATCCTGGTGAGTCATGGAATGTTCAAACTGGAAGACATCTCTCAGACAAGAATCAAAATTGTACAGTGAACTACTTTTGGAGGCAGATTTAGTTTCCAATCCTGGCTCTGACAGGGACTATATGTGTGAACTCGAACATTATTACTCCTATTATAGTCCTTAATTCTTCACCTAGGGTAAGAGTAGATGACCCTTATGATCCTATGAGAGAGTCTTATTCAAAGCTTTCTTTAATAGGTAAAGGAAAAAGAGATAATATTTTTCCTGCTAGATCGCATAGCCAGTACAAGATCTAATACAGAAAATACTAGAATTCATTAGCTTTTTGGACTACAAGCCTTATACATTTTCTATTAAAGTACATATACAAGGTCTCCTATTTCATCCAGGATCATCTCCTGCTGTTCTGATCTATATCTGGCCACTGGACTTCGATTGCTCTGAATGGGAAAGTGAGGCAGGTGATCTTGCCCAACCCTCTCTCACTTAAATCCAATTCATTTGCATGTCATTGTATCAATTCCCTGATGTCATAGTTCTTTTGGAGAACAAAGGACAAACAAAAATAACCAGGAGCCGCTAGGTGGCTGGTCAGTGGATAGAGCACTGGTCTTGGAATCATGAGGACTTAAGTTAAATTCTAGTCTCAGATATTTACTAGCTCTGTGTCCCTAGGCAAGTCACTTAATCCTGATTGCCACCTTTCCCTGCAAAAAAAAAAAAAAAAAAAAAAAAAAAAAAAAAAAAAAGATATAAAAAAGATTATTTTAAAAATAAAGTACAAATTTTGTAAAGAGAAGCTCAGTAGTCTAAAAGATATATAACCTAAATTACCCTTTGAGGATAAGTGTTAGCTATTATTAGCTATTAGCTAACTATTATTTAAGCTGATTCTTCCTTGAGCCATAACTAGAAAAATTTCCATCTGAGGCAAATTGCAATGAAAAAAGGGGATAGGAGAGATTCTTCTGGGGTGTGGTTTGGAAGAGAAATAGCACACTCTGGGATACCTCATGTGATTTCAGGGAGGGGAGGGGGGGAGAATCAGTCTGCTGTTGCTAGGGGAGGAGCTGGGCACAGAAACACCAGTGGATAAGGTGGGCTGAGAGGAAAGATGCTGTCTGTTGCTAGGAAAGCTGCTTGACACTGGATGGGGGAACAAGGATGCTGATGAGTACCTTTGGGCAAGAGGAAAGTCTATTACCTCTGCTTGGGATAGGTTAGGAGAAGAAGGGCTTGGGGGAATGAGTTCAGATGTGACTGAAACTGCCCCAGGGAGGAAGTGCACCCAGAAAGGTGCTGTCAAAGCCTTCTAAATTGTTTGCCTTGGAATAAAGCCCAAGGTTTTTCCCCACCTGTTTATAGCTCCCATTCTCTCTCAAAAGATTCTAAGCCATAACCTTATGTTTGCCTTTTTCAATACATCATGGGGAAAAAAAGAGCTAAAAGGTTCAAGGAGGAAAAGGACAAGGCTGAATAAAAAGAAAAAAAGGAGGGAAGGGAAGGGGAGGATGTGAGAGTGCTAGAGAATAAATGATACAAAGGAAACCAAGAGAAGGATGGGGGCCAGAAAAATTGAAAGAAAGGAGATGAACTCTGTCATAGATGAGGTTACCCACTTTAAATATGCAGGAATGACATCAGCTGACAAGGTGACATCTCAGAAAAAATTTACAAAAATTGTGTATATTTTAGCAATGAATTAAGATGTGTAATAAACCAAGGCCTTACACACACACATACACACACACACACACACAAGCACACACGTACACACAAACACACACACACTACACTACCCTTCTCTTTTGCCTCTTTCTGTGCTGAGAAGACTTTCTTGATGATTTTAGCATTTTAGTTGAATGTCTTGGAAGTATCATCATTTTATCATTGTTTGTGCAATCTCTAAATAAAGTAAACTCTAAAGGTTGCTTAGGAATTCAAATTATTTTGGGGAGGGTGGGGCAGGGTGGGAGATGGGGGATTTGTTGTCAGCAAGGAAAATAAGAGGATTAGATGCTTCCTAAGCGTGAGAAATATTGATTTACAGGGTTTTGCTTCCCCCTTCTGGCTAAAGACAAATTTACAGTATTCCATCAAAACTGGAGAGCAAGGTGTTTGTGGTATTTTTATGGTGTTTGATTATTTGGTCCCTTGTTATCTCCAACAAAGGAGGGAGATGATAATACAAATTGTCCTAGGATTATTCAATTTTAGAGCTGGAAAAAACATGAGAATATAAATTGTCCACCCACAGAACACAGAATGTTAGAAATGGATGATACCATAGACCTAGCAAGACTTTTAGAACATAGAATATTATTAAAGCTAGAAGAGATTTTAGAGATAGTTCAGTCCAGAGGTTTTTAACCTTTTCAGTGTGTCAATGGTACCTTACCAATATGAACATCTGCTGAAGCCTAGGAACACAGCACTTCACAGTAATGCACAGGGTTACATAGGAAACCAATTATACTGAAATATACTTACTAAAGTGCATTGAAAACAAAGTTCAAAGATTCTAAGTAAAGAACTACTGAACCAGTTAAATTTCCTCTTGGACTATAAAATCACAAAACAGATATTGTTATTTTATAGATGAGGGAATTGTAATAGTTCAAATATTTGGCCCTCAGTGACATGGATAATAAGTGGATAGTTAGCTGGGACATAGACTCTATTTTTTTCTGACTCCAAATTCTCTCTATATTTCACCAAGCTTTTCTGCTCAGGTTCCTTCTGTCTGAGAAAGAAAATATCTGCCAACTTATGATGGTAGGACTTTCCTGTATTATTTTTTAGGTAGTTTGCATTTTTAACGAAAATGAGAGGGGAAAATACATTGTTTTCACAGAGGAATGAGCTTTTAATGGTGAAATGTCATCAGATTGGTGAAAGAATTAGCAGAGAAATTTACTTTTCTACATCCCTTAATTTCATCTTTTACAAAAACTCATTTGGTACTTATTTCCTACTTGGTTCTAGAATAGCTGTAAATGTTGTTGTAACTGAAATAACATTTTTGTTTTCTTGGAGTGTACAATCCAACCACATGATATGACATAGAGAGAAAATCATTACTGATGTTCAAGAATCAGGGCAGATTTCATGGAAGGTATGGAATTTTAATTGGTCCTCATACAATGGATAGGGTTTTGATGGGCAGAAACACTGGAAGGGTCAGAATAAAGTATTTCAGGAGAAGGATGATAATTCATGATACTGCAGGACGTATTTGGAGAACAGTGCTAAATCAATTAGATTGGGGCATAGGATAGATGGATAGGAATATTATGAGATAAGATTAGAAAGGTAAAGTGGTAGCATATTGTGGATGGCTTTGAATGCCTGCCTTAGAAGTTTGATTTTTAGACAATAGACATTAGGGGAGCATAATGATTAGGGGAGTACTATGGATATAACATAACTGAAATTCAAGAAAACATTTACCAAAGCTGTTTATAGTTTCCATGGATGGATATAGACTATATGATGGCACACTTATGTAGATGTGGATGGATGAATGAATGGACTCAAAGGGTAGTATTAATGGCCATTGTCAAATTGGAGGAAAATCTCTAATGGCGTGCTCAAGAAATCTGCCCATAGTCCTTTTCTGCACGATTCAATAATTGACTTGAATTAAAGGCATAGAAGGCATACTTATTAAATTTATGGATCATATGTAGCTAGGAAGAATAAATATCATAGACAACTCAGAATCCACAATTCTTTTAATAGGTTAGAGGAAAAGATCAGATCCGAATGAATGAAAAGGAATATGGAAAATGTAAAACCCCATGCTTGAGTTAAAAAATAACAATTCTCTCAATATAGATAAATTCATATCTAAATAAGCTGAAGGAATTCAAGGTGTGGAATATAACATGAGAGATGACATGTATATATTCCCCGATGTTTATATTCAGATATGAATATATAATATATGCATACATTTATATTTGTGTATCTCTCTTCATATCTATCTGTCTATATACATTTATCTATTTATATAGATACACACACACACACACACACACACACACACACACACACACATACACTTTTATTTGAAGAAACATTATGCAGAGGAAGAACTAGCTTGATCTGCTTAGCTCCAGAAGGCAAAATTAGACCAGTAAGTGGGAGTTAGAGAGGGGCAAATTTAGGATGGATATAAGGAAAAACTTTCTAACAACTAAGGTTGCCTTAAGATAGATTGTCTTGTTCTTGTTGTTGAGTCATTTTTAAAATCATTTTTTTAAATTCTTAGAATATAGTGAATACCATGTAGTGAATATTGCATCATAGGACAAATTAAAATCCTGGTGCTAATTTCCATGCCAGTAATTATGTTGGAGGGAGCACTCCCAAGGCTGCAGTGGTGGAAAACAAACAGCATGGGATCCTGATGCATTGGGCTGGATGATCGCTGAAGCTCCGTCAAATTCTCAGATTCCATTCACTTCATTGCTCTTATCATTTTATAAGTCATTGAGTTAAAAGAAGGTAGAGATAGGTTGTTTGTCCTACATGGTATTGCTTGCTGCAGGCAATGCTGTTGGCATTTTACTCTATGAATTTATTGTAATGAATTTTAGATTATGATTTGGTCCATGGGATTCAAGGAAACTGTTTGAACAGTTTCCTCACATTCTGGATGCCCCTAAACCTCAGCAAGAAACTCATCTCCCACTCCCCTCTATCAAAAACATAGCCCTGCACATCAGAGGCAAAGGGAACATAGGTCTTTTATGCAAACCAGCACATCAGGATTTAGTGGTATTCAGGGCCCAAATCAGTCAAGAACACCAAGTCAAACCATTAAACCTAAGTAGAAATCAGATTTTCTAGTTGGTTTGGAAACAAAGAGATCAAAATCTTGGCAGAACTTGGAAATGAAGCTATGAATTCAGAGGATCCAAATGTTGGCTCTAGTCCTGGGATTGCATTTTAGCCAGAAAGTTAGAATGCTGGATTCTATGTAGAGACCAAAAGGAAGTCAGACTGTAGGAAGTTTAAAATAGAAATTGTTAAATACACAAACATTTATTAATATTTAATATGTGCTGGGCACTGTGTTGGGAATAAAAAGCAAGACAAAAGTAACTCTTATCCTTGAGATGCTTGCATTTTAATAGAGGAGAAAACATAGAAATCAGAGTAGCTAGAAGGAATTGTGTGTGTTTATAGAATCATAGTCTTAAAATATTTAAAATTTGTTATGTGGAAGACAGATTTGACATTTCTGCTTGAAATAAAAGAAGAACTTCATGAAAGTTTCAATAAAAAATGGATATAAAGAAGAACCTTCTAATAATTAGGCATGAGGATAATAACTAGACCTGTGATTTTATTGAGTTAGGGGATTCCTGGGGAAGGAAACTCCTTTTAACAACACAGATCAGCATCTTCTCTGCAATTTGAAGTCTTACAGAGTTGTCTAGAGCATTGAGTATTTAAGTGACTTGCTCAGGATCACACACTCGTAATTAGAGTCAAGGAAGAATAAAATGTGCTGTCCTGGAAATGTTTGACTAAGGAGTTAGACCTTAACATAATAAGAAATAGAAGAGAAATATGATCAAAGGATGATATAACCATAGAGAACATGGGATTCAGTGTTCATTGAGATTAGATAGAGATAAGATTCTAAAAACTGTAAGATTTCTATAAATCAAGTTGATTCAAATTTGCTAAGCCAATGATGAGACATATGAAAACCAACATATAGCTGCATATATGTATGTGTATATATATATATATATATATATATATGTATATATGTATTTGTGTTTATCAAAACAGAAAGGAAGAGAGAGAGAGAGAGAGAGAGAGAGAGAGAGAGAGAGAGAGAGAGAGAGCACTTTCAAGTTTTCCAAGTACCTTCCATACATTTCTTCACTTGATCTTATCAACTCTATGAAGTATGGACCGAGGTTCAAATCAGAAAGATTAAAGGGGAAACAGTTTTGATAACAGAAAAAGACAAATGGGTGGAAACAGTAGGACCAACCAGATCATGGGTAAAGATAAGAAGGTCAGAGAGCTTTAAAACCTCCTAACATCCCCTCATTGGGTTTGGATCTTTAGTTAGCCTTTGTACATTGTTAGCCTGGCTCCTGAACGAAATCCTTCTCAATAAGGAATAGATCAGTTTTTCTCAGCCAAAGATAATGGTCTATTTGTAGGGGAAGCCATTTGGGCAAGGCCCTGGGGAAAACATCCAAAGCTAGATGGATTATAAGAATATAATATGCTTCCTGGAAAATTCTATCATTTACTTTTTTGAGTGGAGGTGATCTTTTTGAGAAGAGGTTTAAAGCCTGCCTCTCTTGGAGGCTGTATCAGCTCTCAGTGATCATCTTATGATCATCAGAAGAATTAAGTAACAAATGGTTGCAGATACAGAAGGATTAAGTCATTCCTTATATTTCTTCTCTTCCTTTTAGGTTTCTAATCGTTCTGGGGTGCTTAATCTTGGCTGTACTTACCACATTCAAGGAGTACGAGACCGTTTCAGGAGACTGGCTACTATTATTGGTAAGCTAAAGGCCCTGTTAACTCTGACCTATTGTTATCATATGGACCTCACAACTCCTGTTATGCATACCAGGATGAATGTCAGGTGAGTCAGAAGGTCACCAGGATTAGCAGTATGTTGTGAGATTCAGGATTTAAAAAAAAATAGATATTAATGTTCTTGGACTGACTGAAATCTGAAATAAGCCAAGAGTTGTAATAGAAGGCAGAATAGCAACATAATGGATTTTTTGATGAGGAAAAGGCTGAAATAATCACCCCTTCATCATATTGCAGTTATATTGTGTGTGTAAAAAGTTGCTTCAGAAGAAACCATCTTCATGTAAATCTATAAGGAAGCTACTTAAGTCCTTATCTAAGAGTTTCTTAACCCAATGAAATCACAGGCCTAGTCACTATCCCTAGGCCTATTTATTAGAAAGTTTTTCCTTATATTGTATGAAAAATCTATTTTTATTGAAACTTCCAGGAAGTTCTCTCCCTAAAGTCAAGAGAGAGATTGAATCTATTGATCCTATTCCAAAATTAAAGAAATAAATATCTAGACAGAATGAGTAATATAATAAATGTACCCTTTGATGTGTCTAGTTTAGTAAAAGAAAGTAATAAGACAAGAATGGGGATGCTTCCAGAAGAGAAGCATTCCCACAGGTCTTTCCTTTTTCCTTAGGAAGTCTCAGAACCCTGTGGCCTTGTGGAGTCTGAATGAGATGCAGTATACAAAGTATTGTACAAAACTTAACACATATAAAAATCAGAAAATATTAGTGTTGCTTTCTACCATTTATTAAGGTAAAATATAGAAAATAGAAGAAGGAAAGAAGGAAATGGAGAAATAAAATTCAAGTAGGGAGAAAGAAAAGATCTAACACCTAGTAGAGAGTCAACAAATATTTGTTGATTGGTCTGGAACAGTGGAGTGGAATGTTGAGAGGGAAATCACTGGACTCGCTAAAAGAAAATGGATATTTTCAGCATCATCCTGAAGAGACCAGGGGAATATCAGAACCAATCTATTTTCATATGAGATGTGTCATAGCTAATGTTCTGCTAATGACCTTTAATTTAACTAACCATGAATTAGAAGAATGTCTATGTTGATTTGTTTTCTCATTCAGATGATTTGCTTATTTAACTATCATCATTTGGAAACTCTGAGTAGATTAGGGAAAAAAAAATTATCCACCAAAACTAAACAGAGGAGTTCATGTAAGGCTAGGCTGAACAATTCCATTAGAGACATTAAAGTTGAGGAACCAGCTTTTTAAACCTGAGTGTTACTTAATAGGAAAAAAAATCCATCAACTTGTACATTTTGGCTAACTGGATTCTAGTTAATCAAGTCTTTTTGTTCTTGGATGCAGGAAACATTTGCTATTTTCATCTTTGGAGCTGAGTTTGCTTTAAGGATCTGGGCTGCAGGATGTTGCTGCAGGTACAAAGGATGGAGGGGGAGACTGAAGTTTGCAAGAAAGCCTTTATGTATGCTCGGTAAGCACTGGAGGCTCAAAATGTTCCTTTTGTTTTGCTTTGGTGGACAGACAGAGAAATTTTCTGGAGATAATATCCCCATCTTGAAAAGTGATGATCAAAATATAACATTCATTCAAGAAACCCTTTAAGAGTCTGATAGAACTGATCACAACATCTATATCCTTGCAGCAGTGATAATAAAGATAGTCCAGATTTACATAGCACTTTTCTTAGGACAATCCAATAAGCTAAGTAGTCCAAGTATTATTTCCTCCATTGTACAATTAAGGGAACTGGAATTCAGAAGTAGATTAATTTGACACAGGTAACATAGCTAATAAATGGCAGAACTGGGTCTTAAACCTAATCTTTTATTTTTTTTTACTTTCTTTCCATAAGTCATACTAGCATCTTTAATAACATTTTCCCAAGCATATGTAAAGACAGTTTTTAGCCTTTATTTTTAAAAGATTTGGGGTTCCAAATGTTTCTTCCTCTATCCCTCCCTTTCCTTTTCCTAAAATGGTAAGCAATCAGATCTAGGTTATATATGTGCAATCATGTAAAACATATTTTCATCTTGAGTCAAGTTGTGAAAAAAGAAATAGACCAAAAGGAAAAAAACATGAAAAAATATAGCAAATGTTTTAAAAACAAAGGTTCTGAAAAAGGTCTCATTTCCAAAATATATAGAGAACTGACCCTAATTTATAAGAAACCGAACCATTCTCCAATTGATAAATGGTCAAAGGATATGAACAGACAATTCTCAGAGGAAGAAATTGAAACTATATCCACTCACATGAAAGAGTGTTCCAAATCACTATTGATCAGAGAAATGCAAATTAAGACAACTCTGAGATACCACTACACACCTGTCAGATTGGCTAAGATTACAGGAACAAATAATGATGAATGTTGGAGGGGATGTGGGGAAACTGGGACACTAATACATTGCTGGTGGAGTTGCGAAAGAATCCAGCCATTCTGGAGAGCAATCTGGAATTATGCCCAAAAAGTTATCAAACTGTGCATACCCTTTGACCCAGCAGCGCTACTACTGGGCTTATATCCCAAAGAAATACTAAAGAGCGGAAAGAGTCATATATGTGCCAAAATGTTTGTGGCAGCTCTTTTTGTAGTAGCTAGAAATTGGAAGATGAATGGATGTCCATCAATTGGAGAATGGTTGGGTAAATTATGGTATATGAAGGTTATGGAATATTATTGCAGCAGGAGGAATACAGAGAGGCCTGGAGAGACTTAAATCAACTGATGCTGAGTGAAATGAGCAGAACCAGAAGATCACTGTACACTTCAACAACAATACTGTATGAGGATGTATTCTGATGGAAGTGGATATCTTCAACATAAAGAAAAAGCAACTCACTTCCAGTTGATCAATGATGGACAGAGGTAGCTACACCCAGAGAAGAAACACTGGGAAGTGAATGTAAATTGTTAGCACTAATATCTGTCTGCCCAGGTTACATGTACCTTCGGAATCTAAAGTTTATTGTGCAACAAGAAAATGATATTCACACACATGTATTGTATCTAGACTATATTGTAACACATGTAAAATGTATGGGATTGCCTGTCATCGGGGGGAGGGAATAGAGGGAGGGGGGATAATTTGGAAAAATAATACAAGGGATAATATTATAAAAATATATATATATAATAAAATTATTAATAAAAAAATATAGCAAATGAAAATAGTTTGCTTCAATCTGGAGTCCATCAATTCTTTCTCTGGATGTGAATAGAACTTTCTATCATGAATCCTTTATAATTATCTTGGATCAATGCATTGCTGAGAAGAGTTAAGTCATTCATAATTGATCATCACATAATATTGTTACCGTCTACAATATTTTCCTGGCTCTGTTCATTTCACTTTGTATCAATTCATATAAATATTTCTAATATTTTTTTCTGAAATCTTCCTGTTCATCATTTCTTTTTGCACTATAGTATTCCATTGCATTCATATACCACAACTTGTTCTGTCATTTTCTAATTTGATGGGCATCCCCTTAATTTCCAGCCTTTTTACCACCACAAAAAAGAACTGCTATAGATTTTTTTGTCCAGCTAAGTCTTTTCCCTTTTTTATGAAGTATTTTTGGATCAAAAAGCATGCTCAGTTTGGTTGCCCTTTGGGCATACACACTATTTATTCAGCATTAGAAATCTTCAAGTGGAGGCTGGCTAACCACTCATTGGAATTATGGTAAGAGGGCTTCATTCTTATGAATTAGACTAGCTAACCTCTGACAACTTTCCACTATGATTCTAAGCTTATCTTTCTTTCTGTTACACAAAACTATCTCCTTCTGTCATGGACAGGACCCTCCTGCAGATTCCTGACTTTCTTTATAGAATATAGATGTTTGTTGATGGTAAATATGGCTGTATGTGGCCCAGTGCTATCTACCTTCCAGAAGTAGAATACAACAGAGGGTCCAAAAAAGGGCCTCTCTCTTAGAATCAGAGATCAATCCTAATCATTAGTGTTGCCTTTGTAGTCTCTCTGATTTCTTAAAACTTTGGCTTACCTATCTGCTTGGCTTACCTATCTTTCTGGATACCTATCTACCTACCTACTTATTTTTCTAAAACCACAGTAACTGTCAACTCTTTTCTATCATATAGTTAGCTTCATTGGTCTTGATTCACTTGCCTGACTAGTGCAATGGTACCTGTCAAGTTCATGCTACTTAATTGGATTGCCATTTCCTCTCTGTCTTGGACAGAAAGCTTTCTAATGACACACTTGCTCTAAGGTACTGATATTTGGTTAAATAATTGGATTATTGGAAAGACTTGTATGCATGAGGGTTAATTGGAGGCAGAAGGGTGTAAAATTGTGTTCTCTAACTTGTTCTTTCCTTCTCCGATGATGAAAGAGCCAACCAAAGACCAGGAGGAAGGAGGAGGAAGAAGAGACACCAACCCTTCTGCATTAATTGTGGTTTATGAGAAATAAAAGTTTTTTGACTCAGAAAGGACACATTCTGTAGGAAACTATATGACAGTCTTTTGAAGCTGTATTTCATGATGTCAGTATGGTAGAAACAAATAGTGATGATTTTTGGGAATGTCTTTGGAGGTAGAGACTTTTTCACTTTTGTCTCTGGATATACATCACTCAGCACAATATCTTGCATTTAGCAGGCCTTTGATAAATGTGTTTTGTAGTGAGAAAAGATTGCCTAGGGGATTAAACCTAAGGGTTGAAGTCTGTCATTAAAAGCCTTGCACAATCTGACCTCAGTTTACTTTTCCTGCCTTATCTATTGCCATTCCCTTATTAATCTGTAAGTAAGCTGAACTAGATTGTCCACTAAGCATGGCCTCTGTTTCCTGATTGTCCTGCCTTTATCAGAATGGCCTCTAGGCTGCCCCTTTATCTGACTTCATAACCATTACTTAGTCATAGAATCTTGTGATTAAGGTCTAGAAAAAATCTTAAAGATCATCCAGCCTTCTAATATTACAGAAGACTAAACTGAAGTAGCTAAGTGATGCAACGTAGAGTACCAGTCTTGGAGTCAGAAAGAGATGGGTTCAAATTTTATCTCAGAAATGTAATAGCTGATTGGCCCTGGTCAAGTATAGAAATCAGAGGGAAAAGGAATGGAAGGAGCAGGAGAGGAGGGGAGTGGAGAGAAGGGAAAGGGAAAGGAGGGAAGGGGAAGAAAGGCCCAAGAAATAATCCTGAGTATATATAGTTAAAGTGCATGATCTGAAAAATGTTTGTGGCAGCCCTTTTTAGAAACTAAATGGATATCCATCAATTGGAGAATGGCTAAATAAGTTATGGCATATTATTGTTCTGTAAGAAACGATCAGCAGGATGATTTTAGAGAGGCCTGGGGAGACCTACATGAACTGATCTAAGTGATATGAGTAGTACCAGGAGATCGTTGTACATAGCAACAATAAAACTATACCATAATCAATTCTAATGGATGTGTCTCTTTTCAACAATGAGATGATCCTGGCCAATTAGAAGGATCTTATGATGAAGAGAGCCATCTACACCCAGAGAAAAGACTGTGGGAACTGAGTGTGAATCACAACATAGCATTTTTTCACCCTTTTCTTGTTTGTTTGTATTTTATTTTGTTTCTCCTTTTTAAAAAATGATTTGATTGAATTTTTCTTGTGCAGCAAGATAATTGTAAAAATATGTATGCATATATTGGATTTAACATATTTTTACCATGTTTAACATAGTGGTTACTTGTCATCTGGGGAAGAGATGTGGGGAAGGGGAGGAAATTGGAACACAAAGTTTTTCAAGGATTAATGTTGAAAAATTGTCCATTCATATATTTTAAAAATTAAAAAGTTTTTAAAAAATAAAAAATAAAGTTCATGATCTGGATAAGGATCCATCAAAGAGGAGTGAGAAGTAGTAGTCAGAAAGATAGAAGGAGAAGCAGGAGAGATGTGTCCCAAAAACTTACAGAAAAGAAAGCATCCAAAAAAAAAAAAGTGGTCAGCCATGTCAAAAGCCAAAGGAGTGAAGGAGAATGAGGTTCTGAGTTATTTTTAACTACACCATGCTGTTTCTCAAATTCAGTTCAAAATATATTAAAGTTTAAGTTCAAAGTCAAGTTCAAATTAATCTCCCTCAAGGAAGTTTTTCCTTAGTGACACCAATCAGAACAGCACTTTCCTCTTGTGATCTTCTATTACATTCATTGTTTTAAGTCATGTATAATATAGTGATGCTTTATTGCAGCTATTTGTATGGCTAGTTTATCCCCCAAGAATTCCCTGAGAATATGGAGAGTGTCTATTTCCAGATTCCCCATAGTTCCCAGCCTTGGAGATGTAGTTCAGATGTTACATCTTATATGAGTTACCTTTTTTTTTCTAAGCCCCTCCTATTACTATATATATATATATATTTGTGTGCATATATATGTATGTTATATATTATCTATAATTATATACAATTATATTGTGTATATTTGAATTTGTATGCAATTTGAATTCACTGGTCTGAATTTACTGGGTTCCAACTCCAGTGCATCTCCTCTGAGAAGAGGGCTTCTCTCTATTTGTCTCTAGTAACTATTAAACTTACAAAAGCTTAATGAATTCTTCCTGGTATTCTTATTACATTATTAATGTAAGCCAATTAGCATTTATTAAATGCCTACTAAGTGACAACTACTATGTTAAGTGCTGAGGATACAAAAAAAGTTCAAAATAAGTCTATTCTTAAGGAGCTCATAGTGGAATAGGGGAGACAACAAAAGGCAAACAATTATATATTAAATAAGACATATATGGGATAAATTGAGGGAAATTTAAGAGAGAAGGTGGCTATTAAGTTCTCAAACTACTTGTCCAACATCTTTATCAAATCTAATGGTCATTCTGCCATGCAGCCTGACTACCTTTCTTGAAGCATTCAATTCACCAATATTAAAAAAAAAAAAAAAAAAAAGAAGCAATCTTTGTTTCTATGGTCAGATTCAAGGATATCATTCCAGGTATCTGGATATTTTGCTGGTAATGACAATGCAATGCATTAATAAAATATTTTATGCTTACAAAGTCCTATTGTTTACATTATCTGTCAATCAATCATTTAGTAAATATTCAATAAGCTTCTACTCTGAATGAAGCAATGGAGATTCAAAGGCCAAAGAGTGTGTGGGGGGGAACCCTTTACTCTCAAGAAGCTTACATTTTATCTGGGAAGAAAAGAATACAATCAGAGTATTAGTATCTGTATGTATATGTGTGTATTGTAATGTACATGGTGAATTTGTTGCTGAAATGTTCAGCATAATAATAGCTAGTAGTTGTGTATCCCATTAAGATTTGTAAAACATATTATAAATATTATCTCATCTGATTTACATATCAACCTGGGAGGTAGGTGCTATTATTTTCCCAATTTTACAGATGTAGAAACTGAGGAAAATAGAGGTTATAATTTGTCCAGGGTCGGGGCAGCTAGGTGGTGCAGTGGATAGAGCACCAGCCTTGAATTCAGGAGGACCCGAGTTCAAATCTGCCTCAGACACTTAATACTTCCTAGCTGTATGACCCTGGGCAAGTCACTTAACACCAGCCTCGGGGGGGAAAAAAAACAAAAAACAAAAACAAAACCAAAAAAACTTGTCCAGGGTCATATGAATAATAAGTGTATAAGGCGAGATTTGAAGCCATCTCCTTAACTCCAGGTCCAGTGCTTTATCCATAGCACCATTTGATTGACAACATGCTCAGCATGCAATCAACAGCATTGACTATCTCATTTTACCTCTCTTCCCCAGCACAGCCTTTACTGTTCAGTGCTTTCCACAGGACAAAGTATCTTATAAGCCAATTTAAAATAGTGTGTTATGTTGTTCATTTATTTCAATTGTGTCTAACTCCTTGTGACCCCATTTGGAATTTTCTTGGCAAAGATAATGGACTAGTTTGCCATTTCCTTCTCTAGCTCAAATTTACAGATGAGGAAACTGAAAAAAAAAGAGGTTAAGTGACTTGCCCATGGTCATACAGCTAGAATATGTCTGAGGCCAGATTTAAATTCAGGAAGATAAGTTGTTCTAATTCCAGACATTCTAATACCACCTAGATTTTCAAGGTAATAATAGCTGAGAATAAATTAATGTGTTCTTCCATCCAGGAATGTTAGAATTTTGGAGAAAAAAAAATAGCCGGACATGACAATGTATTGAATGACCCTCTAAAGGTGAAATTTCAGGCATGGGAGTGGAGGTGAGGGTGAACTTTAATAGACTCCTAGAGTAAGAAGTGATTTCAAAAATCATCTATTACAACTCTTAACAGAAGCACTTTCATCATCCATAATAAGAGGTAATTTGGAGAAGAAGCAGATGTCCTAATGCTTTAAAAAAAATCTCATCTCCTCACTCATTATGAGTGATGACCTATTTTTTTTCTATAAATAATGTCAGCCTGTTTCTCATCTACTCTTTAATAGCTGAAATTTGAATAATTTTTCTTTAATCTATTACTTACCCAATTTGTTTCCCTTGGAAAATATCTTGGTCCCACTATGAGCTCTGTTATTTAAAACACCAGTCTCTTATTAAGATAAGGAGTCTTAGAGATCATGTATTCTCACTTACCTGAGCAGGAAAAACATCTACAGCATCTCCAACAAATTGTCACGTAGTTTCTACTTGGGGACCTCTAGTGATGGGGAACTCACTGCCTTTTTAAGCAACCCACTTTCCAAATAGACAGTTTTAATGGCAAAGAATTTCCTCTTGGTTGATTGATTCAAAAGATAAACTAAACCAATTAATGAAAGCACAAGAGAGAAATCTCTTGTGCTTTCATTGGTTGGTTTAGTTTATCTTTTGAATTTGTATAATTTCTCTTCCATATAACATCTCTTCAAAAACAACTTTCCTACATCCCTAATCTTCTTTATAATTGGCAAATCATCTCTAAATTAGTAGATATTCATATGCTATAGCAATTTACTAAAATGAGGAATATAAGGGATGATATGAATGAAATGCATTTATTAAACCCATCTATGTGCCAAACACTGTGATAAGTGTAGCGAATTTAAATACAAAAGTGAGACAAATCCTACATTATAACAGAGAAGACATAGAGAGAATGGTGGCCAGAGAAGAGAAAGTCTGCAAAGTTACAAAATTAGTGAAGAGGCAATGATGGTGGTCAGCATCCTTATTTGGATATTGGGTTAAATAATTCTGTTTCTAGCCTCATAGGATTTTTACAAAGAAACTATTTACAAACCTCAAAGTATTCTATTAATATGAGTTATTCTTATATTTTTCTCTACATAGTAAGAAGAATAGATAACACATTTGCCTATAGTCAACATCCAAAAAAACCCAGAATCATGAAATTTGAGATCTTAGAAACCATCAAACCCAATCAATATAAAAAGGAATCCCTACTATTACATTCTGGGTATTTGGTTATCCAGCTTCTGCTTTATGACCTCAAAGCGAGAAGACACCCAGGACATCTTAATGCAACTCTTTATTCTTTTTTTTTTCAAAAGCTCTAATTGCTAGGAAGTTTGTTAGGAAGCTTTTGCTCGACATCCAATCTTCATTTGTTTATTTACAACTACTATCTCATCTCTGGGATACAACAGAATAAATATAGGTCTAAGCCTATATAATAATTCTTCAAATATTTAAATACTGTTATACACTGCTTCTTATCCTGAGTCTTTTTGTTTGTTTCTTTGTTTCACTAAATCTAAGGAGACGAAAATGAGAAGGAATAAATGTATGCCTATACTAAGGGTAAATCAGTTTCACAAGAACAATATATGACAGGTATATCGAGAAAGAAGATTGTATTAAGTATCTGGGAGGTCATTGTGGTCTACAAATTTATTAAAAGTGAACAACATGGCAAAAAATGAAACTAATGCAATCTTAGAGTGTGTTGAGGACAGGATCCTGGACTAGGGAGATGAAAGTCATTCTCTACTTGGCCTTGGTCAGACCCTATATAAAATATATTGTTCAATTATAAGTGTCATATTTTAGGAAGAATGTTGATTAGCCAGAGTGTGTCCAGAGCATGAAGAGTAATCAGGATGGTGAAGAGTCTCAAAGCCATTAATTGTGACATTTGGGTAAAGGAATTGGAGACATTTGGCTTGAAAAGAAAAGAACTTGGGATGGACGTGAGGTGTAGGATGTGAGAATTGTTGTCTTTAAATATTTAGAAGATTATTACATAGAAGAGAATTAAATTTGTTCTACCAAGAATATATAAACTAAAAACAATAGACCGAAATTGCCTAGAGATGGAATTAGGCTTGC